>NC_080172.1:79290043-79594455 GCF_950295315.1 Erinaceus europaeus | reverse complement strand
AGTTGTTGTTTATATTGTGAGAACATTATCTCAAATCTAGACCACCTGGGCTACTAAGCCCTCTCCCCTAGCCAAGACCCACTTCCTTCCATAGTACCCTAATGACTTCTACCTGCTTTACTATTTCTAGAATTCAACACTAAACAAACACCTTTCCATTACACACAGTCCACGTCTAAAATATATCAGTACTATCTATCTTGTTTTGTGGAGTCCAGTAGGTTAATACCCACAGAATCTGATATAACCCTGGGGCTACGGAGGTGACCTGAGATGTTTTCTGGAACTAGAGTGGTGGAGAGGGACTGTCAGATATTGCCTTAGATAAGGGAGGGTGCAATTTGAATTTACACAGCAAAGAGATGGCTTCTACAACCCCTTCCAGCTGTAGCTGTGTAGAATTTTTTTCTTCTTAGTGGGGGAAAACAGGATTTAGGCAAGTACTGTTTCACCACACCAGGCTACTTCTTTCATTCAGATAGACAGGTGGAGGACAGCAGGTACTGCATGGAAATGTCCTCTGTGGTCCTCGTACTTTGTGATGCCCAGGTGCAAACCTAGGTTGTGTGCATGGCAATGCTTCCTCCCTACCCAGTGAGTGAGTTATCTCTCCAGCTCCAATAGGAGTTTTTGATGAGCTTTGCCCTAGGATGAGTTGTGAGAAATGGAATGATTTGAGAGGCCTTCAAGCCCTCCCTGCTTGCCCCAAATCCAGCTCTTGGATTTTCTGCCTCTCTTACTCTCTTCTCCTAAAAGGCTGACATTCTTTGGAGGGAATGAGATTTATCTAAGCAATGCTTCATCTGTCTCGTAGCTTACAGAGGTAACAAAGCTGATTGCCCATTATTCCAAAGCTAGTGTGACAGAGTTTGGCACCCGACGAGGGTGAGAGGAGTGCTTGTTTAACTTCAGGATGAACTATATATCTGCTATAACTTATATTTATCTTTACGTCTAAACTGCAGAGGAGTATCTTATTTTCAAAAAGAGTAGAAAGAGGGAGTCGGCGGTAGCTCAGCAGGTTAAGAGCACATGGAGCATAGGGCAAGGACCAGTGTATGGATCCCGGTGGAGCCCCCGGCTCCCCACCTGCAGGGGAGTCCCTTCATAAGTGGTGAAGCAGGTCTCCCCATCTCTGTCTTCCACTCCTCTCACCATTTCTCTGTCCTATCCAACAGTGATGACATCAATAATAACTACAACAATAAAACAACAAGAGCAACAAAAGGGAATAAATAAATAAATATTAAAAAAAAAAAAAGAGTACAAAGGAAAACGGAGGCTAGGTGGTGGTGAACCTGGTTGAACATAAATTACTATGTAAACCCCCCCCCCCCCCAGTAATCAATTGCAGGGAAGAAGCTTCACAAGTGGTGAGTGAAGCAGGTCTGCAGGTATCTTTATTTTTCTTTCCTTCCCCTCCCCCTCTCAATTTCTGAAGACAGAATGGAATTTACCTTTTATGAAATATGTTTATATATAACAATAACAATTCTGTAAATCAGCATTCTTACAGTAAATTATTGGGTTGTTGGAAAAGTCATGAGGACTTTTTACATATAAAAACAGAAAAAGACACCATTTTTTTCTCACAACCCAATAATATTGAAGCTGGAAACAAAATTTTTACAGGTCAGCCTTTTTGTCCTAAAGGGATCTCCCTGGAAAAACCAATCTTCCTTTCTCTTTTTAAAGGAGAAATCAGAATTTAAATCTGTGTGTCTTTCTTTTGTTGTCCCTTCCTTATTTACCACCTTACCTGATGCTTTATTCTCCCCATCTTCTCTGTTCTAGTTAAATTATTTAAAAATTACATCTTGGTGGAGGTAGAAAGCAAAATGGTTATGTAAAGAGACTTTCATGCCTGAGGCTTTTAAGTCGCAGGTTCAGTCCCGCACCACCATAAACCAGAGCTTATCGGTGCTCTGATATTAAAAAAAAATAAAAATAAAAGACATTTGAAGCCATATGAGTGAATCAGTTATTCAATTACTCAGTTTTCTGGGTCTTTTTCATTTTTATAGGAATAATGCATGTTATTAATAAACTCTTTTTTTCTCTTATCATTCTGATCCTTGCTTAGTAGTCTAGCTTCTTCAGAATTCCAAGGGTTACAGGATAATTTTTTTTGTGTGTGACTATAGGTAAAACCAAACCCCCTATATACAAGGTTTTTATTGGAACAAGAAAAGTTAGACTCATAAGATTACATTCTTACCTCACTCAGATACCCATTAAAAAAAAAGAATAATAAAAAAAAAGATATAGACAGAGAGGCAAAGAGTAAATGAAACTTCTTTCAATGTGGTGGGAGATGGGCAGGAACTTGGGTTCTGTGCCTGGCAAAGCAGTACACTATTCAGTGTTACTGGCCCAAAATAGGATTCTTATTATCCAAATGATCTCTAAACTTCAACTGCTGGCCTCAAGAAAGCAGGGGTTGACAACTTTCTCTGACACAAGTAACCAACACTGCCTGTTGTGACTGTGACCTTGGGCTCAAAAGCCTGCCTTGTACAGGAGTCCCCCAAAGCTGTGTGGAGACCAGAACAGCCTTCCCAAGAAGCAATACTTCAGAGGCCATAGAAGCCATGGAACTTAACTATGCATAGCACTGGGGCTTTTCACATCACTAGAACAAGGTGAATCTGTAAGTTGGTATAATTCTTACCCCTTACCCACAAAGTTTAAGATCACACATGTTCTCTATCCCAGAATTTTTAAATTTCAGGAAAATAAAAATGCACATATCTATTTTATACATTATATAAATCCTCATCAAGGTGCAGGGAAGTACCCCATATAGAGAGCCATTAATATTCTTGAATCAGTGCATTGACTCTAAGGTCAGTGAAGACATTACATTTACTTTATATCAGTTCACATTTCTCCATTGAGTTAGTTTAGTCTTGTTGACAAATGATAAATTACTCTCTCCTCCATAACACAAAAGAAAGGGGGGAGTCCTATGAATTTTTAGATAAAAGATTTTAAAATTCAGAAATGTGGGAGAGAAAGGACCTGTATTAAAATTAAATTGGAATTAGTTACTACTGATTCATCCTTAGTGCTGTCTCTGCAGAGAACTGTCACACCCTGGGACCTCAGTTCAGGTTCATGAAGAATCCATAGCATTCTTTCCTTCCATTCTAAAAAATTTAGACTGATTCCATCTGTTAAGTGGGACACAAGGCTTCTTAATGTTGGAAGGTACTTCTTTTCTTTCTTTCTGGAAAAAAAAAATTATTTATTTATTTATTTGAAAGAGGATGGGAGAGAGAGAGAGACAAAGCATCACTCTGACACATGTGATGCTGGGAATCGGACTCTCCTCATGCTTGAGAGTTCAATTATATACCCACTGTGGCACTACCTGGTCCAAGTGGATGCTTCTTTTCAGAACATTATTTCCTGATCATAACTACCCCAAAGATGAATGCTTAGCATTTTTCTTTAAGGAATATATTTTGCCCTAATTTATGGATACATGTGTACATATTCCCTATTTCATGGGACCTGGTCTATATCTAGGTTTTGGGGATTTGTTAGGAAGTGAACCACCCAAAAAGAAATTAAGGAGTCCTATAAGAAAGGAAAGGTCTCACCTGAGTAATGAGGCTGAAGGGTTGACACTCCACGTCTGAACGTCTGACGTCTCTGGACACAGTCTGAAATGAAGCATGCTAATGTGGTACTCCTTGCATTCATTAGGTTGGGACCAGCAGATGCAGTATCAGTTGGTATGACTTGAGAGAAGCATGTAGGAAAGTGAGCCCCACCCTAGAGGTTCCAGGACTAGGAGAAATATGGGCTTTATAGAGGAAGCAGAAGGTTCCTGCTATCTTAAGGTTTAAAAAGGCAATAGATAGTTATTGCTATAATCAAATTATTTGACAATTGGGTTAACTTTGAAAAATCCTATTGTTAGGATTTGCTGTATCATTCAAGATCTCACCATCATTATGTCCTTTTATGCTATTTACATATAGCTGTATCTTATAAAGTAACGCCACTAGTTTCTTCTGTTTTCCCTGATATAAGCTTTTTGGAGACAGTATTTCAAAGAACAAGTCATTATTAGAGATGTATTAACAATTTGAGTCCACTGTTAAGATTTAATCAGTTTCTCCTTCAGGTGGAGAGCCGGGACCTCGAACTGGGATTCTTGTGTGAGCCTTTGAGCTTTGTGCGTGCTCTTATAGAACTTATTTTGGAGATCACACATTTTATTTTTCTCCCTTATAGTTGATGCAAGATATTCTGCCCAAGAATATGTTTATTATTTTGAACTGAGAACAATGTAGGCCTTGGAAATTAAGGAGATACACAACCACACAGACACACAAGAACACCCCTAGCACTCAGGTCCTCAATCCTTTAATCTTTTGCTACTCCTCAAGTAGAAGGGACTATGTTACTACTAAGTGCCCTTCTCCTAATGTGGATCACACCTACTCTTTCTTGGCACCCAAGGAACATTACCCCACTCTTCAGTTCATGATTTAAACCTCTCACTTCTTAAATGATGGTGGAACTTGTTTAATCATGTACGTATTACTAAATTAATTTTTCTTCTACTTGTTGTAATTTGACTTAGAAGGAGTTAGTGGGGGCTGCTGCTGCACATAAAAGGATTCACAGTGGGGAGCTAGGAACTGATTTAAACAATATAAGGTTTATTAGGGTAAAACAGGTAAAAGGCAATTATCATCAAGGGTTAAGAGTACACTAGTTCCATAAAGTCTGAGTATAGTTATCAAAAGTTTAGTCCTATAAGATAAACAATTATCAGCTCTGGCAAAGGTTTGTCATGGATGTAGAAGGGTCTAAAAGTTTACCAGCTAGCAGAGTCACACGTGTTCAGTTCCCAGGATAAGTAGCCATGGAAGATACCTGGAACACCACCTGTTGAGATGCTTCTGACTAGGAGAAGAAGCAGCAGCCAAAGAGAGCGACCTGCTCCAAGTCCTGTGCTTTTATACATTCCCTTCTCTATGTATGCCGTCTCAGGCTGATGTTGCTGGGCTAGTGTGGGGATGCCTCTTCCTGGGCATGTGCTCTCTGGGTTGGAGAGAACACGACTGGAGCCAGCCTGGGCTGCTACTCACTCAGCAACGCAGGAGAGAGAGTCTTAAACTTATGGCAGAGTGGTGATGCCATGTCTTTATTGATCAGAGAGACAACTCTTTTATAGGATAGAACTGGAAGTGGCAAGTCAGAAATGGAAATGGCTAGGAAAGGGGGTGGAGAAAGGCAAAAACGGACTGGGAAGGTAGAAACTTCCTTAGCAACTGTTGCTAGGGTTTTAACTGGTGGGATTAATGTTACCTTGCAGGCAGAGAAGGTCTCAAGGTAGAAGGAGGATAGATCAAATGAATGGAATGGGTGGGGATCTTCCAGGCAAAACAATGATTATGTAAATAGGTCATAGTATCAGGAATTTAGGGTAGAGCAAGGGGAGCTGGTTTAATGCCCAACATGATGTCATTCTTATGCTAATAGTCCCAAACTCCTGTTGGGGTCACAACATCTACTAACCTAGCTGATGTTGTTTTATTTTATTTATTATTATTATTTTTAATTTCTTTATTGGGGAATTAATGTTTTACATTCAACAGTAAATACAATAGTTTGTACATGCATAACATTTCTCAATTTTTCATATAACAATACAATCCCCACTGTCCACTGAAGGACCTGTATTCTCTTCCCCACCCACCCAGATCTTTTACTTTGATGCAATATGCCAATTCCAGTTTAGGTTCTACTTGTCTTGGCTCTTATGATCTTGTTTTTTCAACATATGCCTGAGAGTGAGATCATCCCATATTCATCCTTCTCTTTCTGACTTATTTCACTTAACATGAATTCTTCAAGGTCCATCTAAGTTCAGCTGAAAATGGTGAAGTCACCATTTTTTATAGCTGAGTAATATTCCTTTGTGTATATATACCACAACTTGCTCAGCCAATCATCTGTTGTTGGACACCTGGATTGCTTCCAGGTTTTGGCTATTACAAATTGTGCTGGTAAGAACATATGTGTACACAGATCTTTTTGGATAGGTGTGTCTGTTGGGCTAGTGTCATGAGAGAGAAAGAGAGAGAGAGAGAGAGATATGACCCAGGAACCAAGCTTGTGGCAGCAGGACAATTCAGATCTTTATTCATCTGAGCTTCTCAGACTTGGGCGGTAGCACATCTGGTTAAGCCATGTGGTGCCAACTGCAGTGGCTGGCTTCAGCCTCTCTGTCTGCACACCCGCCCTCCTCGAGGTCTGGACATGGAAGAAACAAGACTGAAGTGGCTCGACAATACCAAACATGGTTAGACAAGGTGGTGGAGAAAGGCAAAGGTGGATGGGAATGGTATGGACCTCCCCAGCAACTGTTGCTAGGGGTTCAACTGGTAGGATTAGCAATACCCTGCGGGGATATAGGAAGGAGACCTTTAGTCTTTTGTAAGACAAAGCAGAAGATTGAAATATAGATAATAAAGGGATGGACCATAGTAGCAGGGAATGTAGGGTGGATCAGGCTTAAGTCTTTAATGAATGTCGGGCTCTGACAGGAAGATGCAGGATGTTTTTGTGTTTCTTTCTTCCCAAGATTCGTTTGGCAATTGTAGGTCTATTCTGATTCCAGACAAACATTTGTAGCATTTGTTCTATTCTCCTAAAAATGTGGTTGGGGTTTTGATGGATATAGCATTAAATTTGTATATGTCTCTGGGTAGTATATTCATTTTGATGATGTTAATTTTTCCAACCCATGAACATGGAATATCTTTCCACTTTGTGTCTTTTTCAGTATCCTTGAGTAGAGACTCATAATTTTCTGTATACAAGTCTTTCATTTCTTTGGTTAAGTTTATTCCTAGATATTTTATTGTTTTTGTTGCTATAGTAAAAGGAATTGATTTCTGGATTTCAGCTTCTACTAACTTAGTGTTTGCATAGAGGAATGCCACTTACTTTTGAATGTTAATTTTGTAGTCTGACCTCTTACTGTATTGCCTGATGATTCCCAAAAACTTCTTGTTGGATTCTTTAGGTTTTTCTATGTATATTATCATATCATCTGTAAATAGGGAGAGTTTGACTTCTTCTTTTCCAGTCTATATCCTTTTAATTCCTGCTCCTGCCTGATTGCTATGGCAAGAACTTCCAACACTATGTTGAATAGTAATGGTGATAATGGGCAGCCCTGTCTAGTACCTGATCTGAGGGGAAATGCTTCCAGTTTTTCACCATTGAGTATGATGTTGGCTGTAGGTTTGCTATATATACACTCCACTGTCTTAAGGAATTTTCCATCTATTCCCATTTTTTGTAGTGTTTTTATCATAAAGGGATGTTGTATTTTGTCAAAGGCTTTCTCTGCATCTATTGATATGTTCATGTGGTTTTTGGTCTTCCTTTTGTTGATGTGGTAGATCATGTTGATTGATTTACATATATTAAACCAACCTTGCATGTCTGAGAAAAACCCCACTTGGTCATGATGAACAATCTTTTTAATATACTGCTGTATCCAGTTGGCTAGAATTTTGTTCAGTATTTTAGCATCTATGTTCATCAGAGATATTGGTCTGTAGTTTTCTTTTTTGGTTGTGTCCCTGTCTGCTTTTGGTATCAGGGTGATCTTGGCTTCATAGAAGCTTGCAGGGAGTATTCCAGTGTCTTCAATCTTCTGGAAGACTTTTAAAAGTAGAGGTATTAGTTCTTCTTTGAAGGTTTTGTAGAATTCATTTGTAAAACCATCTGGTCCATGACTTTTATTTTTGGGGAGATTTTTGATAACTATTTCAATTTCATTAGCTGTGATGGGCCTGTTCATGTTATCTACTTTCTCTTTTAGTTTTGGAAGTTGGTAGGTATCTAGGAAATTGTCCATTTTTTCCAGGTTCTCTAGCTTGGTGTCATATAGTTGTTCATAGAAGCCTCGCATGATATGTTGAATTTCTGCAGTGTCTTGTGATATCTCCTCTTTCATTTACTATCTGATTTATTTGGGTCTTCTCCCTTTTTTGTTCTGTGAGTCTGGCTAAAGGTTTGTCAATTTTTTTCACTCTTTTGAAGTTCCGATGTTTACTTTTGTTGATCTTTTGTATGGTTTTCTTATTTTTAATGTTATTGATTTCTGCCCTAACTTTAGTGATTTCTGTCCTTCTGGTTGCTTTAGGGTTCTTTTGTTCTTCTTCTTCTAGGTCTTTAAGATGTGCAATCAGGCTGTTTACTTGTGCTTTTTCTTATTTCCTAATGTGTGCTTCTGCTGAACTTCCCTCTCAGTACTGCCTTAGCTGTGTCCCAAATATTTTGATAGCTTGTGTCCTCATTTTCATTGAACTCTCAAGACATTTTGATTTCTTCCTTTATTTCCACTTTTACCCATTAGTTGTTAAGTAGTGTACTGTTGAGCTTCCACATTTTGAGACTATTACTAATCTCTTGTTGATTGTTAAGTGTTAGTTTAATTCCACTGTGGTCTGAGGAGATGCTTGGGATGATTTCATTGCTCTTGAATTTGCTGATGCTGTCTTTGTGGCCTAGCATATGGTCTGTACTTGAGAATGACCCATTTGGACTTGAGTAGAATGTGTATTCCAGTTTCTTGGGATGAATGACTCTGAAAATGTTCAATAGTTCTAGTTTATCTATCTCCTCATTTAGCTCCCTTATGTCTTTATTGATTTTCTGCCTGGATGATCCGTCAAGTTGAGTGAGTGGGGTGTTGAAGTCCCCTACTATGACAGTGTTGCTGTTAATATATTTCTGTAGCTCTTTCAGCAGATGTTTGATGTATTTAGATGTCTTCTCATTGGGTGCATAGATGTTAATAATTGTTAAGTCCTCTTGATTGACTGATCCACTGAACATTAAGTAGTGTCAATCTCTATATTTTTAAATTTCATTTATTTAAATGTATATAATGTCTGATAGGAGAATGGCTGTTCCTGCCTTTTTTTGTGGGCCATTGGCTTGTATGATAGTTTCCCCTCCTTTAACTTTGAGTCTGTGTTTGTCTTGTTGAGTTAGGTGGGTTTCCTGTAGACAGCATATTCTTAGGTTGTGTTTTCTGATCCATCTTCCTACTTTTAATAGTCGAATTCAGGCCATTGACATTTATTGATATCAAAGATTGAAGAAATTTAAATGCCATTCTTGTAGAGTTCTAGAGTGTTCTAATATATGGCTTATTTATGGTGGTCTGACTGTTTATAGGAGACCTTTCAGAACTTCTTCCAGGGCAGGCTTGGTGATAGTAGATTCTTTCAACTGTTGCTTGTCTGAGATGGTTTTTATGCCTCCATCTAGTATGAATGACAGTCTAGCAGGATACAGTAGTCTTGGTTGAAAGCCTTTCTCATTGAGCACTCAGTAGATATTTTGCCATTCTTTTCTGGCCTGTAATGTTGTGTGGAGAAATCTTCTGCTAATCTTATGGCTTTTGCTCTGTAGATGACTCTTTGTTTTTCTCTTACAGCCTTCAGGATCCTTTCTTTATCCTTATTCCTTTCCATTCTAAATATGTTGTGTCTTGGTGTCTTTAAGTCTGGGTTTATTCTGTTTTGGAATTAACCTCTGGGCTTCTTGAACCTTTATGTCTTTGACGTTTTCTAGACTAGAGAAGTTCTCAGCTATTATAGCCTGAAGTATGGTTTCTTCCTCTCCCTCTCTTTCTTTCTCTGGTAAGCCAATAATGCTTATATTGTTTCTTTTGCAGTCATCCCATAGGTCTCTGTTGTTGTTTTCCATATCTCTTAATCTCTTTTTGAGATCTCTTAGTTATTTTTCAGTTGTCTCTAATTTTTCCTCGATCTTGCTAATTCTGTCTTCAGCCTCATTGATTCTATTCTCTCTCCCCTCTACTGTTTTCTGGAGTTCATCTATTTTCTTACCCTGTTCTGATACTGTTTTAGCTTGTTCAGCTAGTTGTGTTGTTAGCTCAGCTATTTCAGCTTTCAGCTCTCTAATAACCTTGAGATAATTAGTGTTGTCTTCCAGAGTCTCATTTGTTGTTTCTGCATTTCTGATGGCAATTCTTTCAAACTCTTTACTCACTCCTATGATTATTTCCTTAACTACTGTTTTGGATGTTGATCTTATTATTTTGTGCTTCACCCTTTGGGGGGCTTTTAGCTGGACTCTTGTCTTGTTTCATTTCTCCAGTATTTCTTCTTGTTGGTTTAACCATTTTATATAGTATGTTATGAGGTCCTTCTCATAGTACTTTTCAAATTACTGATCTCTTTTGCCAGGATTGTCTTGTGTCTACATAAGGTAATTAAAGTGTTTACAGTTGTGGAAGTTGACAATTATTTCAATAGTATTTTAATCCCTGATTTGGAGCTCAGTGGCTGAAAAGCCTCTTATTCTTTTTCTTCCCTGTAGGCTATTGGAGCCTGAGGGCTTTTAAACTATAAGTAGGCTTCTTAGTTTAATCACTGACTCCTGACCAAGAGATAAAGCATGGTGTGGCAGAGATAATCCAGTGGTTATGCAAAGAGACTTTCACAGCCCCACTGTTAGGCCACCAAGGTATAGATCTTCTCCTGAGTTTTCTGGTTAGTTCTCTGTCCCCTGGTATCAGCACACAGCCTCCCTGCTGCTGCTCCATGTTCTGAGGGCAGTAGCAGTGGAGATTCACAGTTGGATTTGGTGAGTCTCAGTGGAGTTCTCTCCTCCCTTCAGCTGTCCCCTTGTTTGTAAAACAGACTGGAGGTGGATTCTCAACTGGTAAACTTCCGGACTTTTACCAGCCACTTAATCTCTCCTCTCTGTCTGTAAGTCATACGTGTTTGCACTCACCAGTGATTTGGTGGGTTCCTGAAGTCACATTCTAGTCCTTCTTGTTGTGGTCCCAGGTGGTCTCCTTTGGTGTTCCTAGTTGACCTGGGAGAGGAGAGGCGAGAAACACAGCTGATGCTGCTCCATTGCCCTGATTCCCTGTTTTCTCTCTGATGTTGTTTTATAATAGTACTGATAATAATAATGAATGTTAATTTTATTAAGTTCTTACTATCTGTCTCTCATGTCCTAGTCATTTGTTCAAATAATTTCATTTACATTCAGAATAAATCAATGACATAGATACATTGATTAACTTTTAAAGGAAAATTGTGGCAGAACAATTCAGATCACCTTACCCCCTCAATAGGTAATTGATTTCTTTCAGGACTTTTTGACTTAACAAAACAAAACAAGTAAAAACTACTTTTCCTTTCAGAGGTTTCTCATACAAATCCTAAGCAAACAAAAGCCACCACTGTTCAAAACTTTCTACTATCATCTCTATGAACTACTGGAAGAGCTGAGAAGCCTACAGTTTTGGTATTTTGATGAACTTTATAGTTAGTTGTCCTATAAAAGGGCTAAACCAGTATCATAAGGCAGCAAGATTTAGTGTTTTAGTAAGGGAAAACACTGCTCAGGGTAAAAGATAATATGTTCTATTGGTATTCCCTTGGCAATTCTTCGGTGGACATCTGCTTTGGACTTGCACTTCTATCGGACTCACTGGTACAACTCTTGGACACTTTGCACAAAACTAGTAGCTTCCCTGTATGCTGCTGGGTTTCTCAAAGACTGACTGTAGCCAGCTGCCTTGAGACTCTAGGCCTCACCCTCCCCCCATGCTAGAAAATGCCCATCGAGGCAAGTAACGCCCCCCAGAGGCAAAAGAAGCCCCCAGAGGCAGGAAATGTTTTTTTTTTAGCTAATAAAGTTTTGCCCACAGAGGCAAAAATGCCCCCCTCAGGCCTTCCCTTGGCAGCACACTGGTTCTTGTTACTCGCTTATATGTTTCTCCATGTCAGTTTCTTTTTATGAAAATGCCTGTATGATATAGGTTTCTGTTCACCCCACACCCCCATACTGTGGTCATTTAGTTAAAAAAAAAAAAAAAAAGAAGGGGGAATATGTTGGTATTCTTCATGTTGGTTTGGTCCCCTTCCCCCTACCTCTGAGAGACTTGGTTTGGGCCCTGCTAGTTGTGCCCCCCTCTTTCTCCCCACCCCCTATGCTAAGGAGGCCCTGAGTTCCAGCAGCAGCCGCTGGAGGAGAATTATGAGGAAGCACATGGTGTGGTGATTTGCCCACTGTGAATAAAGATTAAACTGCAGCTTCTCAGCCCAGACGTGTGTCCCCAAGTCTCTGTTCACCACCGCAAAGCTAGCCTGGCCTACTGGAGCCCCAAACTTTAACGACAACGTTCAACCTAATACAAGTTAACAAATGGTTTCAGAATTCACCAGTGACTAGATAATGACATTATGTTCCCCAAAAAATGTATTCCTGTTTGGAATGATAATCATACATGTGTATTTCTCTGTTTATACTCAAGATGTTTTTTTTTTAATTTCAAAGTCATTACCAAATATATCAGGATGTATATAATTCCATCTACAGAGTAATAATAGATTCTCAAGACAAAAGAAAAACTCAAGAGAAAAAAATGAATATTTCTCATCCTGTGAAGTATGACCATAAAACTAAAACAAAAAAAAAACCCTTAAATCTCCTGTTACAAATGCTCAACATCAAAAATAGTAACAATACCAACAACAAACCAAAAGTAACAACAAAATCTCTACCCATTAACATCAGTTTAAAATTAAAAAATATATCCTACTACTAAAATGGTCAACAGTGTTCAATTTACCTAGCATTCCTCTTGCATATATTCCCAACTGCCTTTTCTATTTAGACACAAATGACTACGTAACTAGAAATTGTCATCTACCTCAAGAACATTTTCTTTATTCATATGTTCATAAGACTTCTTGCAGTCACCATTTCTACTTGCCCTTATTAGAGAAAGGTTCAAACACAGTGGCCAAAGATAATATATCTAATATCTGAGAGTTAATGTTTCACAGGAAATGAGTTATTTTCATTTCTAAGAGTCTAATCTAAAGCAGATTAGAGAGCCTGAGGATGAAATAATCCAATTTGATTATACAGATAATGACATTGGTGTCCTGCTTCAAGTAACAGTGGAATTCATAGACAACTTCTATGTAAAGGATGATCACAGTCTTGTTAATAATTAAGACAGTGTTAACAGACTTGAAATCTGATCTGACCTCTTCTAAAAAGAGAAGAAAAAAAGACAATTCCAGGAAGATGACTCAGAACCGGTTTTTATTTAAAAATGAGCTCTCCAAGAAAATAAAATAGACAATTTTTTTTTTTGCTTTTTATGTCCTATACCTCCCCCCCCCTAGGAATTATCTCTTCTTCTGAGGCCTCTGAGCTTACTTGATTTATTCATTTATTCATCTCAAACAAAATCTTGTGCTCAATCTTCTATCAAGTCCTAATTATCCAATGTAGTATTTTTAAAAGACTGTCAAATACAATGAATTTTCAATGTTTCATTACTATAACTTTATTTCATTCATCAATACAGTAATTGCTAGGAATGGTGTCTGGTCCAGACAACACTGACTTACCCATATATATTATTCCTTCTTTCATTTATTCGATTCTAAGATACTTACTTCTCAGACCTGAGTTTGGTATTTATAGGAACATTTTTCACCTCTGTGTTATGGTAGTGCTAGAGGTTGAACTTGGGACCTCTAAGCCTCAGGCATAAAATTTTGTTTTTCTGGTGGGGGGTTCCTGGAAGATGGTGGACTGAGAAGCTGCTAGTGGCGTGAGCTCTGATCACATCTTCTGGAAATGAAATTGTTTGGCTAACTGGTAAGGATTAAACTACTTCAATACTTACTTCAGTTGCTACTGTAATTCCTGAGGTTGGTGAGTGCAATTGTCATAAAGGTATTTAGTACAGTGTTACTTGTACTCAAGACACAACAACTGAGGAACAACAGAGCATAAAAAAAACACATAAATAAAAAAAAATGGCTAGATCAAAAAAAAATAATAAAACTGCTACTCCAATGAATGAAGACAAGAGCCCAGAAGAAACTACAAATCAGCCAGAAGTAACCATAGATAAGAAAAGTATGCAAGCAATAATCAACTTATTAATCACAGAAATGAAAACAACATTGGAGGAAAGGAATGGCAGTATTAGGGAAACAACAATTGAGAACCCCAAGGAAAATAATGATTATCTTGAGGCAATTAGAGAACTGAAAGCTGAAATAGCTATAATGAAGAAAGAAGCTGAGGCAAGGGAAAGCAGACTAACAGAAGCAGAAAACAGAATTAGTCAGACAGAGGATGAGTTAGAGAAAACTAAGAAAGAGGTGAAAGATCTTAAAAAGAGATTGAGAGACACTGAAAACAACAACAGAGACATATGGGATGATCTCAAAAGAAGTAACATTCGTATAATTGGCCTGCCAGAGGAAGAAAGAGAGGAAGGGGAAGCAAACATTCTAGAGGAAATAATACAAGAAAACTTACCTGACCTGAATAACAGAAAGGATATCAAGATTCAAGAGGACCAGAGAGTACCAAACAGAATCATCCCAGGCCGGAAGACAACAAGAAACATCATAGTCACAATGAGAAGAAGTAAGGATAAAGAAAGGATCCTAAAGGCTGCAAGAGAGAAACAAAAAGTCACATACAAGGGAAAACCCATAAGATTATCTGCAGACTTCTCCACTCAAACTCTAAAAGCCAGAAGGGAGTGGCAAGATATCTATGGAGCCCTGAATGAAAAAGGGTTTCAACCAAGGATAATATATCCTGCTAGACTTTCATTCAAACTAGATGGAGGGATCAAAACCTTCTTAGATAAACAACAGTTAAAGGAGGCAACAATCACCAAGCCGGCCCTGAAAGAGGTACTAAAAGACCTCTTATAAATAAGAACATCACTATAATACTTGCAATATATCAGAGAAAACAAATTTTTTTTAGAACAGTGGCACTACAATACATTAAATCCATAATATCAATAAATGTCAATGGCTTACATTCACCCATCAAAAGGCACAGGGTGGGGGGATGGATCAGAAAACATAACCCAACAATATGCTGCCTGCAAAAATCCCATCTGTCACAACAAGATAAACACAGACTTAAAGAGAAAGGATGGAAAACTATCATACAGGCTAACGGTCCACAAAAAAGGGCAGGAACAGCCATTCTCATCTCAGACACGATAGATTTTAAATTAAATAAAGAAATAAAAGATAGGCAAGGACATTACATAATGATTAGAGGATCAATCAGCCAAGAAGACTTAATAGTTATTAACATCTATGCACCCAATGAGGGACCATCTAAATACATTAAGCATCTAATGAAAAAATTTCAAAAATACATCAATAGTAATACAATAATAGTGGGAGACTTCAATACCCCACTCTCACACTTAGACAGATTAACAATTCAGAGAACCAATAAAGATAGAAGAGAATTGGATGAAGAGATCGAAGACTAGACCTGTTGGACATTTTCAGACTCCTCCACCCCAAAAAACTGGAGTACACCTTCTTTTCAAATCCATATAACACATACTCAAGGATAGACCACATGTTAGGCCACAAAGACAGCATCAATAAATTCAAGAGCATTGAAATCATCCCAAGTATCTTCTCAGACCACAGTAGAGTAAAACTAACATTTAACAACAAACAGAAAATTATTAAAAGACACAGAATTTGGAAACTAAACAACATGCTCCTTAGAACCACTGGGTCAGAGACTCACTCAAACAGGAAATTCAAATGTTCCTGGAAACTAATGAAAATGAAGACACAACCTATCAAAATATTTGGGACACAGCTAAAGCAGTACTGAGAGGGAAACTTATAGCCATACAATCACATATTAAACACCAAGAAGAAGCTCAAATGAACGACCTTACTACACACCTCAAGAACTTAGAGGAAGAGGAACAAAGGTACCCTAAAGCAACCAGAAGGACAGAAATCACTAAAGTTAGAGCAGAAATAAACAACATCGAAAATAAAAGAACCATACAAAAGATCAATGAAGCCAAATGTTGGTTCTTTGAAAGATTAAACAAAATTGACAAACCCCTAGCCAGACTCACCAAACAAAAAAGAGAGAAGACTCAAATTAATAGAATTAAACAATGCAGGAGATATCACAACGGACACCACAGAAATCCAGAGAATCCTGCGAAACTTCTATAAAGAACTATATGCCACCAAGCTAGAGAATCTGGAAGAAATGGAACAATTCCTAGAAACCTATGCCCTTCCAAAACTGAACCAAGAAGAACTACAAAATCTAAATGCACCAATCACAGACAAAGAAATTGAAACCGTTATTAAGAATCTCCCTAACAACAAAAGTCCTGGACCAGATGGCTTCACAAACGAATTCTACAAAACTTTCAGGAAACAGTTAATACCCATACTCCTTAAGCTTTTCCATAAGATTGAAGAAACAGGAATACTCCCTTCCACCTTCTATGAAGCCAACATCACCCTGATACCAAAAGCTGATAGGGACAGAACAAAAAAGGAAAACTACAGACCAATATCTCTGATGAACATAGATGCCAAAATATTAAACAAGATCTTGGCCAACCGATACAGCAACATATCAAAAAGATTGTTCATCATGACCAACTGGGATTCATCCCAGGAATGCAAGGCTGGTTCAACATCCATAAATCAATCAATGTCATTCATCACATCAATAAAAGCAAAGCCAAAAACCACATGATTATCTCAATAGATGCAGAGAAAGCCTTTGACAAAATCCAACACCCATTCATGCTCAAAACTCTACAAAAAATGGGAATAGATGGGAAATTCCTCAAGATAGTGGAGTCTATATATAGCAGACCTACAGCCACATCATACTCAATGGACAGAAGCTGAAAGCATTCCCCCTCAGATCGGGGACTAGACAGGGCTGTCCACTTTCACCGTTACTCTTCAACATAGAATTGGAAGTTCTTGCCATAGCAATCAGGCAAGAGAAAGAAATCAACGCAATACATATTGGAAGGAAAGAAGTCAAGCCCTCACTATTTGCAGATTATATGATAGTATACATAGAAAGACCTAAAGAATCCAGCAGAAAATTACTGGAAGTTATTAGGCAATATAGCAAGGTATCAGGCTATAAAATCAATGTACAAAAATCAGTGGCATTTCTTTATGCAAACACTAAATCTGATGAAGAAGACATCCAGAAATCACTCACATTTACTGTTTCAGCAAAATCAATCAAATACCTAGGAATAAAGTTGACCAAAGAAGTGAAAGACTTGTATGCTGAAAACTATGAGTCGCTACTCAAGGAAATAGAAACTGATACCAAGAAATGGAAAGATATCCCATGCTCATGGATTGGAAGAATAAATATCATCAAAATGAATATTCTCCCCAGAGCCATATACAAATTTAATGCAATACCCATCAAAGTTCCACCAAGCTTCTTTAAGAGAATAGAACAAGCACTACAATCATTTATCTGCAACCTGAAAACACCTAGAATTGCCAAAACCATCTTGAGGAAAAGAAACAGAAATGGAGGCATCACACTCCCAGACCTTATACTATATTATAAAGCCATCATCATCAAAATAGCATGGTACTGGAACAAAAATAGGCACACAGACCAGTGGAACAGAATTGAAAGCCCAGAAATAAATCCTAACACCTATGGACATCTAATCTTTGATAACGGGGCCCAAAGTATTAAATGGAAGAAGGAGGCTCTCTTCAATAAATGGTGCTGGGAAAACTGGGTTGAAACATGCAGAAGAATGAAACTGAACCACTTTATCTCACCAGAAACAAAAATCAACTCCAAATGGATCAAAGACCTAGATGTCAGACCAGAAACAATCAAATACTTAGAGGAAAACATTGGTAAAACAGTTTCCCACCTACACCTCAAGGATATCTTTGATGAATCAAACCCAACTGCAAGGAAGACCAAAGCAGAAACAAACTAATGGGACTACATTAAATTGAAAAGCTTCTGCACATCCAAAGAAACTATTAAACAAACAGAGAGACCCCTCACAGAATGGGAGAAGATCTTCACATGCCAGACATCAGACAAGAAACTAATCACCAAAATATATAAAGAGCTCAGCAAACTTAGCACCAAAAAAGCAAATGACCCCATCCAAAAATGGGCAGAGGATATGAACAAAACATTCACCTCAGAGGAGATCCAAAAGACTAACAAACATATGAAAAACTGCTCTAGGTCACTGATTGTCAGAGAAATGCAAAATAAGACAACACTAAGATACCACCTCACTCCTGTAAGAATGGCATACATCAAAAAGGATAGCAGCAACAAATGCTGGAGAGGTTGTGGGGACAGAGGAACACTTTTACATTGCTGGTAGGACTGTAAATTGGTACAGCCTCTGTGGAGAGCAGTCTGAAAAACTCTCGGAAGGCTAGACTTGGACCTTCCATATGATCCAGTAATTCCTCTCCTGAGGTTATACCCCAAGGACTCCATAACACCCAACCAAAAAGAGGTGTGTACTCCTATGTTCATAGCAGCACAAATCATAATAGCTAAAACCTGGAAGCAACCCAGGTGCCCAACAACAGATGAGTGGCTGAGAAAGCTGTGGTATATATACACAATGGAATACTATGCAGCTATCAAGAACAATGAACCCCCCTTCTCTGACCCATCTTGGACAGAGCTAGAAGGAATTATGTTAAGTGAGCTAAGTCAGAAAGATAAAGATGAGTATGAGATGATCCCACTCATCAACAGAAGTTGAGTAAGAAGATCTGAAAGGGAAACTAAAAGCAGGACCTGATCAAATTGTAAGTAGGGCACCAAAGTAAAAACCCTGTGGTGAGGGGTAGACATGCAGCTTCCTGGACCAGTGGGGGGTGGGAGTGGGTGGGAGGGATGGGTCACAGTCTTTTGGTGGTGAGAATGGTGTTTATGTACACTCCTAGCAAAATGTAGACATATAAATCAGTAGTTAATTAATATGAGAGGGGGGAAATCAGTTGTATGTCTCAAAGTTTCTCAAAACACAAACTGAATCTTTTTAATATATAGGCTGTGTATTTGATATGCAGACTCTCAAAAGCCTAGACCAAGTAGATCAGAAACATCCAATATCACAGCTATATACAAGATACTGGGTACTGTACAGCAAACCCTAACAAAAGGACTTTTCAAAGTTAACCCAATTACCAATTAATGTGATGATAACAATAACTATCGATTGTCTTTTTGAACCCTAAGACAGCAGGAACCTCACATCTCCAATATAGAGCCCCTACTTCCCCCAGTCCTGGAACCATTGGATAGGGCCCACTTTCCCGTATGCCTCTCCCAATCCATATCAAATAATATTGCATCTGCCGATCACAACCTAACCAACACAACGATTGCCACCTCAACATGCTTCACTTCAGACTGTGTCGAGAGACTTCACGTGTGGAATGACAACCCTTCAGCTTCATTACTCGGGTGAGACCTTTCCTTTCATAGTACACTCTAATTCCATTTCAGGTGGTTCACTTTCTAACAAAGTCCAAAAACCTAGATATACACCAGTTTCTGTGAGAGAGAGCATATGTTCACACATATCCGTAAACTACTGCAAAATATATACCTGAAAGCAGAAGTACACTAGAGTTTGCAGAGTACCACCCTAACACTTCCTCTCCACTATTCCAAGCTTTGGGTCCATGATTGCTCAACAATTTTTTTGGCTTTGTATATTAACTCTCTTTTCAATCACCAGGTTCCAGATGCCATCAGGATGCTAGACAGGCCTCGCTAGATTGAAGACCCCACCAATGTGTCCTGGAGCTCAGCTTCCCCAGAGACACACCCTACTAGGGAAAGAGAGAGGCAGACTGGGATTATGGACCAACCAGTCAACGCCCATGTTCAGCAGGGAAGCAATTATAGCAGCCAGACCTTCTACCTTCTGCAACCCTCAATGACCCTGGGTCCATGCTCCCAGAGGGATAGAGAATGGGAAAGCTATCAGGGGAGGTGGTGGGATATGGAGATTGGGTGGTGGGAATTGTGTGGAACTGTACCCCTCCTACCCTATGGTTTTGTTAATTAATCCTTTCTTAAATAAAAAAAATTTTTTAAAAATTCTGTTTTTCTATCTCTCAACCTAGATCTATATTTATTATATGGCTGACATCCCCACTTCCAGGAAGAGTTCCCAGTATAAAATGCTCCATATGATAAATAACTCAATTGGGGGAAATATAGTTTCCTCCTCGGTTTGAGTAAAAACCAAACAGAATGGGAAGGCTATTAAGGGTCAGAACTCAGGCATGTCCAGGTCTTCTGAGTACTGTGACATACACAGAATATCCAGATGCGTCTACCACCAAGAATAAAATTAAACTATCCCACAAGTCAAAGACCATGTGAGATTGAAATTTGCCCAACCACTGCTTGACATACTTTCCACCAATCAGAATTATATTGACAAAAACCATCTCTGAAGAGATGTTACTGTTTGCAGCATTGTGGATTAATGGAATAATTTAAATAGAAAAAGAAAAATATTGTCTGACTCTTAGAAAGCCAAGTATATAGAAGCAGTTAGTAGAAAAATGGTGAAAGTGGGTAAAAAGGGAAAAAGTTGGTTAAGGGGTATGAAGCTGCAATTATGAAGAATGAAGGAGTAAGTCTAGAGATTGTATATATACCATAATGACTATTAGATAGTGGAAATTTTCCTTTTTAAAAGCTTTTAGTTATTTATTAATGAGAAAGATGAGAGAGAGTGAAAGAGAGAGAGAGAGAGAGAGAAAGAGGCATCTATCACTCTGGTACATGTACTGCTGGGGACTGAACTAGGGACCTCATGTTTGAGAATACAATGCTTTATCCACTGTGCCACCTCCTGAACCACTTGGAAATTTCCTTAAAGTGTGAATTATGGGTGTTCTCACCACACACAAAACTATGAGAAGGTTAATATAGTAGTCAGTAGTAATCACTTCACTTTGGATATATATATATATTTATATTCATGTGTATATGTAAATATGCAAAAATTTTATTTAAAAAATTTTAAAAAGAAAATAAAGGCAAATTAATGAAGATCAGATTATTTTAAAGAAGAGGAGATTATTAGGAAATATTTAGTAGAGCAATATAAATTTATTTGTGGTTTAGAAAGATTACTATGAAGTTTGGGTGGAAAGTATATTAGAGATAGACCAATTATTTCAGCAATGCATGGGAAGAAATTGAGTTTATAATGTAGAAGTGAATAGAGAAGAGAATTCTACAGATACTTCCCCCAAACAAGAAGATAAAGGATATAGATTTATGAAGGCAGATGAAATATTACATGGGTCTTTATTAGTCTAAAATTTATCTACAATCTGGGATGGATTTAATAGTATGATATATTACAAATTGTAATGAACTTTGTGTCACACAAAAATTTTTTTCCATTTTTTATTTGTTATTAATAGTTTATTACAGGATTGTAATAAACTATTCCAAATTATATTCCTCCATGAGGATAATTTCTGGAACCATCCATTCCATCCTGGTTCCATGGCTGCCAGTTCTTAGCAACATCGCCCTGCCAGATATTCGTCGGGATGCGGCATCATCTAAGTTCATTTCCCATGTCTACGCTCGACCGGACCTGCCAATATACTCGGATATCTTCGCCCACCCTGTCCAACGCTTGACGTCTCGTCACCCAATCTGGTCCCCTACGCCTACACTGAACTTCTCTGTTCCAGTCTCTTAGAAACAGAGCTGGCAGTCAGCTGAGGTAAAGAACAAACACCTCATCACAGACCCCTGCAAGTGTCAACCCGGCTTTGACCTAGCACGTTATGATTGGGCCCTCCTCAATCGCTATCGAACAGGCCATGGCCGGTGCGCCGCTATGTTCCATCGCTGGGGAGCCAGAGATGACCTGAACTGCCCGTGCGGCTACAGACAGACTATGACCCACATAGTCAACGACTGCCACCTCTCCAGATTCAAAGGAGGTCTCGAAACTACATCAGGCTCAACCTGACGCTGTTGACTGGCTACGGAGAAGGGCAAATGCTAGAAGAACAGGATTGTGAGATTACAAAGTTCTGTGTCTCCACCCTCGTACTTCCCAAAGAAAACCACTATAGTTCTTAGAAGTCTCTATAATTTGCTTGCTTCTGTTTTGTTCACAAAAACAACTTTGATAGACATAGAAAACAAATTTTTATCTCTTATAATAATATTTTCTAGTTCATTTTAGAAATCTTATTACTTTTCACTTGATCCGGGTTCCAGTCTGGGTCCTCATATCATGGTGGGAAGCTTCTTTTTTTTCATTTTTATTTATTTATTCCCTTTTGTTGCCCTTGTTATTTTTTATGTTGTAGTTATTGATGTCACTGTTGTTGGATAGGACAGAGAGAAATGGAGAGAAGAGGGGAAGACAGATAGGGAGAGAGAAAGACAGACACCTGCAGACCTGCTTCACTGCCTGTGAAGCGACTCCCCTGCAGGTGAGGAGCCGGGGGCTCGAACCAAGATCCTTATGCTGGTCGGTGAGAAGCTTCTGTACTGTGATGTCACTCCTTCATTCTTTCCCTGTCCCTCAGTCTTTCTAGCTGAAAAAGTTAGCCTGGAGCAGTGATGCTCTGGAGAAAACAACAACATTTAATTATTTTTGGTGTAGCACTGCTGCTGTTGTGATGGTGATTTCAAATAGAATGCATTCTTACTGGTTGGCTAGAAAATAATGTGTTTAATAATTACTTTGCTATTCCAGTTGAATATTTTTAAATTTTACATTTTTACTCATACAGTTTCATTTTTGAAGGAGTATATATTTACTTTCCAGATTCCCTCTTAAGATTGGGCATAGATAAACTTCTTTTATAAGGTTTATAATGTGCAAACATATACTCCTTTTATGCTACTAGTCTATTTATTGGATTAACTAGAAGGATTTGCTCTGAAAGCTTAGGATGATATTGAAAACACATCATTTCTATTGTAGCTAAGAAAATCAGCTTTAAAACTAGAGAGACTTTGAGTTGGGCATTATGTATAGACCTTTAGCTTTTTATCACAGCTGTTCTTTGTTGCTATGACAACAGAATTAACCATTTCATTAATATCACTGAAAAAAAGACATATTTATGCATGTCTGTCTTTGAACATAATTTCTGATCAGATTTCAAGGCATTTGAAAATGTTTTGTGTGCTCTCTTTATTCTCCAGTATTTTGCTTAATGCCTCTACAGGATATTTAAAGGAAAGCTTTATATTTTTTAAATTAAATTTCCACTGCTTACATTGGTTTGACTGCTTTCAAGTGTCCCCTGTGTGGCAAAATCAGCTTCAGGGTCTGAAGCTGGTGAAAGCAATGGGAAAGGAGATTTAATACAAAAGAAAACAGTTACCTGCTACAGGAAAAGTCACTTGTTTGTTTTTTCCCCTTCTTTTGGTCTCTACTCGGTGCAATGGGTGTTACTATAAATACTGAAGAGTAATCCCTCATCAAAATGGGTGATCCAGCTGTTTCTGTTGCTGCTAGAAGCAGGTAGTATGCTGATTACAATTGTGATGAAAAGGCAGGAAAAATATCCTAGGACAAGTAAAAATCCATTATTTTGAAAGTAATACCTGAAGAGAATAATTTTGCTTATTCCTCAAAAGCTATGATGAATCCCTACTATTTAGCTATTTTTTTAAAGAAAAAAAAGTGAGTCTTAATATGGAGCTCTATAAATATTCATATTTTTAAAGATCAATGTAAAAAAAAATGCCCTAATTAGTTTTAAAATGGTTTGAGGAAGATGTTAGCTCTGTTTTCTATTCATGGTCTTTAGTTAAATCAATAAATTTCCTTCAGAACTATAATTATTTATGCCTATCCTTTTTTTTTTTTTAACCACTGCACATCTCAGTTCCTGGTATGTAGTTGTGTGGCACAGAGGTTTGAGTCTGGAATCTTGTACCTGAGGCTCAAGTCTGGTTTGCTACCACTGGTGCTAGCTCAAATCCCTTCATGTCTATTCTTTTCTAGCATTGACCTACGCTAAGATGCGTTGTGAAACTGCTTAAAGTGTGTTGTCTCATTAAATGAATGAAGCAAGATCTACATGAAGAAGGTACTGCTAAGGAAACTGAGACTCAAGTATTACTAATAACTAGAATTTAAATTTTGGTTGAGACCTCAGAGCATGTGCTAGTATATATATACTAGCGATTCTTCGTTTTTGCTCATATAAATATTGTAACAACACTTAAAATATTTACATTCCCTCAAAGGCATTTTGTCCTGGGAAAGGGAAAAGTCCGAGGGGATATTATTCATAATAATTGAACTCATAAAACATGAAGGCAGATTTGAACCAATAAAACAAAGTCATTAGTACCAAAGAAAGTTCTGTGAGGCTAACTCTTCATAATAAAAAGGAAGAGTTTTGAATGCCCAATGCCAGTCATTGAATTAAGGAAAGAGACTCTATACAGAATACCTGAATGTGTGATTATTTTGCCTTCTCTCTTTTCTTGAGCTTTTCTTCTTTTTAAAACTTGAGATATAATTTCAAGACCATAAAATTTATCTAAAGTTGTCAATAGTATTTTAATCTTGTTACAAAATTTATACAGCCACAAGCAATTTTAGAATATCTATCACTCCCCAGTTTTTGTGTTAATAGTCATCCAACTTTTTCTTTCTTCATTTCCCCCCTGGTCATGGAAAGACATTAATATATAGTCTACATCTCTATAGAGTTTTCAATTTTGAATATTTTATTTTTTTAAGAATTTATTTTCAAGAGAGAAAGAGAACAAACACAGATCAGATGTATGGCGATGCTAGGGACTGAATCTTCCAACTTTTCAGGCAGGAAACTCTGGTATACTATTTCTTCATTATCTTTTGTCCCATTTTTGAACTTTTTACAAAAAATTGAGCATTACATTATGCAACCTTCTATGTCTGCTATCTCTCACTTGCATCATGTTTTCAAGGTCCACCTATATTGTACCAGATATCAGTACTTAAATTTATGTTTATACCTGAATAATAGTCTACTGGCAGGATATGGGTTATTTCCACTTTTCTTGGTCTATTATGGTTTTTATTAATACTGCTGCTGTGCATACATGTGCACAATTGTTTGTATAGATATAAGTTCATTTTTCTTGGGGCTCTGTTTACTTTCAAGTCATTCTCCTAAAAATTTGTGACTCACCATTTTTTGATTAGTAAAAATCTCATAGAATTCTAAACTGTAATTCCACATCAAAGCTCTGATTTACATTCTGTGACTTATGGATTAGAGACAGAGTAATTAATTCAGATAACATCACTCAGGATTTGTAGCTACTTTAAAAACTTTTCACAAAGATAGTCAAATCCTTTCTAAGTGACAATAATTATTTAAGTTCTTTAAAGCCCTAAACTTAAAAAGTATACAAAGGCATTTACTTTTATTGAAGGCTCAGAAATAATGCATCTATCTTATCTTTTTATCAGATATTCATTTTAGATGCACTACTTCAGATTTATTTATTTGGTTTATGTATTAGTGTATAAAGATAGAAGGAAATTGAGAGGGGAGGAAGAGGTAGAGAGTGAGAGAGACAGACACCTGCAGCTCTACTTCATCACTTGTTAAGCTTTCCCCTTGCAGGTGGGGACCAGGGGCTTGAACCTGAGTCCTTGTGCACTGTAATGTGTGCTCTTAACTAGTTGCACCACTGATGCACTGTACTTCAGTAGAACCAACTATGTGGAAAAATAAAACACAACAGGGGATATGGTTGGAAAATTAAAGCAAGTAAAAGAAGGTAGAAGAATATCTGTGGTCTACATTTCACTCTTAAGTGAAACATTCTTTAGGCTTTTTCTGTTCTACTGGTGACAAAGTCAAGACCTAGCCTCCAAAAACAAAGAAGTTCTGACTACTTTATTATTTAGTTATTGGTCTGTGCATTAGTACATCAGAGATACAATTATAAATAAGCACATATTTTTGGGGGGTAGGGAATATTGTAGAATCTTCCTTCTGGTGGGTTATTTTCCTGCACTGAAGGTAGGAGGTTATCTTTGATATGTCATATAAAGGAACCATGAATATCATAATCATCTTCTAAAAGTCCACAAGAAGGCTGAGTGAATTCTCATGATCTGTGACTAGTCACTCATGGGTGCCCAGCACAATATCAATACGTATTTTAGAATACAATGGAAACTGCATTCACTATAAAGGAAATGTTGAATTTTATTTTATCTTTTCAGTAGTCGCTTTTCAACTCTGCACAAGAGGGCAGCCTTTCACCAAAACCTGTGAAACACTTGGGCAGAACTTTTTATTCATTTGTAGAGAGACCCCCACCCAACCAGGAATTTTCATCTTGGATTCCCTTGCTATAAAGAATGAAGGAATTGTGAGGTAGTTGTTATGTGCTGTCAATCTCAAAAAATATCTTAACATCTAGATCATCATATGAATATTTACTTTTAACAACATTTTTTTCTTTTGTGCTATATTAGTTTTTGAATGTCTTAAACTACTGTGCACAAGCATAAACTTCTGAGATTAAACATAAAGTGATAACAGAAAACCTCCTACCATAATCAAATAACTATATTAAAAGATACTTTTTCTATATCTCATATGGATATTTTATTAGCTACTCATAATCATATTTCAAGGTTCTAGACTCAAACATCTAACACTAATTTAATATAAGTAATTATTCATATTGAGACAATCATATGTTTAGATTATAGAATATAGCTGAATGATTTTCCTTTTGAAGTCATCCCATAGGTCTCTGTTGTTGTTTTCAATATCTCTTAATCTCTTTTTGAGATATCTTACTTCTTTTTTAGTTGTCTCTAATTCGTCCTTGATCTCGCTAATTCTTTCTTCAACCTCATTTATTCTATTTTCTCTCCACTCTACTGTTTTCTGGAGTTCATCTATTTTGTAACCCTGTTCTGATACTGTTTTATGAAATGATTTTCCAAGAAATGAAGAGGAACTACAAAGATTTGCTATAATAGAAACCCTTTCAAAATAATTAACCATGTTCAGTAGGAAATGAATGTTTTAAAAGTATTATGATGAGATTCAAATGCTATTAAAAGGGAGGTTTAAACTAATTTGGCATATAGAAAGGTAAATATATCTATTTTTATGTCTAAACCTTTGGAACAGAGTTTTCAAGATGTATAAACTAAGCATAGTCTTTTTTTTTTCCTTAAAGTTTAAGAAATTTTCAGTTAAATATTTCACAGGAAATTACTGTCTCCAAGAATATAAAGGGTTTTATATGAAGGATGCTGATCAGTTGTTCTCCATGGATACAGAGAAGCAAACAAGCAGAAACTAGTTTAATAAAGCAGGAGAGATTTCGATTAGACACAAGGCAGAACTTCTTGACTATCATAGTGATAAAGAAAAATGGATGAGCCTTTTCAATGATTTTCAAAGATAGCTGTCATAAATATCCAGTGAAATGGATAGAAGTTATCTTTAATTTTATTACTTACAGTTACAAAACTGAGAACTAGGCAGAGAATACCATTTTCTCCTAATATCTTTTATTTATCTTTCAACAAGTCATTTATATAGTTAATTAACTAATAAGTAAGCAGGGGGCAGTATTTCAATCTCGTTTAGGTTCAGTTCTGTGAATTGGAACAAACAGATTTCCTTATAAATCATTGGGAAGACAGGGTGGAGAAGATAGCATAGAGGTTATGCAAACAGATTTTCAGGCTTGAATGCTCCCAGGTCCCAGGTCCCAGGTTCAATCCTGCACCACTATGGGCAGGCAACTGGCTTCCATTTTTCTTCTGGATAACTGTTAGAATAAAAAATGACACTCATTTGCCCCAAAATTTTTACTAATAGATAAAATGTAGGAATAATAGGTACTAAACACACTACCTGATACAAAGTAGAATCAGTGCATAGGTTCATGAATGTAATTTCATAAATTATACATTTTTCTGTATCTATAGAAGACCAAACTCTAAATACAACTTTATTTTCATAGATCTCAGCAGGGCTAGACACAGAGCTAAAAGTAAACTAGATGTATGCTTGACTCTAATGCTTTTTTACAATCTGTATGAACTTTTACTAATTTTAACTTAATTTTTTTAGCAAACCATATACAAAAATTAGTCTTTTACTGAGAGTAAGGTTTTTATATATTAATATTTATTGAACATTTATGATGTAGAAGACATGGGCAGGGAACATCACAATAAACCAAAGAGGCTTTGCCTTCCAGCACCCTACATTCTAGAAAATATAAGTAAATTAAATTGGTAATTAAGTGTTTAATTACAGTTACTCTGCAGTACCAAGTCCGTTTTGTCATTCCTCCACAGTTGACTTCTGTATGCCTCACCAACTTCTTTATCACAGCTCCAACTATTTAGTAGAGGTGACACACATTCTAGTACAAATGTCTAGATGGAATTTACTTTCATATGTAAGTATTACTCAGAGGGTTTAATCATAATGTAGAATAGTCTCTTACTACAGCAATGTTGGAATGAAAGGCATAAATGATGCATAATTCTTAAAAATCTCAGTGTAGGCTTGGGTCTTTATAACAAAATAAAAGCTCCACATTAAGCTATAAGGCATTATACTTCTGTAAAATAAATTAAATAAATGGCCAGCAGGAGTGCTTTAAACAATTTATTGGTGCCCTCTGTAGTCAGTGTTACATCTCATTACTGGCTCTGCCACTCATGAAAAATGTGGCACCCATCAGCATCACTCATTAACTTAGAGCATGTATCCACACAACAAATATATATATTTTAATTATGGGAACATGCTATAAAAGCAGATGTGCATATGTGCCAGGAACAGGAAAGGGCTTTCAGAGCTCTTAAAACCTCTCCTTGGAGTTTTTTTTTTTTTTTTGATGGCAAGTATGATACTGTCCACGTCCTTTCAAAGTTAGTTCTTTCTGTCTAGTTTTTCTGCTCTTGTTCAATGCAATAGTCCAGACTTTGCCAGTTTTTTTTTCTTCTTGACATTTCATTTTTAATTAAAAATGACATTTTAATTAAAAGGAAACATATGTAGAATAAACAGAATAACTCACCAACGGCAGAGAACTGGGGATGTACTGTCAGCACAGTTTTAACCTTTCTGGCTCAGAAAGACTGTGCTGAGCTTGTCCACAATGGTTGCCAAGGCATGCTCCTGACTGAAAGAGAAAAGAAAGAACAAAAAGGAAAGGTCCAGCCACACTGAGAAACCTTATAAAATTCAGAATGTGGAGGGGTAGGTGTGTAGGTGGGTTCTGGGGTTATCCACTTCAAACTATCTTTTGGAGTTTTCAGGTCTAGAAAAAATTAGTCCTTCTTCTGTTCAGAATATTAAAGTTCTATCTTTGGTGAGAGACCCCAGGTTTACAGCTTTTCATATATACAGATGGCCTGATTTGGCAATCTTAAATGTTAAGGGAATTAGAAATCTGGCAGGAGGTAAGCCTCGCCAAAAGTAAAGTATTACAATTAAAACTAAACTAACCACCTTCTAGGAGCATCTGTAAGTTAGGGCAGTTTACACCTTCTAGAGCCTTAGTACACTTACGCCAGAACTGATACTGGTGGAGTTGGTTGTGGGACACCAACCAGCTCCCTGGAGTGAGTGGGTCCTCAGCATAAAAACATTTCGTTGTAGAGGGAAGTGAAGAAAGGCCGAAAAAAAAAAATTTAAAAAGTCAACTTTGGCTAAAAAAATTGCATGAAAAGCAGCAACCAAATGATTCTCTACACAAAACCACCAAATAACACTAATTAGCCCATTTTCTCACAA
Source organism: Erinaceus europaeus (assembly GCF_950295315.1). Taxonomy (NCBI): domain Eukaryota; kingdom Metazoa; phylum Chordata; class Mammalia; order Eulipotyphla; family Erinaceidae; genus Erinaceus; species Erinaceus europaeus. The sequence continues at coordinate 79,564,744 of NC_080172.1, read as the reverse complement.
ATTGGCATAAAGATGAGTATTGACCTTGTTTTCAGTGTGGTGACTGAACTTTCAACAGAAAATTTTTGAGGAACAAAAGAATGTTGGGACAGATCAAATCAGTTGGACAGTCACTGTAATTGTCACGCAGTAAGGAGGATGATAGAAGGACACAAGGAAGCTTCCTTAGTACTGTGTCACTCCCACACAGTAACTAGACTCAATTCTAGGCCACACACATAGCAAGACATGTAGTCCTAGCAAATGAGCTACTTTCTAGTCAGGAGAATATTTTTGTGGCTTTACTTGTTATTCTATATCAAATAAGAATCTTAAGTCAGTTTATTGCACCAAAGGGCTTGGAAGGAGGGCACATGATAGAATAGAGGGGTATGGAATTTCTAGAACTTCTATGATGATAGAAGGGGACCCAAGTTAGGCAGAAAGTATCTTGAATTTACAATCTTGATTGTAAACACATGACAACTGTGCTGTGAATCATGAACCTCTGATAAATTAAAAAAAAAAAAAAGGAGTTGGGTGGTAGCGCAGAGTAAAGATCCAGGTTGGAGCCCCTGGCTCCCCACCTGCAGGGGAGATGCTTCACAGCGGTGAAGCAGGTCTGCAGGTGTCTTTCTCTCCCCCTTTCTGTCTTCCCCTCCTCTCTTCATTTCTCTCTGTCTTATCCAACAATGATGACAACAATAAAAAATGGCAACAAAAGGTAATAAATAAATACATAAAATAAATAATTTTTTAAAAAAGTAGCATTAATATTGACTGTTAAAAATTAAAATCAATATCTGAAATAAAACTCTGTTGGCTTTTTTTTCTTTTTTGTTTTTCTTTTTATTTATTTAAGAAAGGCAACATTACAGATGAGTGGCTGAGAAAGCTGTGGTATATATACACAGTGGAATACTATGCAGCTATCAAGAACAATGAACCCACCTTCTCTGACCCATCTTGGACAGAGCTAGAAGGAATTATGTTAAGTGAGCTAAGTCAGAAAGATAAAGATGAGTAGGGGATGATCCCACTCATCAACAGAAATTGAGTAAGAAGATCTGAAAGGGAAACTAAAAGCAGGACCTGACCAAATTGTAAGTAGGGCACCAAAGTAAAAACCCTGTGGTGAGGGGTAGACATGCAGCTTCCTGGGCCAGTGGGGGGTGGGAGTGGGTGGGAGGGATGGGTCACAGTCTTTTGGTGGTGGGAATGGTGTTTATGTACACTCCTAGTAAAATGTAGTCATATAAATCACTAGTTAATTAATATGAGGGGGGAAATCAATTGTATGTCTCAAAGTTTTTCAAAACACAAACTGAATCTTTTTAATATATAGGCTGTGTAATTGATATGCAGACTCTCTCAAAAGCCTAGACCAAGTAGATCAGAAAAAAAAAAAAAAAGAAAGGTGACATTAACAAAACAATAGGATAGGAGGGGTACAACTCCACACGATTCCCACCACCCGGTCTCCATATCCCACCCCCTCCCCTGATAGCTTTCCCATTCTCTATCCCTCTGGGAGCATGGACCCAGGGTAGTTGTGGGTTGCAGAAGGTGGAAGGTCTGGCTTCTTTAATTGCTTCCCCTTTGCACATGGGCGTTGACTGGTCGATCCATACTCCCAGTCTGCCTCTCTCCCTAGTAGGGTGGGGCTCTGGGGAAGTGGAGCTCCAGGACACATTGGTGGGGTTGTCAGTCCAGGGAAGTCTGGTTGGCATCATACTGGCATCCAAAACCTGGTTGGCTTTATGACTTGAAACAGCTGCTTTCCTCAAAAGGTATATTAAAGATACAACTTCTAGTATCTTAGCATATAAATTCATTTGAATATTGTCATTGCAGATATAATTAGTTAAAAATAGGTCATACTGTAATAGGCCAGTCTCTACTATAATATAACTGCTATTCTTATAAAGAGATGGACACATGGAGAATAAAAAGAAACAAAAAGAAATTGTAGTAGCAAAAGCATTGACTGGAATTAGTGCAACTGCAACCCATTGAATGTGAATGATTGCTAGCAATCTACCAAAAGTTGGAAAGAGAACTATAGATTTAGTAGAAGCTTAACAGTATAACAACTTAGTGTTGCACTTCTAGTTTTCAGGACCATGAAAAAAAAGCAGTAAGATGTAAAGCAGAACAAATTGTTTAATGAACAGGAAATTAAAGGTAAGAATAGAGCAGATGAAATTAAGGGTCTTTGTGTGAAAGAAGCTAGGAAGTCTATTTTAGGTATCCTCCAAGGGGTTCATGACTTTAGTAGTTTTTGCCTGAGCCTAATAGTTAACAGGCAGGTAGGCTAAATTGTTGTCTGGGAAGATGATGTCAAAGCTGAGTATAGGAGGAATAAGACTAGAGAACTGGATCAGGACAAAGAGTAATTCTCAAATATGAGGAAAGTATATATGCTGTTAACTGTAAACCTATTCACATTCATCACAGGAGCCTGTGTAACGTCTACATCCCTGCCAATCTGAGCTCAAAGTCCATGGTCATGGTAGGAACATTCCAGCTTGTATTTATTTCAGGACTAGTCTTCCTGAAGTATGTTGACCTAGCCTCCTCTTGGAGAGAGGGAGTCCCTACCATTGTTGTTCTCCATTGTGGGAGAACAAGGTCCTGTAGAAGCCCAAGTTTATTCTCTTCACCACATATATATACAGTGTCTCCTGGTATTCAATCATCTAAATTACACAGTGTAGAATTACATAGTGACATAAGGGGTGTGACATATACTTTAGGTGATTAATGTTAGTCAAATTGATCATTCCTTTTCTTTCTTTTTTTTTTAATATTTATTTTATTTATTCCCTTTTGCTGTCCTTGTTGTTTTATTGTTGTAGTTATTATTGTTGTTGTCGTCGTTGTTGGATAGGACAGAGAGAAATGGAGAGAGGAGGGGAAGACAGAGAGGAGGAGAGAAAGATAGACACCTGCAGACCTGCTTCACCGCCTGTGAAATGACTCCCCTGCAGGTGGGGAGCCGGGGTTCGAACCGGGATCCTTATGCCAGTCCTTGTGCTTTGCGCCACCTGCACTTAACCCGCTGCGCTACAGCCCGACTCCCTCTTTCTTTCTTTTTTGCCACTAAGTTAATTTGGGGGCTTGTTGCCTGCATGATGAATCCCTGTTCTTGGAAGTCATTTTGTTCCCTTTTTAATTTTAATTTTATTTTTATTTGGCAAGACAGAAAAATTGAGAGAGAGGAGGGGGACGTAGAGAGGGAGAGGGAAAGAAAGATAGCTGCAGTACTTACTTCAACACTGTTGGACACATGAATAATGCCACTGCAAGTGGGGACAAGAGGCTTCAACCTAGGTCCTTACTCTATTATATGTGAGCTCAACCAAATGTGTTATGCCTGGCCCACATTCCACTTTTAATTGAAAATCATTTTGTATTAAGAATAATCACACACATTAAATTAGATACTTATACATTATGAACTTTTGGAGTGTTCCCTGAAGATATTACTCAAAGAACTGCCTTCAAAGATCTTTCAGTCAGAGAAAATACACATGCAAAAAGGTAAACACATAGTCTAGTGTTACATATAGTATTATGGAGTTATGTATTGGTGATAAATTGGGGATCAAAGAGATGTGTAAGGAGGAGAGCATAAATAAAGCTAAAACTCACTCAATGTTCAAGCCATCAAGTTAAATCTTAAGTGGAATATTTATGAGACATAACCATATGTCAGTGTATACCTATGAGAAATTATGAATGAGATCTAATAGTATTAAGCCTATGGGAGTTCCTTTGTACCCCTCTCTTCCTCTTGTTGCATGTAATATTATCTCTTTATTATTGATCTTTTGGGCTTCAATTTTATTTTATTGGGGTTCTTAAGAGCTTCCTGAATGTCTATATCCTTCAATTAGGAAAAATCTCAACTAACATTTCTTTGAATAAATTTACTTTATGCCTTTTCCCCCTCTTTTTTTCTGATACACTTATTATACAAATGTCCCTCCTCTTTATTTTGTCCCACAATGCTCTTATATAGTCATTATCTATTTTAGTTCTCTCTCTCTCTCTCTGTGTGTTAGGATATATATGGGACTAGTGGTTTACAATATAGTCTTTGACACATAGAAACAACCTCTCATCTCCCTTTAATAGGTGTCAAAAAAGATACATGCTCTCTCAAGGTAAGGTTCCCTTCCCCATCACATATCAGGACTCCAATGTCCTTCAACCCATCCCTTTCATTCCCTCTCCAGAATCCTTTGCTTTCGTTCAATACACCACACCATACAAGTTTCACTTTTTGTATTCACTTATTGTCCTTGAATTCCACCTATCAATTAGATCATTCAGTAATGGTCTTTCTCTTTCTGGCTTAACTCACTTAAAATGATACCTTCAACCTACAACCAAGATATTAAAAAAGGAGATGACTTCAATTTCAACAAATGTACAGTACTCTGTTTGTGTCTATGTACCACAATTTTCTCACCACTCATTTTCCATTGGGCATCTTAGTTCCTTCTAAGTGTGGGCTATTACAAACTGCTGCTATAAATGAAGTGCGCACAGGACTTTCCAGATAGGTGTCTTTGTTTTCCCTAGGTATATCCCCAGATAGTGATTGCTAAGTCATAAGGTAGGCCCATAAAGTGTTGTGATGAATCTTCAGACTGTTTTTCATATGAGTTGGACTAATGTACAGTCCCATCATCTATGTATGGGAGTTCCATCATTCCACAGCTCTCCAGCAGTAAGTATTTCTGTGTTTTCTATGTATGATATTCATTACTATTTTCATTTGCATTTTCTCTATCATTAGTGACTTTGAGCTTTTTTTCATATATCTGTTGGACCATTTAAATCTCTTCTTTGGTGAAAACTCTACCTATGTCTTCTCAATTTTCAATGGGGTTGTTATTCCTTTATTATTGCATTTATTTGTGTATTTTTGTTGATAGCCCTCTGTCTGATGTATGACATAAAGAGATTTTTTTCCTGTCAATGGGGAGTCTCTCTGTCCTGGTGGTGATTTGCTATGCAGAAGTTTTTGAGTTTGATGTAGTTTTATTGGTTTCTTTTTTTTTTTTTTTTATCCTTGTAGTTGGATTTAAATGAGTGAAGGTGTTTCTAAAATTCACATGGAAGAAAGTTCTGCCTTTTTTTCTTTTAAGTATTTGATGGGTTTGGGTCTAAATTTAAATCTTTAATTCACTTGGAGTATACCTTTATGCATGATAAAATGTTTCTTTTTTAATATTTTATTTATTTATTTATTAATGAGAAAGATAAGAAGAGAGAGAGAAGGAACCAGTCATCACTCTGCTATATGTGCTGCTGGGGATTGAATTCAGGACCTCATGCTTGGGAATCCAGTGTTTAATCCACTGTGACATCTCCCGGACCACCAAAATATTTCTTTTTAAATTTTTATTAATAAATGGAAATATTGACAAGACCATAGGATAAGAGGGGTACAATTCCATGTAATTCCCACAACCAGAACTCTATAACCCATTCCCTCCCTTGAAAGCCTTCCTACTCTTTATCTCTCTGGGAGGATGGACCCAGGGTCATTGTGGGGTACAGAAGGTGGAAGATCTGGCTTCTGTAATTGCTTCCCCACTGAACATGAGTGTTGTCAGGTCAATCCATACTCCCAGCCTGTCTCTCTCTTTTCCTATTGGGAAAAGCCTGGGGAGGCAGAGCTCCAGAACATTGATGGGGTCATCTGCCCAGGGAAGTCAGGTTGGTGTCATGATATCATCTGGAACCTAGTGGCTGAAAAAGAGTTAATATAAAGCAGAACAAATTGTTGACTAATCATGAACATAAAGGCAATTTGGGGATCTCCATTTTGGAAAAGCTAGTAAGTCTATTTTAGGTATATTCTAAGGGGTCCATGACCTTACTAGTTTTTGCCTGAGTCTGACAGCTAACATTCAGGTAGACCCAAGTTATTGTCTGGGGAGATGGTATCATAGTTGGAAAAAGGATTAGGAATATCAAATCGATGGCTTTACAGTTAACTATGATGAAATATTGCTACCCAGTTTTGACTACACCATTTGCTGAATAGACTCTCTTTTCTTCCCTTTTTTTGCCTCCAGGGTTATCTCTGGAGCCAGCCCTATGAATCCACTGCTCCTGGAGGTCTTTCCTCCCATGTTATTCTATAGGACAGAGAAAAATTGAGAAGCAAGGGGAAGTTAGGGAAAGAAAGATAGACACCTGCAGACATGCTTCACTGCTTGTTAAGCAGACACCCTGCAGGTGGGGATCCAGGGGCTCAAAGGTGGTTCCTTGCATTTTGTACTATGTGCGTTTAACCAGGTGTGCCACCACTTGGCCCTCTAAACTCTCTTTTTCTATTTAAGGTTTTTGTCTCCTTTGTTGAAAATTAAGTGTCTCTAGGTGTAAATGTGTCATATTGTTGGCTAGTGATGCAGGATACCAAAGATTACCCAGAGGCACAAGTTATTGTCTGTGAAAAGCTTGAGATGACTTCACTGGAAGTTTACCCCTATAGGAGTGGAAGCAGCTAGTGAATCCCTGAGTTTAGGGCCTAAAGCCTTTTATTCACATATCTTATAATACATCATAGTTCCAAACTTCAAAGGGGCTAATTCAGGCATAAAGCATATCAAACAGAAGATTCCAGATCTAATTCCAGCATCTAAATGACTCCTGCACTTAACTACGTTACTGTTTTTCTTTCTCATACCAGAATCCTAGGCTTAATCCTGGGGCTGTTGCTTCCCAAGGACTAGTGCACTATGACCTCATCTATGTTTGATGAATTTGCAGACAATTCACTGGGTATAGAATCCTCTAGGTACTATTAAACATTGGGCATGCATTAAGCCTGAGGTTATCAGAAATGTGGTTTGAATATACTACTGCATGGGGGCTAATTTCTGGGCTCTCAGTTTGATTCCACTGGTCTATGTGTCTGTTTTGGTTCTAGTACCAGGTTGTTTTGATTATAGTGGTCCTGTAGTATGTTTTGAGATCAGGAGAAATGATACTACCATTCTTGCTCTCTTTCCTCAGGATTGGTTTGGCTATCCTGGGTATTTCCTGTTTCCAGATAAGACTTTGTATCTTTTATTCTACTTTCTTGAAGAAATTTGGTGGGGCCCTCAACCATATTCTTAACTTCAATTACTGAATTCTTTATTGACCTAATTTCTGCAATAAGTATACACACACACACACACACACACACACACACACACACACACACACACATTGCATTCATACACTTTTTCTGGTCTTGTTGGATATTTCTTCCATAGGATTTTTTTATTTTGATGAGCATTCTTAGTATCATAGCTTTGAAATATTCTTTAGGAAATTTATATAGTTTTGTTGTTTTTTCAAGTTGCCGCCCTGGTCCATCAGTGCAGGTGATTTTTATATGTTCTTATTATGTTTTGTTCTTCCTGAGGACAATATCCAATAGCCCATGTTGTGCTGTCCAGTTAGAAGTGCAAGATTCCTAATGGGTCACAGGATGTTGAGAAGACAGACTTGCCAGTTTTATACATCTAGTGGAGTATTTCTCTGAGATTCCACGGCCAGGTTTTGTCACTGTGGAGGCCAAGTTCCAATATGGCTGCTTTCAGATTTCTGGGATCCTGTAGAAAATTGATGTTGCCTTTTTCCCTAATGACTCATAGCTTCTATTCCCTCTCTGTTGCTTATGTAAAATTGTCAGTACAAAGCTGACAGGACTGGTGTGGTAGGTATGACACAGAACTGAGCAGCAATGAACAGAAGTCACAGTTGTGACAGCAGTTAGAGAAAATCTTTAGGTTATAGCTAGGGAAAAATGAGCAAGGGGTGAAAACCAACCATCTGGATTTTGGCACAGTAAGCTACATAGCATGGGGCATGGAGCTGCCATCAGTGGCAATTGGTAAACTAGGGCAAGCAAGTCACATGAGAGCTTGGAAAGCCACTGGTAAGGAGGAGAATGAGGATTGGTGGTGATCAGGGGACAGGATTGGTGATGAGAGTTTAAAGAATTGTTCTTTTCCCTTTAGCATTTGAGTGCTTTGTGTCCTTCATGGATACAGGGCCTTTGTTTTCTTTCTTTTTAATTATTTATTTATTTTTATATTACAGAATTACATGTAAACAGGGGTTTGAATCCATACCATTCCACCACCAGAGTTCTGAATCTTCAGTCTCCCCACTACAATCCATCACAATTCCCCTAAGGTTGCAGACATGGGCAAACCATCTTCTCTACAACTATCTGTCCACATTTATACATAGTTGCCCCTTTTTTCTGATTCAATCCTCTCTTCCCCTCCAAGCCACTCATGACAACATAACTACCTCCATATGTCCCTCTCCTTTTCCTTCTCTCTCTCTGGGAGCTGATGGAGGTGAAGTTCAGAGCCCTCTTATCTTCATCCTATCATTTCTCCCCCACTGGGAGTATGGATCAAGGTTGCTTTTGGGGAGCAGAAGATAGGAGGTCTGGTTTCCGTAATTGCTTCTCCACTGAGCATGAGCATTGACAGGTCAATCCATACTCCCAGCCTGTTTCTATCTTTACCTAGTGGACCAGAGCACTGGAGATGCAAGAGTCCAAGACACATTGGTGAGGTCATTTGCCCAGAAAAGTTGGGATGGATTCATGGTAGCAGCATCTGTAACTTAGTGTCTGGAAAGTGGCATCACCTAAATTGAGACAAAATGATTAATGAACAGGAACTGAAGAGTAGGATTAGAGCAGATGAGATTATAGATTTTAGGGTATAAGAAAGCTAGGAAATCCATTTTAGGTATGTTCTTGGGGGCACACAACTATAATAGTTTTGCTTGAGTTTGGTAGCTGGCCTGAGATTGGATAAGAATACTGTCTGGGAGAATGGTGTCAGAAGGAGACAAAGGGCTAAAAAGTTGGATTAAGGCAGGCAGTAGCTCCCATTCCTGTAAAAAAAAAATCTGTGGCTAAAATTAACTATTTATCTCCATTCACTTGCTCCAGGGCATATATATATATATAATCACCAGAGCCTGTGTAACCTCTAAGTCCCTATTGGTCTGAGCATATAGTTCATGATCACAACTGGGAACATTGCAGGCTACACTTATTATTATCTTTATTTATTGGATAGAGACAGCCAGAAATCAAGAGGGAGGGGAGTGAGAGAGGGAGAGAGACAGAGAGACACCTGTAGCACTGCTTCGCCACTCGTAAAGCTTTCCCTCTGCTGGTAGGGACCAGGGGCTTGAACCCGGGTCCTTGCGCATTGTAATACATGCACTCAACCAGGTGCGCCACCACCCAGCCCCTAGGACCAGTCTTTTTCAAGTGTCAGGGCAGGGTACCTCCAGGCTCCCTTCGGAGACTAGGTCTATCCCTACCATCATTGTTTTATGGTGAGGACAAGGTCCTGGAAGGCTCAAAAGATGCAGGACCTTTATTTTCCATTGTTGTAGCTTGTAAAATCCAAAGCTTTTTCTAAGTGAGTTTTACATGCATGTTGTAATTTTTTGTGGGGATTGAAAAAAAACAAATCCTTATAGTTCACTATTTTGACTCTTCCTACTGGTTTGATTTTTCACTTTTAGGCATAATAGTTTTAGTTTTGGGCTTAGCTATATATATTAGGGAACTAAAGACACCAAGACTAGTGACTTTCTTTAATGAACTGAATTTTACAGGTTGTGTGGTGATATTTGGAAAGTTAGCGTCAACAATAGTAGTAAACAAAATAAAAGGGACAAATTAGGAGGGCATAAATAAAGCTTTAGTTTATTTCCTGAATGTTAAGTTCTGAGAATTCTTTTTAAAAAGTGCTAGATCTAGAAAAAGCATTTAAAGAGAGCTTAAGTGAAAAATCTTAGCAGAAGATCTAGAATTCATTACTGAAACTACACAAATAATATAAAAAACCGACACTGCTTGGAGAGGGAAAGGTTGATTTAATGGACTCCGGCCTCTGATTGTAGGTTTAAACAGCAATAAAGCAAATTTTCTTTTATACAAAAGCTGGTATAACAGAACTTGGCTTTCTGTGGTATGAGGCAGTGGGTCTTTTTTTTTTCAGCTTCAATATGCAGTGTACCCCATCAACATTGAGTCAAACAATTATGATTTCTCAGGCAAGACTGAGACCCACCTGATACAAGACTAAAATGGGTTTCCTAAAATAAGCAAAAAATTATAGCTTAAAGTGTATGGTAAGAATAGTTTAATTTAGGAAAAGTTAACATCAGTTTTCTTGAAGCTGCTTGTCACATTTATTCAGAATGAGATAACAATATAAATTTTCTCAGCTTTTCATAATCATCTGTAGCATCAGTGCTGTGCCCATGTGTCAACAACTGGACTGTAATCCACTAACGCCACCCCCCCCATAAAAATGTGAAAAAAATTAGTGTGATCATTTCTGTAAGCTGAATTATCATCTCTGATCTACCCCAAGACTGTGTGGCTTATCCCTGATTATTAAACAAAAGTCTTTCTTTAACAAGTCACTTAACTTTCTTTGTTTTTTTTTTTTGTTTGTTTGTTTTTTATTTTAAGCAAACAAATTTATCAGGTTCTGGGGTTTGTTTTGCCTTTGAAGCTTCATACACTTTATCAGATTTAGATGTGCTCAATTTGCTTTGCATTGTAGCTTCTTAGAGAAGCTAGACAATTACTTAAACAATTTGCCTTGTATGATCAAGCGAGTTTTGGTTTCCTTACTTTTTTTTTTCTCTTCCCAGCATAGGCAAACAGAAATAATCATGTGAACTTAAAAGTTATATCACTTAATGAAAGTGACATTATATAGGTACTGTCAGATTAACTGCCCTTAAGAAATACACTTAATATGATATCAAATCATGTTTAGCAATCCTGGAGAATCAAAACTTTCTTTAGATGTAAATTGAACTCAAGGAGAGCTATCCACAAACTATTTGTGACATCTAGTAGCATTCATTAGTACCTGATGAAAAAAATCAATCTAACCAGTAATTTAAAATGATTAGACATGTGGAAAAAATATGCTAAACATACTAAATATATACCTTAAAGAATAAAGATTCCCCTAGAGCTAATCAAGACATCATTTAATCAGTACTTTTAGCATCTCACTAAATCCAAGGGTACCAACTGTTGGGGAAGGGAGATGTGAATGTAGAAAGAGAAGTGTTGTATAAGGCAGTTTCTCTGCTAGAAGAGAATAGAGTTTGGATCACTTGGGGTAGCTGCTAGTTTGGAGACTGCAAAGTTATCGGTAATTTTATTTATTTTTAAATACATTTTAAGTTCTCATGTGCACAACTAGATGCAGCATGTGTAGATATTTATAAGCATCTAAGACACACATACTAAAGAATAAAAGCCTAAAGGAAATTAAGGATTCTTTCTTTGTATCCAAAATGCTAATTGTAGTGCTTGTCATCTAATATTAACTCAAAAGTTTGTTGAATTAATGAACAACTGCATTAATCCATTTGTGTTATTATTGTAAAGATGGAAAAGATACTGAAAATAGTAAAGTAATTGATTTAACAGTTACCTACCTCCAGGAGGGTAGTAAAGACTTGTATCAATAAATCCACATCTTTATTTTCTTTTTCAGCTACTGCTAAGAAAATAATGATTCTAGAGATGCCAATCATAGCATTCTCCTCCCAAAAAAATATTCTTTCCCATTTAGACTCTTAGGTTGTCAATGGAATTGCTACTAAGTAGCCTTATTTGAGATCATTTTCAGGCTGTAATAAAATGGTCTCACTTTTCAAGTGCTGAGAGCTATTCTGCTAGGTGTAAGCCACAGTACAGGCCTGTGAATAGTTTTTAGAAGTCATTGCACTAAACATATATATATATATATATATATGTATGTATATATATATGATTTATAATAGCACAATGAGGTTTATATTTGCAATATGTGTCTGGTTTTAAATACAAATGGAACAGCTATAACACAGTGGAAAGCACTAGTAGGATGTTTGGAATTCATTCAAGGCCATGCTTTTCCTCTTTACCCTGTGTGAAAAGGCAGGTCAGCTCGGTTCATATGTTTTCACAAATGTAAAGTCAGGTTCTTCTTCTTCTAGTGTTTGCCCTTCTTCCGTAGCCAGTCAATGGCTTTGAAAGTGACTGGGATCCATGTAGATTCAGTCGGCTAGGAAGGATCGTCAGTTTCCCCAATGAATGGGTACTCACGGGATGCACCACGAGAAGGTCGATCCAATGCATCCCAAAGTCAGGTAATATTTGTTTTAGAGATTTCTGGAAATATAAATGAGCTAGTGTGTGGGAAGGTACATATATATATATATATTATATATATATAATATATATATATATTTCATGTAACATTTTGCATGTGAGTAGTTTTCTCATTTCTGATATGTGCCATCCCTAAGGCAAACTATGGTACCATTGTTTTCATACAGTTAAGATAATCAGAGGCACATGATATATATTGTATATGTATGTAATCTGTGGATTTCCTCAAAACTAGAGCTTTTGTGCTTTATAGATATATTAATTTAAGGTATGTTTGCATGTGTGTTTTAAGACTTTCTTTGATGAGTGGCTAGAGTTGAAAGTATGCCAATTTGTTTTAGGAGACATTATTGAAATGAGTGAAAGTCTGCATAGATGAACACATTGAAACACGTTTGGGTATAGAATGGGGAAGTGCTGGGCCAAACCCATGAGGTGACTCTAAGAATGGAAAACAACATCATCAGAGCTCAACTCCAGAAACTAAAGCCTGCATGAGAAATCTGAGATGGAGATTTTGTGTTTTTGTAAATTTGGGAGGGGTATGAGAGACATGGCTTCTTAGCATCCACACTAGAGAGACTGTCAACTTTGCTCTAAGTTTTCCATACATTAAGTAAGATTTCAAATCCACTTTGGGTATAACGAAAGCTGAACCCTGAGCTAGTTAGTTTGTTCTCTAAAAGGTATACTGCTTATTTTCAGTTCTCACAATTACAAGTATTGGATAGTACAGGTCACAGTTAAAAATTCTTTGGTGTGAAATACCAATTTTTTATACATAAGAGTTAAAGTAAAAAACTTAATTTTTGCCTCTGATAATTAAAATTTACATAAAGTTTATTTAAAAAAAACAAAATTCAGAAAGCTCTTCTCTTAGCTTTCCTGAAGCTTCCTTATCTCACTAGATACAGTTCCTTTTTTATGGTGATGAGTTCTTTTCTTTCATTCTAGAGGATAGATAGATAGATAGATAGATAGATGATAGATAATAGATTGTGTGTGTGTGTGTGTGTGTGTGTGTGTGTGTGTGTGTGAGTGTGTATGTGCATTGTATATTGTGGCTAATGAAGAGATAACCACAAACTGGATGTTTCCTCTTATCATGTTATCAAATCACTATAATCCACACAAAATGTATCTTTGACCAATTTCCTATGTTACTTGTAAGGTAGAAAGAATATAATTTATTTATTTATTTATTCATTTATTTATTTATTTATACCATAGCACTGATCAGATCTGGTTTATGGTGGTGCAGGGGACTGAACCTGGGAATTGGAGTCTCAGGCTTGACAGTCTGTTTGTATAACCATTATGCTATCTACCCCTGCCTGAAGGAATATAATTTAAGGGTTATTGCATCTTCAGTCTGTTCCCATTGACTCATCCACTCTGGCAACCATGACTGAAGTGTGCAGGATTGAAAAAATATTTAAGAAGGTAACCTCATCTTCACTCTCCTGTCATTCAAGAACAAACTTCTCAAAAGAACAGACTTTATTTGATATATTTTCCATATATGTGTGCATACATGTAACATTCTATATAATAGCATTGCACTGATAAGTTTCAGGTGTGCACCATTGAAAATCAACATGCACACCTCTATTTTTACATCTTATAACATTTTCAATTCCCTTAATAAGACTATATATTTTTAAAATATGCATTTATTTATTTACTTATTTATTTACTTTCTTGCCTCCAGGGTTGGTGCCAGCACTATGAATCCACTGCTCCTGGGGGCCTTTTTTTTTCCATTTTATAGGATAGGACATAGAGAAATTGAGAGAAGAGGGGATGATAAGAGAGGAAGAGAGAAAGACAGACACCTGCAGACCTGCTCCACTTCTTGTGAAGTGTCCCCCTTGCAGTTGGGGAGCTGGGGGTTTGAACCCTGCTTCTTGCACGGGTCTTTGTGCTTAGTACTATATGTGCTTGATGGGGTGAGCCTGATCCCCTCTTTCTTTATTTTATTGGATAGTACAGAGAGAAATTGAGAGGAAGGGGGAGATAGGGAAGGAGAGAGAAGAAGCTTCCCTCCTGCAGGTGAAGTCCAGGGGCTTGAACCCAGGGTCTTTATGCATTGTAATGCATGTAACAAAGAACTCCATGCTCAGCCCCTCTCTCTCTATATATATATATATATATTTTAAGTTTAGTTTTACACCTATATCGTGTATATGGAGTACTTCGCTCATATACTGTTTCAATTGTTGTAAATAAAATGTTTGGATCAACATTTAATATGTTTATTTTTTTTACCTTCCAATGATTTCAGATATTTTTTTGCTTTTTTTTGTCTTACCCACATTTAAATCAGTAAAATATGCTTTCTAATTTTAAAAAGTCACTCAGTGTATTTACTGTATTCCATTCATTACTGAAAGTCCAATTTGATTCTTCACCATACAACTGTTGCCTTTGTCTTGATTTGCCAAGCCTCTAGCTCCCTTCCCCTCTGGTAACCACTCATCTTACAGTCCAAAAGTTCATTTTATTTTATTTATTTATTTTTAAATTTTTTATTTATAAAAAGGAAACATTGACTAAACCATAGAATAATAGGGGTACAACTTTGCACAATTCCCACCACCAAAACTGTGTATCCCATCCCATCCCCTGATAGCCTTCCTATTCTTTAACCCTCTGGGAGTATGGACCCAAGGTCATTGTGGGATGCAGAAGGTGGAAGGTCTGGCTTCTGTAATTGCTTCCCCACTGAACATGGGCATTGACAGGTCGATCCATACTCCCAGCCTGTCTCTCTCTTTCCCTAGTGGGGAAGGGCTCTGGGGAAGTGGAGCTCCAGGACACATATTTCATCAGGTCATTATTTATTTCCCTGATATGAGTGAAATCAATGTGTTTGCTTCTGGCTTACTGGCTATAGCAGGGTCTCTTCCTTTTTCTTTTATCCCTTTTGTGACAATGGTTATTCAAGGTCTCTCTTTTTTTAGTGCATGTGTGTAATTTCACTGCTGGGAACATTATTTTTATTCTGTCTAATATATAGAGGCAGATAAATAGAGGTGTACCAAAGTCCCAGCACATTGACTGGTACCATTGCATCTCCCTTTGGTGCTGGGATTTGAGTTTAGGCTGTGTACATGATGGCCAGGAAGGTGCCCTACCTCATGAGCTATCTCTCTGGCCCAGGAGCTCATCTGATTTTTTTAATGCCCTGTACTCTCTATAGGTATAATCTGGAAAACATTTCCATGTTTTTCTATTTCTATGTAACATTTACTTAAAAATACCTCAGTGTCCATGTTTTTCTATTTCCATGAAAAATTTACGTAAAAATACCTTGGTGTCCTAATTACTAAGTGTTTTTGTTTTTTTCATGGATATTACTTTACTTTCTGCTACATTTGACATCATTTTTATTTTAAAGGTCCTATCTTTGTCTTGGTCTCAATAATGCAACCTCCTTACATATTGAGACTTCACCCTCTTCTACAATCCTACAATCATGTAATATGTTACCACACAGTAGTTGCTTCTTAGCAGCATTTCTCTCAGAGAAGGAAAGCAAGGAAAGGTCATAGCCACACAGCTATCTCTAGTTACTTAGTTATTTGTGCCTCAGTTCCTCACATGTATGTTGGGGTTAAGAATAGTAACTTCAGCATAGACTTGTGAAGACTAAATGACACAGCTCATATAAAGTCCTTGACATATACAACATACCATTTGTGTGTTTACTATTACTATGCTATTAGTCATTAGTCACATTCCCTAATTTGTATTTTGGTTCTTAGTTCAGTCTAGTTTAGATGCTGGTTAAATATATACATGAAAGACTATACTGAAAATTTCTTGGAGACTTTCTTCTACTTTTTATCCATACTGCTAAATTTTATTCTCACATAGTCAAATATAATCCTTAAATTAGAGTGGCATATGAAATTACTGGTTCTTAAAAATTAACTGCTAGAAGTATTTTAATCTTATTATGAAACCAAGAAGTTATGTCATTTTTTCCTTCTTTTCTATATTAGATGAGAAGTTAATTCTACAATTAGAAGATATCATAATGTGATTTCTATATCACTGCTGACCCATAAGTACCCTCTGAATGGTCTTTAGACTCATGGCTTGTAGTTCACAGGTTTGTAATAAGACACCATCTGTCCTTTTGTTGCTGCCACGATCTCATAATCTATTTACAATGGTTAATAAAATTCAAATATTACATCAAGGGCACACCATTCATGCCATTAATTTTAATTTTTTGCTCATTTTTATTCTGAGCAAAAGTGCATAGATGAGAAAGTTTACTGGATTTTACAAACAACAGCTGACCTGGAGAGTGGGTAAGTATGATAGCTGTTGCTCATATATCCTCTGAGGAGAAATGGTAGAACCCCTTTCAAACCTTTTTAATCTATGTAGCTAGGATCTTAAGGTTTACTATTGACCAACTTCAAATAATCAGATGCTTCTCTTTAAATCAAAGAGAAAAATAGACTCTAGAAATTGGTAATGAAAGGACAGAAACCAAAACTAAGAGCCATCTGAGAATACTGACATATTACCAGGACATAAAATGTGCTTTCAATACTGTAGAACTTAGTAACATAATTCCAAGTAACCAATGTTGTGCCTAATCTTACTTATTTCCCCCCATTTTAATATGAGCCAGTAAACCAGTTGCTCTCAACACCAGCTTGATAATGCATAACTTCTCCATTAGGATTTTTTTTATGTAGCCCATCATTATGAATTCATTTGCTATTCACTATAATAGCACATATCATAATGAATTCATTTAGTATTCATGGGGATACCACAAACACCATCTAGTAACTGGTTAATGAACTGAGTGGAGCTCTTTATCCTGCCTGGCTGTTCTAAGAAACAATGTTCATTTATTTAAATCATCAACTTCTTTTTTTTTCAGCTTTATTTTATATATCTATCTTTTTTGCTACCCAACGTCCAAGTTGGGTATAGTAATGGGTATAATGTTGGAATAATTGGCAACTTTCTTTGGGCAATGGAGACTATCCAAATAGCCAAAAATCATGAGACATGGAGATAAGACAGCTAGGCATCATTATATTTAAATCATCATAAGTTTTGATAGCTATATCCTAAAAATTGAAAATCACCAAAATAATAATAACAAATTTTGTACCAGTCTCTAAGTAAAGCTGACAAAGCTGTTATACAGTCAACCATTTTATAGCTTAAAAAATTACTAAACTTTAATTGGAGTGTAGAGGTTGAAGCATAATTCAAATCCACACAACAGTACATGACTCTTGAGTTTAAACCCAAAATGTCCTATTCCAGACCAGTGGCCTTCACCATGTGTTAAAACATAAGATATGTTAGTTGCAAGTAACTTAACTTTCTCTTCATAAAAATATTATTAGTGGTTTGATAATCATTACAGGATTATAAAATAATAGGAGCATTCATTCCACACCACTCCACCTTCAGACTTCTGTTGTAAAATATGAATATATTACTTTCCTTTTTTTAAAAAAAGTCTTTTTAATCTCTATTTAGAGACAGCCAGAAGTTGAGAGGGTAGGGGAGATAGAGAGGGAGAGAGAAAGAGATACCTGTAGCACTGCTTCACCACTTGCAAAGCTTTCACCCTATAGGTGGTAGGGCAGGGTCTCGAACCCATGTCCTTGAGTACTGTAACATATGCACTCAACCATGTGTTCCACTACCCGGCCCCAATATATTGCTTTCTAGACATTAGGATAGGGGCTATTCTAGGTAGTAAACCTGTTAAAAACAAAAAACAAAAAATATCTCAGTTACTATAACTGAGATTTGAATTTGTCAGTTCCCTGGAGGCCAGTATAAAATAGTGAAATGGGCTACAATAGAAGGCATAATGAAGATGGTAGTAGACAAATCCTTGAAAACTTCCTGAATAATTATGTAATTCATAAATATATTTCTTATAACATCCCTCAATGAAAGGACTTAGGGCCTCGGACACCAAAGCATTTTTCAACTAGCATTGTGGTGACATACTTCATATACTAGCTCTAGAAACAGGTACAGGTATTGTGAGAACCTCTTTGATTTTAAAGATGAAAAAAGAGAAATACAAGAAACTTGATTTTTGTATTCTCTTCCTCTAGCCCCATGAACACCATATGGTCAAAGATTTTACTTTCCCCTCAAAGTCTATTAATAAGTTGTTTATTTTCCTTCCTTTCTTTTTTTAAAAAAATATTTTATTCATTTATTATGGAATAGAGACAGAGAGAAACTGAGTGGGGAGGGGGGATAAAGAGAGGGAAAGGGATAGAGAGACACCTGCAGCACTGCTTCACCACTTGTGAAGCTTTCCCTCTGCAGGTGCAGACCAGAGGCTTGAACCTAGGTCATTGCACACTGTAATGCTTGTTCTTAACCAGGTGCACCACAGTCTGGCCCCTCTTTCTTTTCTTTCTTAATATAAGATATTTAGAGTTCATCAGCACTTAAGAAAAGCACAAACCAAACAGTTTTTCTGTAACTAGTAGACTTAATTGGAACCAAAATAAAAGAAACAATGAAATATTTTTGCAAATCAATTTAAGTCTCTTTTTGATATACTTAAAATTCCTTAAGGATTATCCCTAGAGCCACTTATTAGAAACTTACTGGTCTGGGTCTTAAGCAAAAGTGTACATATGCTATGTCATTACTAGTAGAAGAAAACAAAGTACAAATGTTGGTCTGCTTCTAATTCTGCTTCTAGACCCCTTCTGTTTTGATCATCGTGTTAGGTTCGATTGCATTGCTTAAAGCTGTGGTCTATTTACATAATCACTGCTTTACCAGAGACCCGCCCTGCCTACAGGGCATTGTTTTAATCCCCACTGGTTAGATGCAAGCTTGATAAGTGCTTTTTCCTTCTTCTCCCCACCCCCTATCCTACGTATTTCCTCTTCTGACCTCACACCACACTTCCACCTCAGGAGATATAAAGGACAGGATTTTCTAATGACGAGAGATTAGATAGACCGCACTACATTCCTGCTCATCAATAAAGATTGAACTGCGTTCCCAGCTCAGCCATGAGTCCCTGTTCGTCTGTCTCCTGTCCACGAAACTAGCCAGGCATACAAAGAGGAAAGTGAAGTTGAGGGTGGGGAAGCAGAGAAGTGAACAAAATGAAAGAGATGAAAAAGATAGAACTTGCTTTCATTAGTGGAATGTTTATACTATGTGCTTATACAGCAAATGCTGTATAAATACAATTTCATTTATTCTTCACATTAGTACAGATTCACAGATGAGGAAACTAATGCAGAGAATGGGCAAAATACTTGCCTAAAAACACACACCAAGTATAGAACTGGGTTTTTTTGGTTATTAATTTATTTATAAAGTAAACATATCAACAAACCATAGGATAAGAGGGGTACAATTCCATACAATTCCCACCACCAGAACTCCATATCCCATCCCCTCCCCTGATAGCTTTCCTATTCTTTATCCCTTTGGGAGTATGGACCCAGTGTCATTATGGGGTCAGAGGGTGGATGGTTTGGCTTCTGTAATTGGTTCTCTACTGAACATGGGTGTTAGCAGGTCATCACACTCTATTTTCTTAAATTTCTTTATTGGGAGACTAATGGTTTACAGTTGACAGTAAAATACAGTAGTTTGTACATGTGTAAATTTTCTCAGTTTTCCACATAACAGTTGTTAAATTATTAAATTGTGTTACTCACTAGGTCCTCCTCTGCCATCATGTTCCAGGACATGAACCCTCCCCCCAACCCAAGTCTTTTACTTTGGTGTAATACACCAACTCCAGTCCAAGTTCTGCTTTGTATTTTCCCTTCTGTTCTTATTTTTCAACTTCTGTCTACGCTCGCTCTACTCTGAAATGCAAAACTAAATTTTTATTTTCAGTTAAATAAATGGGAAAGAACTTTATAAAAATGAAAAGAAAGAGATACACAATGGAAACTTTTAAAAAGAAAGACAGAAAAAGGAATAAGAGTATGAAGGGGTCAGCAATAAAAAAAAAGGGCTGAAGTAGCAACCTCACTGGTCTCTTGTTACTTTTATTATGTCTCACTCTTGTAAAAAGGATAGAGGTTTTCATTACCATTGTGTAATTGATGGCAGATCATATGAGACTGAACACAGGATGAAGGATAACATATAAAAAATAAATATGGTAAGAGGTTTTTGAAATCTCTTGCTTCTTAGCTCAGCACACTTTAGATTTGTCTATTTTAACCAGGATATCATATCCTAGCCTACTACTAAAAGTCACCTATTAGGCTTAGAAGATGTCCTAACTTCAAGAGAAATATATAAACAGTACTTCTCTATCTTATAGGACATATTCCAGATGAAATTTATTACATGCAAGCAAGACACAAAATGCCACTCTTAAGGTAAACCTGTAGTCGGGGGAGATGTACAGAATTTATGGAGGCTGAAAGGAATAAAAATCTATCTCCTAATTCAGTGGGGTTAAATAATTCTCTTGCTTGTTTTGTGCCTCAAAAAGCAGATTTTCAATAGGTTTGTTGTAGCACTAGTGCTCAAAAGAGGTGACAATCATGGCTAAAAATAGAAATAATCCTTAAATAAAGTCAAAACATAATAACTGTGCAACTTTTGATTTTGAACATCTGAGAGACAGTGAGCAGTATTGATATTTGGAAAGAAAGTCACTATAAAAAATGTAAAATCAAAGACAAGGTTGGAAATGCACCACCATGGTGAGTAAACATAGCAAACAACTGGACAGCAACAAAGCCTTTATATCAGACTTGGCAGAACTCTTGGAAATCCATTCTCAGGCTTACAGAAAATCTTTAGTCCCCAAACACTTAAGCTTTCTGCAGAGACAGCTGTTGCAGGACTTGGGACATACGTTGGTCAAAGAGCCATTTAAGTCTCCAACACCCCATTGTTTTCCAAGTCCTGACAGTGGAAATATTAAGTGGTGAACATCACCTGGCATCACTCTACCCTTCAGAAATATTCTTCCAATGCAAATACAAAAACTTCCACTCAGCTCTATAAGGAAGGCTGTTGAGGAGGCTGCTAGGGCTATTAAGCTACCCTGTTGTTATTATGACCTGAATGGTCTCTTCCCACAACTCCATACATTAAAAGGTCCAAACTCCCACAACGTCAGAATGTGAATGTACTTGGAGATGGAGACTTTTAAGAAAACATATTCTGGGAGTCGGGCTGTAGTGCAGCGGGTTAAGCGCAGGTGGCGCAAAGCACAAGAACTGGCATAAAGATCCCGGTTCGAACCCCGGCTCCCCCCTGCAGGGGAGTCGCTTCACAGGCGGTGAAGCAGGTCTGCAGGTGTCTATCTTTCTCTCCTCCTCTCTGTCTTCCCCTCCTCTCTCCATTTCTCTCTGTCCTATCCAACAACGACAACAACAATAATAACTACAACAATAAAACAACAAGGGCAACAAAAGGGAATAAATAAATAAAATAAAATTAAATTAAAATTAAAAAAAGAAAACACATTCTTTTTATTCTATTTATTTATTTTTGACAGAATTTTTAAATTTTTATTGGGGATTAATGTTTTACATTCAACAGTAAATGCAATAGTTTGTACATGCATAAAATTTATCAGTTTTCCACATAACAATATAACCCTCACTAAGTCCTCTGTCATCTTTTTCTAGGATCTGTGCTCTCCCCCCAACCCACCCCAGAGTCTTTTACTTTGGTGCAATATACCTTTTTGATATAAATTGAGAGAGAAGGGGAAGATAGGGTGGGGGAGAGGAAGACAAGACACTTGCAGACCTGCTTCACTGCTTGTGAGGTGACCCCCCCGGTTTATAAAACTACACATTTCACACCTCTACACATGCATTCTACTCACCATATCTACATCAAAGTCCCAGTGCCTTCATACCAGAGACACTTCTACCTATTCACCTCAACCCCCTTAGCTGTCCACTCAAAAAACAGTCATAGTTTTTACTGAGTCTAGAAGTTAAATTTATTGTTAGCTATAAGTTATATTTGCATGTTTGTGCTTAAAGGCATTCCTGGCTTCCAGAGAATCTTAAGAACCAATGATATGGGTTGGCAAAATCATTCACTTGAATTGCATCTGCTTTACCATGCCCATGATGCAGGCTTGAGACCTAGGCCCCCCACACACTGGAGGTAGCTTCTGTAATATAGTCTCTCTCTCTCTCTCTCGCTCTCGCTCTCTCTCTTTCTCCAGCTGTCCCTCCCTCTCACCATCCCAGTGTAATGATGTCCCAGTGAAAACAACTAAAAGAACCAACCATATAAATTCAAAGTCTTAATTAGAATACAGTAATTACCTAATTATTTTAAGTTGCATTGTTTTATGCAGGATACTCAAAGATTCTGGGAATCAATTTCTTATCATTCTGAAGCTGGGTAATCTGAGATTTAAGGTCAGTTTTTCCATGCTACATAGTAAGAAAGAAGATTTTTGAACTTAAACTCATAGCACATACTCTTGATCAACTATTGTAATGTCTTCCAATGACATAGTGGATACATATTCATAATTCTAAATGTCCAAAAATTTGCTGTATTTTTGTCACAAATAACTATTCTAATATCCCATTTTCTTTCCCATATGTAAAATCAGTGGCTATAATTTAGAACAATGACAGTATCTATAATCATACTTTGCTTTTTAACAATTTTGTAACTTTCATGCATTTGTCACACTATATCTCATTCTTCTGCTCCCTCTCTATGCTTTCAAGCTACTCAGAGAGCCTAGTATCACCATAAACTGAGGTTACATTTATTCAGTCTTAAAGTGTCCTTTGAACATTTGGTGTAAATGCACATTTATTCCCAGGTGCAAAAAGCCTTGCTACATATTGACCTTATAGTGCTATCATAATATTTCTGGAGTCAGTGGAAGATGAAAAAGTCTTATTAACATTAAATATAAATCTCAACATAAAAAACATTCATGTAGAAATTACCTCAGCATCACTTTGTTGAGGAACTGGTGATTTACAGGACTGTTATTGTCATAGGGATATACGTCCATAGTTCGACAAGAATTCAAGCTGTTATTTCTTTTTTATCTCTTTTTTATATATATTTCAAAGCACTTTAATAATTAGTACCATCCATATCTCCATCATGCATAAAATATTACTAAAGACATTGATTATTGAAAATATTTCAAAACTTCATAAGGATATGTGTGTAAACTCTGTATCTTAAACTTTGTTTCTTTACTTTCCACCCATGAATGAGCTTAATTATAAATGGTGACCCGTGTTTTTATTTATTTATTTTATTTATTTAAAAAATGAGACATTAACAAAACCATAGGATAAGAAGGGTACAACTCTACACAATTCACACCACCAGATCACCATATCCCATCCCCTCCCTGATAGCTTGCCTATTCTTTATCCCTTTGGGAGTATGGACCCAAGGTCATTGTGGGATGCAGAAGGTTGAAGGTCTGTCTTCTGTAATTGCTTCCCCGCTGAACATGGGCTTTGACAGGTCATTCCATGCTCCCAGCCTGCCTCGTTCTTTTCCTAGTAGAGTGGGGTTCTGGGGAAGCAGAGCTGCAGGACACATTGGTGGGGTCCTCAGACCAGGGAAGTCTGGTCAGCATCATGCTAGCATCTGGAACCTGGTGGCTGAAAAGAGAGTTAACATACAAAGCCAAACAAATTGTTGAACAATCATGGACCTAAAGGCTGGAATAGTGCAGATGAAGTGTTGGGGGCACTCCATTTTGTAGATAGCAAGTAGGCATATTTTAGTTATATTTCAAAGGGCCTGTAGCTATACTAGTTTTTTTTTTTTTTTTTGTCTTGGCCTGAAATCTGATATGCAGGTGGATCCAAGTTATTGTCTGGGGAGGTGATGTCATGGCTAGAAAAGGGACATAAAACTGGATCAGGCAGTAGCTCCCTAATATGGGGAAGGGGTATAAATATTGTTAACTGTAAACCCCATTGATTTGATTTGGTCTGGGGCTCTTACTCAGCTTAGGAGCCTATGTGACCTCTGCATCCCTGTAGATCTGAGCTCACATTCTGTGGTCATGAGTAGGAACATTTCAAGCTGCCCCACTAGCGACCCATTTCCTGAGGTGTAGCATAGAGTATGTTGTCCATCCTCCCTTCAGAGGATGGAACATTCTCTACCGTTGTTGATCCAAGTTGAGGGCAAGGTCTTCTGGGGGGGCCCACAAAGGGGTCTTTTTGGTTGTTCCTGATAGAGATGACCTGTAACAATGGAGAGAGGGATTTATTCAAGGTCTAGGCCAATCATGTCTGTTTGAGAATCTGAGGACTCTCTGAATAGGGCCCCAGCTGATGGGTGGCCTGATAGGGAGTAAAGACTCATCATTGGATGATGTTTATGCAAACAGACTCTCATGCCTGAGGCTCCTAAGTCCCAGATTCAATCCCCCTCACCACCATAAGCCAGAGCTGAGCAGTGCTCTGGTGTTTCTCCCTATGTCTCTCTCCAAAATCTCTCTCAAAAATAAAATAAATAAAAATATTTTTAAAAAGAGTCATCATTAAAGTATACCGGTCTCTTGCCCTTTATCAGCTTTTGCAGTCCTTGCTTTGCTAAGGTTAGCTTTGGAGTTAGTAAGAGAACTGTAATAGAAAGTAGGTGAGAAGGGTATCTAAGTCTAATTAGATATTATTTCATTAGGAACTATATACAGACTCACTGCAGACTATTGTGTACTTTTGCTTTCAGGTATATATTTTGCCCTAGTTTATGGATATGTGTGAACATATGCTTTATCTCGTGGAACCTAGTCTATATCTAGGTTTTGGGACTTTGTTAGGAAGCGAACCTCCTGGAATGGAATTAGAGAATCCTATGAAAGGGAAGGTCTCACTAGAGTAATGAAGCTGAAAGGTTGTCGTCATTTCACACCCGAAGTCTCTGGACACAGTCTGAAGTGAAGCTGCTGAGGCGGTGGTACTGGTTGGGTTGATTAGGTTGAGATCGGTGGATGTAATATTATTTGGTATGAATTGAGAGAAGCATTCTGGAAAGTGCGCCCCACCCTAAGGTTCCAGGACTGGGGGATATGATATATAGGCTCTATAGTGGAAATGTGAGGTTCCTGCAAGCTGTTATTTCTTTTTTTTTAAATATTTATTTTATTTATTCCCTTTTGTTGCCCTTGTTGTTTTATTGTTGTAGTTATTATTGTTGTTGTCGTTGTTGGATAGGACAGAGAGAAATGGAGAGAGGAGGGGAAGACAGAGAGGAGGAGAGAAAGATAGACACCTGCAGACCTGCTTCACCGCCTGTGAAGCGACTCCCCTGCAGGTGGGGAGCAAGGGCTCAAACCGGGATTCTTATGCCGGTCCTTGTGCTTTGCGCCACCTGCGCTTAACCCGCTGCGCTACACAGCCTGACTCCCAAGCTGTTATTTCTTTTGTTATCTCCAGCCCCAGTGAGAAACCCCTTCCTGAGTCCTGAAATCTATTGCAATAATTGATTGAGCTACACTCTGAAGTGTGTCTTGATTTATTTCTTAGGTCTCATTTATGAGAAAAAAAGCCTTTTAAAAATTATTAAAGCTGGACATTTTTTGATGTTTGTTTATTTATTTTTAAGATCATGAAATTGTTGAGATAAGGACCCATGCAAAACAGGGCATTAGTTCCTATACTCACTGAGACTGGTCACGGAGAAGTGCTTCAATTTGATTCTCCTGTATTTTCAAGTACGTAAGAGTTCACAGATAAACATTTTTTTTCTTTCTACTTTGTGGGAAGGAAAGAAAAATAAAGTATTTCTTCTTCAATTCCTGATTCTGTGTTAACACTGAGACTGAATCAAATGTATTAAATGTAAGGATTTCTTTTTTACACTGTTAATTCCTATATGTTATTTTTCAGAGCCATTTGTAGCAGACCTATGAAAATTCCCTATCCAAGCCTTCGATTCTTTCAGGGATTGACCAAGGGCCATGTGTTACTCAAAGTGCTGCTATTTATATTAATTCCATTTTTCTTCTTTCATTAAAAAGTTCTAGGGGGGAGTCGGGCTGTAGCACAGCGGGTTAAGCGCAGGTGGCGCAAAGCACAAGGACCGGCATAAGGATCCCGGTTTGAACCCTGGCTCCCCACCTGCAGGGGAGTCGCTTCACAGGCGGTGAAGCAGGTCTGCAGGTGTCTATCTTTCTCTCCTCCTCTCTGTCTTCCCCTCCTCTCTCCATTTCTCTCTGTCCTATCCAACAACGACAACAACAATAATAACTACAACAATAAAACAAGGGCAACAAAAGGGAATAAATAAATAAAATAAATATTAAAAAAAAAGTTCTAGGTGGCCATTTCAACATCAGAAAACCTTTGATAAGTCAGTCACTTCGCTTATGTTGATTTTCATTCTGAGCTAAGTTGTTTTAACCACAATCCCAGCGTCTTCCAGATATCATTCAGTAGGTCACACCATTTATGTATATAAGTATTTATGTGTTTGTTTACTTATTTATTATTGTACTGGGGTTAAAGAATTCAATAACTTCATGAAATCACTGTTCCCAGTGGCTTTTTATAAATCCTTTTTAGAAAGTGAAAGAGATGAAGAGACCAAAGAGAAGTAGAGATACTTCAGCACCACTCCACCTACCATGAAGCTTTCCACACACATTAATTCTCCCATGTGGTGTCCAGAACTCGGACCCAGACTCAGACCAGATGCTCATATATGATAATGTGTGCACTCTACCTGGTGAGTCACCTGCATGTCACTCACAGCTTTCATTTAAATAGAAGTCGACTTTTTGTTTGCTGTTTTTTGTTTACTTGTTAGTTTGTTTTACCAGAACACTGCTCAGTTCTTGCTCATGGTAGTATGGGGGAGTTGAACCTGAGACTTTGGCGCCTGAAGCCTAAAAGTCATTTGGCATAAGCTATTTCTCTCAACCACAAGAGGTGTTTTATGTTGCCACTGGTTTCTCATTACAAAATTGTCTCATTTTAAATTGTTATAATAATACAAGTTAAGGATGATATTACTTTATAATAGCACTTGATAAAATACTGGTAATGAAAAATTTCCAAGTATGTGTCCACTTATTGAATTAACACAAATTTGATTTGTACATGATTTCTTCCAGTGTACTCAATTAATTGAGTAATGAGATAAATCTTCGAGCCCTTTTTCCAATGGTCTATAATTTAATGCCATCTTCAAGTAAATAAATTTAGTTGCAGCTGTCAGTAAGTATTGTCTATTCATAACTCTCTCTTTTTTCCTTTTTTAAAATTTTTTATTTATAAAAAGGAAGCATTGACTAAACCATAGGATAAGAGGGGTACAACTTCACACAATTCCCACCACCAGACCTCCATATCCCATCCCCTCCCCTGATAGCTTTCCTATTCTTTATCCCTCTGGGAGTATGGATCCAAGATCATTGTGGGATGCAGAAGGTTGAAGGTCTGTCTTCTGTAATTGCTTCCCCCGCTGAACATGTGCATTGACAGGTCAATACATACTCCCAGCCTATCTCTCTCTTTTTCCTAGTGGGGAAGGGCTCTGGGGAAGCAGAGCTCCAAGGCACATTGGTGGAGTTGTCTGTCCAGGGATGTCTGCTCACATCCAGCTAGCATCTGGAACCTGGTGGCTGAAAAGAGAGTTAACATACAAAGCCAAACAAATTGTTGAACAATCATGGACCTAAAGGCTGGAATAGTGCAGAAAAAGTGTTGGGGGGGTCCTCCATTTTGTAGATAGCTAGTAGGCATATTTTATTTTTCAAAGGGCCTATGGCTTTACTAGTGTTTTTTTGTTTGTTTGTTTGTTTGTTTTTGTTTTTGCCTGAACCTGAAATCTGACATGCAGGTGGATCCAAGTTATTGTCTGGGGAGATGATGTCATGGCTGAGAAAAGGACCAGAAAGCTGGATCAGGGAAGAGAGCAGCTCCCTAATATGGGAAAGGGGTATAAATATTGTTAACTGTAAACCCCATCAATTTGATGTGAACTGGGGCCCATAATTAGCTTAGGAGCCTGTGTGACCTCTGCATCCCCGTAGATCTGAGCTCACATTGGGTGGTCATGAGTAGGAATATTCCATGCTGCCCCAGTATCGACCCATCTTCCTGAGTTGTAGCATAGAGTATGTTGTCCATCCCCCCTTTGGAGGATGGAACATTCTCTACTGTTGTTGATCCAAGTTGAGGGCAAGGTCCTATGGGGGCCCACAAAGGGGTCTGTTTTGTTGCTCCTGATAGAAATGACCGGTAACAATGGAGGGAGGGATTTATTAGAGTTCTAGACCCATCAAGTCTGTTTGGAAATCTCAGGACTCCCTGATTAGGGCCCCAACTGATGGGATGGCCTGACAGTGTCTAAAGAGTCATCATTAAAGTATGCCAGTCTCTTGTCCTTACTCAGGTTTTGCAGTCCTTGCTTTGATAAGGTTAGCTTTGGAGTGAATGAGAGAACTGTAATAGGAAGTAGGTGAGGAGGGTATCTAAGTGTAAGTGTACACTATTTCATTATGAACTTTATACTGACTTACTACAGACTATTGTGTATTTTTGCTTTCAGGTAAATACTTTGCCCTAATTTATGGATACATGGGAATACATGCTCTATCTAAAGGGGACCTGGCCTATATCTAGGTTTTGGGACTTTGTTAGGAAGTGAACCTCCTGGAATGGAATTAGAGAACACCATGAAAGGAAAGTTCTCACCTGAGTGACGAGGGTGAAGGGTTGGGAATCCATGCCTGATGTCTCTGTACACAGTCTGAAGTGAAGTATGCTGAGATGGTACTCATTGCATTGGTTTGGTTGGAATTGGCAGATGCAATATCATTTGGTAAGACTTGAGAGAAGCATGCAGGGAAGTGAGCCCCCACCCTAGAGGTTCCAGGATTGGGAGAAACATAGGCTCTATAGAGGAAGTGGGAGATTCCTGTTGCCTTAGGCTTTAAGAAGACAATAGATGGCTATTTCAATAATCACATTGTTTGGAAATTGGGTTAACTTTGAAAAACCCCTTTGTTAGGATTTACTGTATCATACACACCATCACCATATTTTATGTCCTTTGACATTATTTGCATATAGCTATGCCACCGGTTGCTTTTGTTCTCCCTGCACTAAGTTTTTAAGAGAGTCAGCACATCAAAGACTCAGCCTATGTATTAAAAAGACTCAGTCTGTGCTTTTAAAAGTTTGAGACATTCAATCCATTTCCCCCCTCTCATATTAATTAAATAGTGGTTTATATGACTACAAATTAATAGGAGTGTACATAAACACCATTCCCACCACCAAAAGACTGTGTCCCATCTCCCCCACCTCCCCCCCATCTGGCCCCATGAAGCTGAACATCCACCTTCACCCTCCACTCAGGGTTTTTACTTTGGTGCCCTACTCCAAATTTAGTCAGATTCTACTTTGAGTTTACCTTTCTGTTATTTTTTCTCAATTTTTGTTTATGAGTGAGGTCATCCCATACTCATCTTTATCTTTCTGACTTAGCTCACTTAACATAATTCCTTCTAGCTCCATCCAAGATGGGTCAGAGAAGGTGGCTTCATTGTTCTTCATAGCTGCATAGTATTCCATTGTGTATATATACCACAGCTTTCTCAGCCACTCATCTGTTGTTGGGCACCTGGGTTGCTTCCAGGTTTTAGCTATTATGAATTGTGCTGCTATGAACATAGGTGTACACATATCTTTTTGGTTGGACATTATGGAGTCCTTGGAGTATATCCCTAGGAGAGGGATTACTGGGTTATATGGAAGGTCCATGTCTAGCCTTATGAGAGTTCTCCAGACTGCTCTCCACAGAGGCTGGACCAATTTGCATTCCCATCAGCAGTGTGGAAGGGCTCCTCTGTCCCCATAGCCTCTCCAGCATTTGTTGCTGCTGTCTGTTTTGATGTGTGCCATTCTCACAGGAGTGACATGGTAGCTCAATGTTGTCTTAATTTGCATTCTCTGACAATCAGAAACCTGGAGCAACTTTTCATATGTTTATTAGCCATTTTGATCTCCTCTGAAGTGAATGTTTTGTTCATTTCCTCTGCCCATTTTTGGATGGGTTCATTTGCTTTTTTGTTGCAACTCTCTCTTTTTCTAAAAAAAATTATTTCCCTTCATTTTCTATTCACATGCTTTTCTAGGACAGGTATGTTTTTATATGATCCAATCACATTTGATTTTTTCCATGTGTAGAGAATTAACCTGCTAGGTTGATAAAATATAGTCTTTGATTCTTGAATTTGACATCAAGAATATGACAAAATTGTTACCCTCTTTTACTAAGATATAAAATGGAAAATGTGTAAGTTATAATTCTTCAGCCTTCCTTCCATTTGGAGAAAGCGAGTTGGCAATTAGATAAAATGAATCCAGAGAAAAGTAGCTGAGAACTAGCTAGAACCACAGGCATTTTCTTTTTGTCTGAATGTTTTAAGGTTCATGGCCTTTCTGCACCTCCTTTAACTTCAATAATCAGTAGTTCAGTGATGATTGTGATTTAGTAAGCTTCTTTTCTGTTTTAAGTTGCTGCAAGTAGATTTCAAATAGTTTCAGTTAAGGAAACCAAATATTACTATTTTTAAATGATTACTTTTTGATATTATATTTTTACATATTATTGTTTTATTAGAACATAATTTAGAACAAATCACAACATAAAAATTAGCCTTTCTGAAAAGAAGATAGATGAAGTTTTCTTAAGATTATGGAATTAGGCTGTAAACCTGCTAGAAATAAATTTATAATTGTAAAACTAAATATATTTAATAGTTGTAAGTCAGCTGGTTTGAAATACCAAAATAAGAGGAATCTTATCTTTTCATTTCTGTATGAAAGTTTTCCTGATTAGAGAGAACCACTGTCTGAATGTCAGTTTAATGGTACAGTATAGCCAATGATGATCTTCAAATCATGTAGAAAGATACAGAGTTAACAATCTGGACTTTGATTAAACAACACTCCTGTTGAGATCATAACTCAGCCACTTACCAACTGTCATGGGCAAATTCCATGACCTCAATGTATTTTAGTTTCCTTAACAGTAAAATGAGAATAAGGACACTTTAATTATCATGTTGTTAGTGAGTTAACTTAGATTAGTACCTATATAGACTTAAGTACACCAATCTTGATTAAAAAATGAGTTTGAATGTATATAGTGCACTGTTTGGGGGATTTTTTTTCCCCCTCGCCATTCATCATATACTAAGAAAAAAAAAAAGATAGCTTGCAAGAACAATAAGTGTCCCTAATAAGGGACAATAAGACATACATACTTGAAAAAATAATTTTAAAATATTTTTTTAATTTTATTTTTTTTTATTATCTTTATTTATTTATTGGATAGAATAGCCAAAAGTTGAGAGGTAGGGGGAGATAAGTAAGGAAAAAGACAGAGAGACATCTGCAGCACTGCTTCACCACTTGTGAAGCTTTCCCCCTGAAGAACTCAGGTCCTTGCACACTGTAACATATGTGCTCAACCAGGTGTGCCACCACCCAGCCCCCAATATAATAGAATATTTACACTTTTAAAAAAGCTTACTGTTTCTATTTCATGTCAAATGGAAAGACAGGATAATACTTGATAATGGAGGGGGCGGGGGCACTGGTGCAACTGGTTAAGTGCACATAATACTAGGTGAGGGGAGATTGAGAAGAAAGGAGAATTGGGGGGAGGAAGAGGGTGAGAGCTGACTATTTAAATAATGTAATACATCCAACAATTTTGGCAATTTCATTCAATATGTGAATATCCCAAAAAGAATTATTCATGGCTACTGAGGAGATAAGCATCTGTTACTTCACCTAATTCCAGTTATTATGTGTCTCTCACAGTAAATGTCCGAGCTGCATTGACTTAAATTCTAATTCTTCTTAGTGGATACTTCTCAGATAGTATGGCACTAAGAAGAAGGCACCTACTGAGTGTGCTGTGCACAAAAATCCCTGAGGATAAAGCTAGCAGTAATGGACATGATGAGAGGTTGTCTAGGTCTCTATTACAGTACCTCTTTGAGATCCCAAAACAGTAATTTTTGGACAGTATACCTCTCCTATCCTTCATGCTTACAGTAAAACTTATACCTGGGAGTATCACCACTATGTCTTGGGTTGCCATTTAGCACTCTGTATTTGAAAAATAACAAAGAATTATTATAGCCTATCCTCTTGAAGTTTATGTCCGGTTCTTTTCTTATATGAGCAGCAAAAATCAGTCTAGATCTTCTTTCCACTTCACAGCTTCAGAGTGCCACATATATTATGTCATCTTCAACACACAGAGAGTTGTAACATGTAACTCTCATAGATTCAACAGTTCTGGATTTGATGGGATTCTTTGGTAGAAGATAAAATGTTAATCACATTACTCGTTAAAGGGCCATTTGTGATTTTACATTTTGTCTTTGACATTTGGTGGTAGTACAACCCCATATAACAAGACATTATAGGCAAGACATTTGTCCAGTATTTTCATTGTGATATCCATTAAGAACCTAACTTCTGATTGTGAAGCTGCCAATATTTAAGATGTGTCTCATCTGGCTTTATTTTCCATTATATAGTTGACCTCAGTTCTCCTTTCATTAGTTTTATCCCAAAGACCACATACAGTAATAATCTGATAGATGCTATGGGTGGTGGTGGGGGAGAACTATAAAAGACTTTTTGCACAGTTCCATGGACTCAACATGGAATCTGTCCACATACCTATTTCTCTTAGTCAAGTAAATACTCACCCCATGAAGGGTAAGTTTATTAAAATGTTTGGTTCTCTTTTGCTTAACAATGTAGGACATATGTCACAAATATATACAAAAATTAGGAGTTAATATATTCAACCAAGAATTCATTTTAAATGAATTAGTCTCCTAACTTAAGAAAGAAAAGACATCCTATAACTGAGTATGAAACTAAAAACTATAAATCAAAACTTAGTAAAATAAACCTTAAATTAGTGTGAAGCATAATAGCAACTGAAATTAGCTTCAAGAGTGTGTTTTAAAGAAAAGTTTATTGCTTGTTTGAATACAATAATTTAATTTTATATATCAGAAAATTACATAAATGCTAGGAATGAAGTAATTTTGTTCAGTGCTAAAACCACTTACTTACTACTGCCCATCAATTGTCATTCACACAGCAATACTGTGCAACATTTGGCCTGATATTTTTCCTTTATGTGTAATTATCACCAAGAATAAGATATACCTGTGTCTGTTAACAGTTTTAAATTACTCCTATGTGATAATTTATGCTAATAACATAATAGCACAACAATGATGGATAATGTGTAACAACATTTACAAATTGGTTGCAATGCATTTCAATTACAATTCTCTTTCTATCTCTGATCAGCAGGAAAATTAAATTAGCAGTGCAACCATTAGTGAATTATCCTAACATGTAGAGTCTTTGTGTGGATATCCTTTCATTTGTAGAACTACTTTAGGATGGTAAATGTAGTAAAACATTAGCCAAATAAGGCAAAAGTGTTGCTAATGATATTTATTTATTTATTTATTTATTTATTTATTATACAGCAACAATAAAAATAATCAAGAAGAAAGACTGGACTTGGCATCTGGTTAAATCCCTGGAAGAAGAGAATGTTTTCGCTTACTTCAGAGTGAAATGTATTGTGTGATGTAGAATAGACTGAAACAAATGAACCAATATCTCGTTCTCCTCCTGAGTCCTGGATACCAACAAAGATAATATTTACACACGTTTCCTGGTTTTCTACTGGGTCCTCCTTTCATTAACACCTCCCTCCCCACCCCTCTATATCCCCACAGGAATTTCAGTCATTCAGTATTATCTCAAAAATGCCTACAACAGCTCAGAACTCAAGGGTACCCAAGACTCATTCCATTATACATAGCAGGCCTAGGTCCAATAAGAGAAAATCAAAGCATTTTACTCAAATGCATGACTGGAAATGTCCAGTCTTTGATCCAATATACCCTGTAAATCTAGTCACAGGAAATGTCTAATAGCTGAATGAAACTAATATATATATATGATACCCAGACTTCATCTGATCTGAGGACACATCAGTGCCTGTTACTTTAGATATATTGCCAGATAATTTAGCTAGTAGACACTGCATTCTTATCTCTTTCTTCAGTATGACTTAGAACTAGATTGTACCAGTCCTGGGAATGTCTATTATTACCACATGTCGAGAATCTTTATGTTAGTACCTTTTATTATTTGCAGTTTCTTCTTATGATCTTAGTATATTACACTAAGGAATTTTTGTAATGCACTAAGATAATGGAATTTTTTTTTGGTTACAGAAGATAAAGTGCACAGTTCTGATAGATTTGAGGCTTTCCCCATACTAAGGAATCCTGAGGGAATTTATCCTGTTGCTAACAAGTTAAGCTTCCTGGGAAAACCAGGAAACTTTTTTTTTTTTAATTAGAACTTCATGATAGTTTTTTTCCCCTGCATTAACTTGGTGTTGGAAAAAAATCCCTTCCTTGGGAGTCAGGCTGTAGCATAGCAGGTTAAGCGCACGTGGTGCAAAGTGCAAGAACTAGCAAGGATCCTGGTTTGGCCAGCTTTCCACCTGCAGGGGAGTCACTTCATAGGCGGTGAAGCAGGTCTGCAGGTGTCTATAGCTTTCTCTCCCCTTCTCTGTCTTCCCCTCCTCTCTCTATTTCTCTCTGTCCTATCTAACAACAACAACAACAACATCAATAACAATAATAACTAAAACAACAATGAAAAACAAGGACAACAAAAGAGAAAATAAATTTTAAAAATATTTTTTAAAAATCCCTTCCAGGGAGTCGGGCGGTGGCGCAGCGGGTTAAGCGCACGTGGCGCAAATCGCCAGGATCTGCGTAAGGATCCCAGTTCGAGCCCCCGCTCCCCACCTGCAGGGGAGTCGCTTCACAAGCGGTGAAGCAGGTCTGCAGGTGTCTGTCTTTCTCTCCTCCTCTCTGTCTTCCCCTCCTGTCTCCATTTCTCTCTGTCCTATCCAACAACAACGACATTAATAACCACAACAATGTTAAACAACAAGGGCAACAAAAAGGAAATTAAATAAATTTAAAAAATTTTAAAAAAGATATATTTAAAAAAAAATCCCTTCCTCCTCTTATATATCAAACAAACAAACAAACATGTCTCTCAAAGTCTATGGTCACAGTGGTTAATAGTACAGGACTGGAAGGGCTTAGAACTTCTCTTCCAACGCTTATAGTGCTTTAGTGTCCTTACCTGGAAATTGAAAAAAGAACAGTGTGACCTCTTAGGATTACAGCAATGATTAAGAGTAAGAACTTATGTAAAGGTTTTAGGTCATGCCTAAAACCTAGTACTCAATAAACACTAACTTATTTGCTATCCTATAAGAAAATATGCCATATACCCAGAGCAAGAGCATCTTAAATATTCCAAATCATAGATGTTTCTTTCTTTTTATTTTTAAAATAATTTATTGATAGCTTTCCTATTCTTTATCCCTCTGGGAGTATAGACCTAGGGTCATTATGGGGTACAGAAGGTGGAAGGCCTGACTTCTGTAATTGCTTCCCCACTGAACATGGGCATTGACAGGTGGGTCCATACTCCCAGCCTTTCTCTCTTTCCCTAGTGGGGCAGGGCTCTAGGGAAGTGGGACTCAAGGACACATTAGTGGGGTTGTCTGCCCAGGGAAGTCCAGTTGGCACCATGGTAGCATCTGGAACCTGGTGGCTGGAAAAAGAATTAACATATAAAGCCAAATAAACTGTTGACTAATCATGAACCTAAAGGCTAGAATATTGCAGGTGAAGATTTGGGGTTTCCATTTTGGAAAAAGCTAGTAGGCCTATTTTAGGTATATTCCATAGGGGCCATTGCTATACTAGTTTTTAACTGAGCCTGATAATTGAAGTTGAGAAAGAAGAACAGAAAAGGAAACTCAAAGCAAGATCTGACTGAGTTTGGAGTAGGGCATCAAAGTAAAAATCTCTTGAGTTGAGGATAAGAGTTGATGTTCAGCTTTACTGGGGGAGATCCCAACACAGTCCTTTGGTGGTGGGAATGGTGTTGATGTACACTCCTATTAAGTTTTAGTCTGATAAATCACTGTTTAATTAATATGAGAGGGGCAAAACTGTTTAAATGTCTCAAACTTTTTAATGCACAGATCATAGGCTGAGTATATGTTCCTTTAGTCTAAGCACTTAAAAGTTAAAACATGGGGATCAGGTGGTAGCGCAGTGGGTCAAGGGCACATGGCGCAAAGCACAAGCATAAGGATCCCAGTTTGAGCCCCCAGCTCCCCACCTGCAGGGGAGGCACTTCATGAGTGGTGAAGCAAAAAAAAAAAAAAAAAAAGACTTTGAATGTATTATCAGACTGAATTTTAACAGTGGTCTCAAATTGTGTCAGAAATTATAGGCAAAAGAAAACCTTTGGTTCACAGTAAAAGAAGGGTATCAATTGACCTCTATCTTCTATTATTATACCCCAATCCAGAGACCCTTGGACCCAATCTCATCATATTCTCAAACTATTACAGCATTTAATATAAACCAAAAACATCTTGAAGCCTAGGAATACTTACTCCTTCATTCTCTACAGAAATCTTAAGTGAACAGATTCATTCTTGGCACAGTACAAAGGTGGAATAATACATAAAATTATAATGGAATGCACATATCACAACAGGTTGAAGGCTTACCATGTATTTTCATTATGTGCAAAATAATTAGTTATGATTTCTTGCACTTTTATTGGGTGATTCTGAAGGGAAGACCAGGCCCTAAAACCAGTAAGGATCAATTTGATTTTTTTTTTTAAGATTATGCCTGTTCAGAGAAAAGAACATTTTAATTCTGACTGGGAAGTGGGCACTCTGCAAACTTTATTTATTTATTGCTCTAGTCAACAATCCCATGTATATGAGACCAGATTCCAACTAAAGGACTTTCCTTGGAGTCTGTGATGTTGCCTGCAAGTTGTTCTTAGGGTAGAAGGAAGGTCTTGGGGTTTTAAATGCTTGTAGTTAGATTATGGTAGGCATTGATTCTCAGAAAGAATTTAGCATTTGAATTAATTTGTGACAAAGCGTGCTATAATTGTCAAAATTAGGGAAGAGGCAGATTTTGTGTTTTTTATCATGCTTTTCTCTGGATGTTGTGCATCAGACAGGTTTGGAGAAAACAAATCATATATTTAAAAGCCAGCATGGGACTACTAAGAGGCACAGCATCCTTCCCGCGATGTTGCCTGTACATGCTGACAGCCCCAGCCGATCTGCACATATTAGTTGGTACAGCTAAGTGAGTGATGCTGCATAAATATGAGGCCCTGTGCTGTGAGAAATCACAGCTACCACAATATAATTAGTAAGTAACTCATTCTGGGTCCCATTCCCAGGTGGGAAGAGAAACCAAAGGGGGAGAAAGAGAGAGAGAGAGAGAAAGAGAATAATATTTTATATTCAGAAACAATGCTTGCTGCTGACAAGATTTTGCTAGAAGGAAGCTTTCAACAATTTCATCCTCTTGACATTGGCGTGCAGCCAGCTGGCATTTCTGTGCTACACTGAGAACCAGTGAATACAATGTGGGCGGTTGTCAACATTAGGAACAAGAGAAATAGAGAGGAAAAAATGCATTGAGAGTTATAACATCAACTTTCAGGGGCCTTGTTTTTCTGGGCAGATGGCACAAGTGGCCCAAAGTATTTGTACTCACAATAGGCATCCTAGGATAGTAATCATAGGAGAATTAAAATTTACAAAGTAGGGAGTCGGGTGGTAGCGCAGCGGGTTAAGTGCATGTGGCACAAAGAGCAAGGACAGGCTTAAGGACCCCAGCTCGAGCCCCCGTCTTCCCACCTGCAGGGAGTCCCTTCACAGGTGGTGAAGCAGGTCTGCAGGTGTCTCTCTTTCTCTCCCCCTCTCTGCCTTCTCTTTTCTCCATTTCTGTCTGTCCTATCCAACAACAATGACATCAATAACAACAACAATAAGAACTACAACAATAAAACAACAAGGGCAACAAAAGGGGAAATAAAAAAAGAAAAAAGAAAAAGATCTACAACGTAATGTTATTTCGACAGAGCTGATTGTAAAGTCAGAACTCTAAAACCCAGGAAATAATGTGGCTATGGTCAGAAGTATTGATTTTCTCCCATAACTGCAGGTGTGTTGTTATTGTTTGTTTTTAGTTTACAATTGGATTAAGGGCCAACTGAAATAGAGTAAAACTAAACTGTGAACACTGTGGACTTCTCTTGAGAATGACATAACATACTCATGGGATACAACACAGGGTGTGTTTACAATATATCATCTCTTATATTACATGAAACATTACTAGTTATATACACATGGCAGAAATCTGTTTTGGCCTTTAAACCACTGGATGTATGACCTTAAACAAACCTGAATTTTAATCTAGGTATTTCCCCCTGTCATAGTTTAATGTAAGGCCACTCATGTGTGACTTGTTCTTCCTATTTTACACATATAAAGCCATCATTTATGGATCATATGTGCCAAATGTTTTTCTAATTTCTTCACAAGTAAAATTTAGGTTTTTTTGTATTATCAAATTTAGTTAGTATAGTCACCCTATGAAGAAAGTATTATCATAATCATTGTTACTACTATTCTTATTTCTTCAGATTGGAAAAAAAATAAAGGTAAAAGGGGATTTACAGTGAAGCTGCCAAAAATTGAACCTAGACTTTGGCTTCAGATCTTGAGCCATAACCACTATGTACATAACTTCAGGTCCTACTTTCACATACATCCAAAATAAGGCAGGTATGGAAATAAACACAGTGGTCTAGTATATAAGAAGTTATTTAATGACAGTAGCTATGGAAATTATATTAGTAATTAACTTTTCTCCCTAAAATTTGAGATTCTCAGAAATAGCACATTTATCCTTTGAAAAGGATAGACCTTACACATGTGCCCTATTTCACAGTCCCAGGTCTATATCTAGCTTCTGTAGTATTGTTAGGAAGTATGCCACCCAAAATGGAATTAAGGAGTCCTGTGAGCTAGGAAATGTCTCACCAGAGTAACCCAACTTTTTTTTTTATTGTTGTTCTAGTTATTACTGTTGTTGTTATTGATGTCATTGCTGTTGGATAGGACAGAGAGAAATGGAGAGAGGAGGGGAAGACACAGAGAAGGGGAGAGAAAGAGAGACACCGGCAGACCTGCTTCACCACCTGTGAATCCACTCGCCTGCAGGTGGGAAGCCAGAGGCTCAAACCGGTATCCTTATGCTGGTCCTTGTGCTTCACGCCACATGCGCTTAACCCGCTGCGCTACCGCCCCACCGCCGAGTAACCCAACTTTTAATATCACAACTTTAAAAAATGCACGTACATTTGATCTGTTCGTAGAGATATAGGAGACTGCTAAAAGCTTACAGTTTCTAAGTATTCATTTCAAGTAAGGTGCTGTGCTAGCTAATTTAATAACTGCTATATCATTAGACTTGTTTGGTAATCCCTTGCATTGGTGCTATTTTCTTCATTATTGCTTTTTCTTATAGGTAATCAAAAAACAACTCAGAATATTTGAAATATATAGTTAATAATAAATTGAAAAGGCAAGATTTCATACCACTTGAATAACCCCTTAGCCAGTAGTCATAACAGTAAGCTACTTTGCCTCTCCCAATAGTACTTTATGAATTCAGATACCCCACATAAAATCTGAGATTTTACCAGGATTACACAAGTTGTCAAATTTAGGAAAAGCTAGATGAGTAATATAGACGAATGCTACACTCTGTATGAAACGTTTTGTAAATCTCAATTCATTTAGAAACAATTCTACCCGTTCTTATTTGTTAAAATAAGACTTCTAGAAAACTTCTGAAATGTCAGATATGTGGCTCTGTTCTTATTTCTATTGGGTAGTGCTGGAGTAAACTACAAAGCTACACTAAGAAGCAAAGGGACATCTCTATTGTTCGGCATGTTCAATTTCAGTCCTGTGAGGTCAGAGGTAGTTTCGTCCAGTTAATAAGCAGCTCTAGTGTTGGAAAGCTAATTGGGCCATCAGTTTATGCAGCCCCATAACACCACTAAATTGAGGTGAATAATGATTTGGATTCATAGGTCATCTAGTCAATCTGTGATTCCAGGCAGAAATACACTAAAACTCTTCCTGGAAGACAACCCTATTGCTTAAAAAAAAAATCTCCTGTGGATGTTTCCACCACATCCCTCAGGAAACTCTCTAGCCCTTCACAACATTAATATTGGGATATTTTTTCTTTTTGTGTTAATAGGTAAATATGATGAATTTGTAGACTTTCATTCTTTTACATGCCTCAGGGTTGTGAAAGAGAAAACTTTTAAAGAAAAAAAAAGTTCAGAGACAGAGAATAGATTCTGATTTTTTTGCTTGTTGAAAGTGCTGTGAATTAATGTCTCTGCTCAAAGATTTATATTAATCAATGTTAAGTTGCAGGAAAATGAGAAAAAAATGTATGTTAAAAAAACCACAATGTACCCTCATTTACACTTCTGTGGATATTAGAATGTGGAAGTATAAACTAAGTAAAGTTAATAACTCCCACTAGATCAGTACTTACTCTGCATGTCTAACAGCAGTAAGATCACAGAGATGGAGATCTGCATTCTCGTTTTGTGCCAAGAGCCATTCTCTGCTTTAAAGAAGATAAGCTTTGAAACAATGAAAGCCCTCGAGATAAGTTTCTATTTCCCCGCAGGTAGGCCATTTACCAGAAAACAAGTGACACACCACATAGTTATAGTTAATAGACATTCGGCTATGTATGTTGCAAGGGACATTCCACCCTGATAATTGCTCCCCCTCCTCCTTCTCCTCTTGCAATCCCCCTTCCCCAAAGCCTTATAATGCCTGTGAACACAATAAAATTTTACAGCTTCATCAAAATCCTGTCTTGCTGTCATTCTTTGTGTCTCCTGTCCCTTTCATTCCAGGTCGCAGGGTTCCTAGCCCCTGTTCTCGCCCCGCTGGCCAGGGCAGTTTTGCTTCTACCTAACAAGTCAAAAAAATTTGTAAATTCCCAGAAACTTCATCTGTACAATGAAGTAATATCACATTATATATTTCAAACACAGTGCTACCTCGTTGTTAGGCCATGAAATCACGAGTCAGGATAAACAACAGATGTCAGTGTACATATTAAGGAACAGCATTGTTTCACTAAATGGTTGTTATATGTATGTTGGTACAGAGTGTGCCTACTTATAAATGAGTGTATATATTTTATACATGTATATTTCTATAACTTTAGTTTTGTACACTGGATCATGTTAAAGCCATGTCTCCTACCATAGATAGCCATAAAATGACTTGCAAGACACAATGTTAAATGATGTCTAGGTTTCTACATATCTTTGAAAGAATAAATTACACACTGAAAATGTGCCATTAACAAACAGTATTCTTCAGAGTTCACCTTATAGGTACACATCTCTGAAGTCCCTAAATAAGGCCATCATCAAATCATTCCTTCCCTATGTACACATGGTGCTTTTTCATCTCCAAATATATGAAGCAATATCCTTTCCCTTTAGTCTGGGCTGTTTTTTCTTTCTTTTCTTTCTTCCTTTCTTTCTTTCTTTTTTTTTTCTTTTTGCTATAATCAATACAATGTGATATAAGTTTTATTATAAACACTCTTGACTTTGACCTTTACCTGAAGAGAACTGGAAACTTCCTACTCCTGTTCCTGTTTTCTTGGAAGTCAAGCATCTTGAAAGAAGTCAAAGTTTACTGAGTCTATACTGTGACTAGGAGAACCCAGTTTGCCATATGAAGAAGCAATGTAAAGGAAAAAGTGTAGCAAAATCTTTAGCTGCTACAGATGTCCCAGTTAAACAATTCTCTACTATGTGAGTAGAGAAGTCTTCTTCCTTTGTTCTAATCCCAATAGGACAAGAAGAAGCAGAAGAACCACACCACTGAGCCCAAACCAAATTGTAGAATGATGAAAAATAGCAGTGCACCAATCCACTAAGTTTTGATGTAGTCTTCTATATAGCAATAGATTATAAAGCAATGTCCAAGAAAATTTCAAAGAAGCCAAATATATTTTTATTTTGTTTATTTATGCATTTAGTTATTTATACTGGAGAGGTTCATTTCACAACAGTGGTAGATTTTTACCTAGCATTTTTTTTTTGGAACACAGGAAAATCATGGAAATTTTAATGTAAACTATATGACTGTATTAGCAACAGAAGGAATTTACTAGATGCGTAATAACATAGTGGTTCTGAGAAAGTATAATATAGTCACATAAATGAAGGACTTGAAACATCTGAAAGTCTGCCATGTTGTTAAATTTGCTAAAGGTGGATACTCTGAAAGGAAGATGGGAAAGAAAAATCTATGCTTATAGACTTTTCTTCTAACACACAACTCTATGGGAAAAAATTGAAAACTGAGACATAGCAAATTATTTGCAAGTGACAGTTCTTT
This sequence comes from Erinaceus europaeus, assembly GCF_950295315.1. Classification (NCBI taxonomy): domain Eukaryota; kingdom Metazoa; phylum Chordata; class Mammalia; order Eulipotyphla; family Erinaceidae; genus Erinaceus; species Erinaceus europaeus. The sequence goes on along the minus strand of NC_080172.1, from coordinate 79,522,092 downwards.
CTTATGTACTCACAGCTGCTGTTAAGGACCACTATTGCCTCAGCTTGATCCAATTACTGTGCTGTGTACCTTACCACACAGTTTCATTTTTGTTCTTCTCCTGTCCTAGGATCTGTGCCTCATTAAGAGAAGATCTGACAGGTTTGGTCAATGCCGAGTTAGAGCCAGTGGCTTCTCTTTACTTGGGCACAACTACAAGTTCCATGGACTTATTTTCAGTCATGCAAAAGAGAGGGCATCCTTTGCTAATGAGATTTTTGTTTCCTTCACTTTTATCCCAATCAGAATATTTAAACAAGTAAAGATTTCCAGGCTATTTTTATCAAAAACATCTTATCCTCTTACATCCCATTTCATGAGGGAAATGTACTGTGTTATGATCAGAAAAATATCTCTAATAAGGAAGCAATAAATTCATATGGTGTTTGTGACATGAGTGAAAATGTTTATTTTAGTATTTTTATTATTCTTAGCATTCTCCCAAAGAGCCATAAATAACAATAAACAATAATATAAACTCTTGTTGACAAAATCCAGCTTTTCCACCTATAATGAGCTTGATTTCTTTTCAAACTGTAAAGCCCTCAGTTTTTGACTGCCTGCTTTCATTTATGCTTTATACTTCAGATCTATCCTTGGTGTTAGCTCACACACAGCATAGTTCTTATGGAAATAAAACACATCCAGGTTTAAGACACAGACCAGAGTTTCATGAACAGAATGTGAGAGGGAGAGGGAGAGGGAGAGAGAGAGAGAGAAAGAGAGAGAGAGGAGATTAAAGTGATTCCCTGCTTACTCAGGCAAAAAGGCAAAAGTAGCAGGAGAAAGGGTTCCCAGGGGCATGGTAGGTTCTGCCTGAATTATCCAGATAATTGCTTCAGCTCTTTAACAATGGAGACCTGGAGTAAAATCACTTAAGCCAACAGAAGTTTATTTAACTTACTTTTGCACATTCCATTTATAATGCCAGGAGACCAGGGTGAGTAAGATAATTCTCAGAATTTAGGAGAAACCTACCAAATTATTTTATTGTGATGGGGCCAGGAAGACAACATAATGGTGATACAAAAAGATTTTGGTGCCTGGGGCTCCAAAGTCCTAGGTTCAATCCCCAACCACCATAAGCTAAAGCTGAGCAATGCTTTGGTTAAAAAATATAGAGAGAGGGGGCTGGGCAGTGGTGCAATTGGTTAAGCACACATAGTACCTTGAATAAGGACCAGAGTTTAAGCCCTTCACCTGAAGGGAGGACACTTCATGAGCAGAGAAGCAGGTCTGTAGGTGTCTATATTTCTCTTTCCCTCTCTGTCTCCCCCATCTCTCTCAATTTCTCCCTGTCCTATCAAATAAAAATAAAAAAATAGAAATTAAAAATATGATAAAATGGCTGTCAGGAGCTATGGATTCATAATGCAGGTACCGAGCCACAGTGATAACCCTGGTGGCAATAAAAAATAAGGAAATAAAATTAATATATATTATAATAATATTTCATCATCATGTTTGTAGAATTTTCAAAGTGTTATAAAGATAGATTCTAAAGTGAGCAACTGGGGAAATGGCTTGACTAGTAGAACATTGGACTTTTATGACAAGTTCCTGGTTTGATCCTCAGCACTGCGTGTGTCAGTGTTGCTCTGACTTCTCTTTCTTGCTGTTTCTCTGCTTCATGTGATATTTTGTCTCATATGTAATAAGCAAAATGAATCTAAAATCTAAAATATGCTGATCTCAGTCAAATCAATGCAGTCATTGCCACCTCAACATGTTTTACGTTGGACTGTGACCAGAGATATCAGGCCTAGGATGTCAGCTCTCCAGCTCCAACACTTTGGTGAGACCTTTCCTAGCTCATAGGACTCTTTTGTTCCATTTTCGGTGGCACACCTCCTAACAAAGTTACAGAACCTAGATATAGACCTGGGCCCATGAGATAGGACATATGGGCACATGTATCCTGCAAAGTTATCCTTCAAAAATGAGGGAGAAATAAAGGTTTTTATAAATATCCATAAGCTAAAGGAATTTGCCATCATCAACCCTACCTTACAAGAATTATTAAAAGGAGTCACACAGTAAAAGAGGAAACAGAAATATATGTTCTAAGTGAAGTGAACAATGGAAGACTAGAACTAAGAACACAGTAAAAAAGGGAAAGAAACAATAAACAGAAAGGGGGAGGGACTTAATGAACAAAGCAGAGCTATCAAATGTTAGTTAATATTAAGTCCAACTTAAAAAAGACATTTAAACACTATGTTAGTTATTACACTTATGATAATATAAAACAAAGAACAGAGATTTACAGAAAATATGAGACAAATCAGTGAGAACTCATCACAGAAACCCATCTAAACAAAATAAGATATAGAAACAAATGGGCAAACAATCAACATTTTAAAACAAACTCAAAACAAAAATCAGAATAGACAGACCCTATGAAATTCATCAAAAGCAGTCCTGGGAGGCAAGTTCATATCAATACAAGCACATAGTAATAAAGAAGAGAAATCACTAGTATACCATTTAGCAGCCCAACTGAACTAACAAGAAATAAAGCAACAGAAAGACCCAACAGTCCATAGAAGACAGAAAATAGTTAAAATCAGAGCAGAAATTAATGAAATAGAAAACAAAAAGACCATCAGGAAAATTAATGAGACCAAGAGCTGGTTCTTTGAAAGGATAAATAAAATAGAAAAACTGCTATCTATACTCACTAAGAGAACAAGAGTGAAAGCTATGGTAAAATCAGTTAGAAATGAGAGAAGAAGTAGGGCAACAAAGTAATAACCCTGAGGTGAGGGGTAGACATGCAGCTTCCTGGGCCAGTGGGGGGTGGGAGGGGGTGGGAGTGGGTGGGAGGGATGGGTCACAGTCTTTTGGTGGTGGGAATGGTGTTTATGTACACTCCTAGTAAAATGTAGTCATATAAATCACTAGTTAATTAATATGAGAGGGGTAAATTAATCGCATGTCTCGAAGTTTTTCAAAACACAAACTGAATCTTTTCTCAATATATGCAGTGTAATTGATATGCAGACTCTCTCAAAAGCCTAGACCAAGTAGATCAGAAGCAACCAATAGCACAGCTATATACAAGATACTGGGTACTGTACAGCAAACCCTAACAAAAGGACTTTTCAAAGTTAACCCAATTACCAAATAACGTGATGATAACATTAACTACCCATTGTCTTTTGGAACCCTAAGACAGCAGGAACCTCACATCTCCACTATAGAGCCCCTACTTCCCCCAGTCCTGGAACCATTGGATAGGACCCACTTTCCCGTATGCCTCTCCAAATCCATATCAAATAATATTGCATCTGCCGATCACAACCTAACCAACACAACGATTGCCACCTCAAGATGATTCACTTCAGACTGTGTCCAGAGATTACATGTGTGGAATGACAACCCTTCAGCTTCATTACTTGGGTGAGACCTTTCCTTTCATAGTATACTCTAATTCCGTCTCAGGTGGTTCACTTTCTAACAAAGTCCCAAAACCTAGATATACACCAGTTTCTGTGAGAGAGAGCATATGTTCACACGTATCCGTAAACTACTGCAAAATATATACCTGAAAGCAGAAGTACACTAGAGTTTGCAGTGAGTATCCCCCTAACACTTCCTCTCCACTATTCCAAGCTTTGGGTCCATGATTGCTCAACAACTTGTTTGGCTTTGTATGTTAACTCTCTTTTCAGTCACCAGGTTCCAGATGCCATCAGGATGCCGGCCAGGCTTCCCTGGACTGAAGACCCCACCAATGTGTCCTGGAGCTCCGCTTCCCCAGAGACACACCCTACTAGGGAAAGAGAGAGGCAGACTGGGAGTATGGACCAACCAGTCAACGCCCATGTTCAGCGGGGAAGCAATTACAGAAGGACCTTCTACCTTCTGCAACCCACAATGACCCTGGGTCCATGCTCCCAGAGGGATAGAGAATGGGAAAGCTATCAGGGGAGGGGGTGGGATATGGAGAATGGGTGGTGGGAATTGTGTGGAATTGTACCCCTCCTACCCTATGGTTTTGTTAATTAATACTTTCTTAAATAAAAAAACAACAAAACAAACAAAAAAAAAGAAATGAGAGAAGAAGTATTAGAAGAAATAGATACATTCTTCTTAGAGTCATACCAACTGCCAACATTACCACAAGAGGAAGTAGGCAAACTTAACAAGCCAGTAATTAGTAAAGAAATTGAAACAGTAATCAAAAGCCTCCCCAAGAACAAAAGCCCAGGTCTAGACAGCTATATTAATGAATTCTATTAAAACATTCAAAGAAGAATGAACTCCCATTCTTCTCAAACTCTTTCAGAAAATAGAAGACAAGGGACATTCCCAAACATATTCTTTCAGGCTATCACTCTGATCCCCAAAAGCAGGAAAGTACTCCACAAAAAATAAAATAAATAACATTACTGATGAAGATTGATGCAAAGATCCTCAATATAATCTTGGATAGTCAAATCCAACCACATATCAAGAGAATAATCCAACAAGATCAAATGGGATTCATTCCTGGAAAAAGGGATGGTTCAACATCCACAAGTCAATCAGTGTAAGCCACAATATCAAGCCTGAGATATGAACCCCCTCCCAATTCCTCTAATATGGTGAGATATTTCCTAACATCAGATGGCACATTATCCAAAACAGTTACAGGTACTAGATATAGGTTAGGTCTCAGGGCACTGGTGTAAACATGTCCATAAGCAAGAGACAATTGTATATCTTAAAGTAAAAGTGCTTAATAGCCCTCTGTGATTAGACTTAGATCTAATAAGCCTAGGATCTTAATAGAAGGGCCTAAAGAAGGCATACTAAGTTCTCTAACCAATTAGACTTAGACCAAATAAGCTTGCATATCTAGCAGAAAGGTCTAAATAAGGCAGACCCCACAAACCTAATACTGGATTGGATACAACAAATGACACTCAATGCTTTAACAATTGGGAGAAAGTCTAAGTTCCTCAGATAAAGAAAGGACTACAAAAGGTGTATAAGGGCAAGAGACTGGCTCACTTAATGATGGATTTTTTGGTTAATACCCTGTTATCTGGGGCCCTAGTTAGGGAATCGTTGGATTCCCAGAAAGATATGATGGACCTAGACCTCTAATAAGTCCCTTTCTTCACCATCACTGGTCTCTTCCATCAGAAATGACAACTGTAGCCTTCTCATGGGCCACTATAGGAACTTTTCCTCCCTATAAAGTAGCAATGGTAGGGACTGCTCCAATTTCTGAAGGGAAGCTGAGTCATCCTATTCTGCTACTCAAGTGACGCTAGTCCTGAAATGAGTGCAGTCTACAATGAGCCCAGCTGTGACCATGACCTCAGACTAACATGTGAACTCAGACTGGCAGGGACTCAGAAGTCACACAGGTTTCTATGCTAAATATGAATATATATGAACCATGGGTCAGATAGATGGGGTAAACCATTAATTTTATTTATAGATTTTCTTCAAGTTTGGGAGCTACTCTCTGACTTGATCTAGCATTCTAGTTTCAACTCTGACATCATGATCTTCCAAGTCAATATTTTGTCCACCTCCATGTTAGCTATGAAACTCAAGCAAAAATTACTAAAGTCACAGACTGCTAGAAATGTACCTAAAACAGGCTTTATAACTTCTTTTCACCCTAAGATCCATGTTCTCATCTTCTCTATACCTGATTTTTGGTTTCAGTTCATAAATCATTTTGTCCTGCATTGTACCTCACCACCTTTCAGCAACCAAGTTGTAGATGCTATCATGATTCCATGCTGACTTCCCTAGGCAGAGGACCTCACCAGTGTTCCCCAAGACTTCACCTCTCCATAGCCCTACCCACTAGGGAAAAATAGAAATAGGCTGGAGAAAAAAATAGAAAGAAAGAGAAAGAAAGAAAGGAAGGAAGGAAGGAAGGAAGGAAGGAAGGGAGAAAGAAATAAATAAAAAAGAAAGAAATAAAACAAGAGGCTGGATCAACCTGCCAATACCCATGTCCTGTGGAGAAACTATTAGAGAAGGCAGCCACTATACCCCACAAAGAATTTTGGTCCATACTCCCAGCCTTAGACAAGAGGTTTAAGAAAAAAACTTTACTAATCAGCACTTTAGCCACACAGGTCTTTATAGCTATAGAACATATTGTCCATGAAATACTTGATTTATAGGAGAATAATGAAGTTCTATGATTTCTTACAAATATACTTTGTAGTAATAGATACAAACTAAATATTAGATGTGGTTCAGATTCCCTCAGCTCTGCAGACTCTACTTCGGAAGTTACCAGGCCAAAATCTAGGAGACTTGTCTAGAAAACTTTTTGAGGAGAAGGATTTATTATTTATGGTACAAAAAATGTAATCAAGGAGCCAGGTGGTGGTGCACCTGGTTTAAGTGCACATATTACAGTGTACAAGGAACCAGATTCAAGCCCCTTGTCCTCATCTGCAGGGGAAAGTTTCATGAGTGATGAAGCAAGGCTGCAGGTGTCCCTCTGTCTCTTTTCCACTCTATCTCCCCCATCCCTTCTCAGTTTATCTGTCTCTATCTAATAAATAAATAAATAAATAAATAAACATTAAAAATGCAGTAAAAAACTGTACCAACACTATTGGGGATCAGTTTCTAGTCTTAAAGCCTGATTTTTTTTTTATTTTTACCTTTTGTCATATTGTTCTTCCATTTAGTGTTAAATGGAGGCACATTTTCTTTCCCTTTGTAACTAATCATTACTGACACATGCAGTTAAACATCTATTACTCCAGAGAATCTGCCTGTGGTGTTTTAGGTCACCCTCACCCCATGCGAAAATACCATACATGGTGTCTCTGAATTTGGGATCTAAAAATACAGCAAGCTTGTTGTAGGCTGACACTTTATAGTACATTCGACCAGGTCATCTCTTGCTGAGGCAAATGCACTGTCCAACAGTCCACAGCAAACATAGCACTCATTTGTTCAAAGAACTCCTGGATGTAGCAAATAAAAGTGAACATTATCAACCCACAGCCTTCTGCCCTGTCCCTGGAAAAGACTTCAGCATGGTAATTGACTTTCCCTTGACTTTTAAAGGTGGCTGCTCAATAGTTCAAGACTATGAAGTCATCTGTATTTTACTTTATTCTGAGTTTTTTCCTTCTGCAGGTGGAAACCAGGAGCTCGAACCTGGGTCCTTATGCATTATAACATGTATGCTCAATCAGGTGTGCCATCACCCAGCCCCCAATGCTGTTGCTTTTTAAAAGTCAGGGTAACTGAAATATAACTTACATACAGTAAAATACACCCATTTGGTGCACTGTCCTATGAGTTTTTAGAAAAATGTATACAGTTATATCACTACCACCACTATGGGGTAACAATCCCCTCCCTCCTAAAAGACTCACTTGGTGCCCATCATCCTTCTCTACAACCTGATACAGATCTCTCCTCTGTCTGCTTTAGTGATACTTTAAAGGACCAAATAATTTGTAGCTATTGAGACTTTTATATTACAACTCTGCATTTTAAAACCACTCATGCTGGTGTGTCTGTCAGTAGTATGTTCCTTTTTAGGACTGGTTAGGATATCATTATAAGTATGTACCACAATTGAGCCACTCAGCAGTTGGACTTTTGGTTTCCATCCAGTTATGAATTTACTATAAACATGTGTGGACCAACTTTTTACAACCATATTTTAAAATATTCTTTGGAATAAATATTCATTGTTAAGTATACGATCCTGTATCATTATGGGTATGCATCCAATCCGTCTACAATGTTATGCTCTATTCCATGGATATACTTCAATAAAAGGGTAATTTCTCCGATGTTCCATAGCACCCATCCTCATCTGAGGCAACATCAACTTTTACAATGATAGCCATTCAACAGTTCTTTCTGTTTACTTACTTTTCTTTTTCCCTAACACACAGCTCCTAGGCTACTGTTAACACAGCCAATTAAAAAACAAAATTCGTATAATTGTTCTCTATTTAAGTCCTGTGGTGACAAAAGTCAAATCCGAAGTCCTCATAATTATTCCTAGTCTCTGTATAACCTACTTGTTCTCTTCCCCAACTATATCTCCTTTATGAAAATACTTTAGGATATTGTTATTACTACTAAACTTCAACATCATATTTTCCATGTAATTTAAGTTGAAATAGCAAAGATACAAAGGTACATTCTTAATGCCAACTACACAGTGAGTCTGTAGTGAAATTAAAAACCATAATTTAGCACCTTATCTGCTTTTAATGCTATAGTCTCACTACTATATTTTCTATCTTCCCTGGGACTATGATAACCTTGTTAATATATTTTTAAAAAGCTTAAAATTACTGATTACTTACTGTTTGGTGGTGCTTTGTATGTGGTTTTTCTTTTCTATTTTTTTTTTAATCATCACCACTCTGCACTGAGATTATTATTATACTGATTCTTGGAGTGGCAAGTCCAAGACTCATTATGGCAGGGGACTTCTTCAGGCCATATGGATGGCAAGTGGAAGATAGAAGAAAGAGCTGGTGAACCAGGTGCCACCTCCCTTTTCATTATTGCCTTATCCCCTTCAGTCGCCAGAAATAGGTGAAAAAAAATTTTTAAAATATGAAGATCTTTTCTCCTAGATTTCTTATAAAAAAAGATATCAATGATAAATATCTTCATGCTTTGTTAATTCTATCTTCAAAACATTCTGCACATGCTTCTATCTTCTTTAATATTTTTTCCTTCTTACCTATGCCAACATAAGTGACAAGGACTACCTTATAGCCATGAGAACAATGCTGCCAACAAAAATCCTGAAACTCCAAAGGGAACAGGGAATTTGTAGGAGATGAATCAAATTCTTCTACCCTGGATGCCAGTAGGTTCAATCGATATATAGATCCACTTAGCTTTATGCACTGAATGTTCCTGGAAAATTGTCTATAAAATAAATATTTGTATGCCAAAATCATATATTCCCACTGCCATCCTTTGTGATTTTAGGGATGTGTTCACACACACGCAAAGAAAAATGTTTACCCCCATTTATTACAAAAAAACATAAATAAAGCTAAGCATACACTTGAAGGGATAGTCTGATTGTCAACACTACTCATGTAAGAAGTTCATCAAATGGACAACCAATCCATATGATCATTGATACTCCTGAAAAAGTGCAACTATGTCAGAAGACAAAATCAATTCCTGCTCAAATATTTAGACATTTCTCTTAGGCTATAATGCTGGACGTTTAATAAAATCCAGTGAAAATATACAAAAATACTTCCAGAAGAATTTAAAAAATCCTCTGCTTTTTAGTTAATAGTGAAGTTGCTACACTCCCTTTAACATGCCACATACTCCTTTAAAAATCAATAAAAGTTTGTTAACCTTAATGAGTATCTAATTGATAAAAGGAGATTTTGTGCCTCTTACCAGATAAGAACAATTGCAGTGTCACCTGAGATAAGAGGAAGCCTTTTGGTACTTCTTTATAGGCCTGAAAACTTTAGAGCAAGATGTACAATATACAAATCAGTATGTGAGGCTAGCAAGATACTTCACCTGGGAGGGCAGGTGCCCTGTGCTATGTACTTGACTGAGGTATGATTCCAGCTCCTACTGCACTTGAAGAAGTCTCAGTGCCATGGTGTCTTTCTCCTCTCCCCTCCTCTGTTCTCTCCTCTCCTCTCCTCTCCTCTCCTCTCCTCTCCTCTCCTCTCCTCTCCTCTCCTCTCCTCTCCTCTCCTCTCCTCTCCTCTCCTCTCCTCTCCTCTCCTCTCCTCTCCTCTCCTCTCCTCTCCTCTCCTCTCCTCTCCCCTCCTCTGTTCTCCTCTCCTCTCCTCTCCTCTCCTCTCATCTCTCCTCTTCCTCCTCTTCCTCCTCCTTCCTCTCTCTCTTTCTCTCTTTCTGAAAAAGTCATCCTGAAGCAGTGAAACCCTGGTAACAATAATAGAAAATCAGAATGTGACCTTAAGTATTGTGTCCTCTTGGATGAAAGTTGAGAACAACCTGTTGAATGAGATAAGCCCAAAAAGAAAAGGGTGAATACTAAATGATTTCCTTTATTAGCAGGGCATAATAAAGTAGGAAATGAGAAGAGAGAGCACAAAGTGAAACATGGCCTGGATATGGTGTATTCCACCAATGTAAAGGACTCTGGGGAGGGAAGAGAAGAAGGAAATTTGGGGGGCCTGGTACACAATAAAATTGTATGTTCATGTCAATGACTGCAGTGTAAACATTAACCCCCTAAATAAAATAAATAAATAAATAGATAAATAAAAATAATCTTGGAGGGCTGAATAACTTAATAATGGTAAGCTCAGTGGATTTGTATTATGGTCTTTAGACAAAGATCATGCTCATCTTTTAACTGTTTTTTAATTTTTATTACAGTGAGAGGAGTGCACAACTCAGTTCTGGAATATATGGTGCCAGAAATTGATCCTGGAATCTCATATATGCAAGTTTTGTGCTCTTCTGCTGTTATAGCTCCCCAGCCTAGTGTTCTCATTTTTGTCAGAGTACTTTATTTTTAAGAAGCCTTCAAATAAATTTATATGTTTAATGACAAAATTTTATTGTTTGGTATAGTAACTGAAAATGTGCTTGTATATGTATGTATAATAGATTTATGCCATGAAATTCTGTTACCTGTTAGAGCCAGTGCAGCAGAATAAGGTAACATCAGTAGCCAATTATCAAAGAATTAGACTTCCAGAGAGGTATGTCACCAGATAGAGTATAAGACTTACATATGTCAGTTCACAAGTTTGATCCTTAGAACTACATATGTTAGAATGTTGTATTGCTCTGCTTCTCTTCCCCCTTCTCTACCCCATCTATTGATAAATAAATCTTTAAATGAAGAATTAGAAGAAACGAAAACATTATACCTATACTAAATATAGCTTCCTTTAGGGGAGTGAATTTACTTTTTTTTTTTTTTTTTTTTAGAAAATTTGTATTTATTTAAAGAGATACTGGCTTTGGAAAATGTTCAGCAAGCCAGACTATTCAGTGCAGAAACAAGTGTACCAGTACTTCAAAATCATACTATTTTTGAAAAATAAAGCTATTACAATTATAAATATGTATAAACATTGTCAAAAATTCTAATATAATGTGAGAAAATGCTGGTATTGTTACTAAAGAATTTATATTATTAATGGATTTTTTTTTTTAAGACTGTTGATGTTTTGGTTGATTTGAATGGTCCTTAATGGAGTGGGATTTTTGCATTCTGGCTAGGTTGGCAGGCCAATTTACAGACCCCAGTCTTAGACAAATAAAAGCCATTATCAACCAGGGCAGAGAATTTCCAGTGAGGGAACTCTTTCAATGCCACCACTGGTGGTAGGTACTGTTTTCAGTTTCCTCTGCTCAGGGACTCCCTAATGAGGTAAAGATTGAACTAAGTGAAAAGAACACAACTCTTGAGATCAGGTGTGCTTGGTACAAACTGCAATTTCTCAGTTCACTCTTACACTTGATAAATATTTATTTTCATTACATATTAGTTTTCTTAGTAACTATCAAAACAAACACCAATGATTGTCTGTAGATGACCCAACATCCCAGTCAGTCATCTTTCTTTCTTGCTAGATTCTTCTTTGTAGATTGAAGGTAGAGAAAGATTTTATTTCAAGAAATCATACCAGGAAACTACATAGAATAATTTCTGAGAGGAGAAAAGATCTCTAAATTTTCAAATGTTGTAATCTTTGAAATGCTCTCTAACTTAGATTGCTATGAAAATAGAATGTGCCTGTAAAGAAAAAGAATGAGGAGATGAAGTTGGAAATGGGAGTCAAAATCAATCTCATGCACTGTTGGTGGGGAGACATCACCAACTCTTCATTAGACAAAACATATACTTCTAAGAGCAAATAGAAACCAAAGTCACCTTGTGTTGATTTCACTTGTACTTCTGGTCATTGTTTGAATATCCTCTATGTTCCCAGATAAAGGTTTTTGAACTATTTCTTGTTAGGTCTTGTGTAACGTACCACTGAAGGAAAAACAAATAGAGGAAATAAATCATTGTGGAAAGAAAAAAAGTGTGATGGCTTCCATAGCTAACCACCTTTCGAATAAGACAAAGTTGACATCTAACCAAGTTATGCATCCTGAGGGGTGAAAACCATTTCTTTCTGTCAACTTCCTGTTGCTATAAGTACCTCCCCCTACGTATCCAGCACAGCAGTAGGAGGGATGTCATTGAAGTACTTATTTATCCTATGTAGTTTACTGGTATGGTTTTGTAACAGAAGGATGTCATAATGACCATTCGCCCAAATTGAGGATGATTTTATTTTTTATTTTTTCATTCTCTTTTTTTTTAAATTTATTTATTTGTTGGGGAATTAATGTTCTACATTCAACAGTAATTACAATAGTTTGTACATGCATAACATTCCCCAGTTTCCCATTTAACATTACAACCCCCACTATGTCATTTATCATCCTTCATGGACCTGTATTCTCCCCACCCACCCACCCCAGTCTTTTACTTGGGTGCAATATGCCAATTCCATTTCAGGTTCTACTTGTGTTTTCTTTTCTGATCTTGTTTTTCAACTTCTGCCTGAGAGTGAGATCATCCCATATTCATCCTTCTGTTTCTGACTTATTTCACTCAACATGATTTTTTCAAGGTCCATCCAAGATCGGCTGAAAACGGTGAAGTCACCATTTTTTATAGCTGAGTAGTATTCCATTGTGTATATATACCACAACTTGCTCAGCCACTCATCTGTTGTTGGACACCTGGGTTACTTCCAGGTTTTGGCTATTACAAATTGTGCTGCTAAGAACATATGTGTACACAGATCTTTTTGGATGGACATGTTGAGTTCCTTAGGATATATCCCCAGGAGAGGAATTGCAGGGTCATAGGGTAGGTCCATTTCTAGCCTTCTGAGAGTTCTCCAGACTGTTCTCCACAGAGGTTGGACCAATTTACATTCCCACCAGCAGTGTAGGAGGGTTATTTGACCCCACAACCTCTCCAGCATTTGTTACTGTTACCTTTTCTGATGTATGACATTCTCACAGGAGTGAAGTGATATCTCATTGTTGTCTTTATTTGCATTTCTCTGACAATTAGAGGCTTGGAGCATTTTTTCATGTGTTTCTCAGCCTTTTGGATCTCTTCTGTGGTGAATATTCTGTCCAAGTCCTCCCCTCATTTTTGGATGGGGTTATTTGTTGTCTTGTTGTTGAGTCTGGCAAGCTCTTTATATATGTTGGTTATTAAACTCTTATCTGATGTATGGCATGTAAAGATATTCTCCCATTCTGTGAGGGGTCTCTTGGTTTGGGTAGTGGTTTCTTTTGCTGTGAAGAAGCTTTTTAATTTGATGTAGTCCCATAGGTTTATACTTGCCTTAGTCTTCTTTGTAATTGGATTTGTTTCATTGAAAATGTCTTTAAAATTTATGCAGAAAAGAGTTCTGCCAATATTTTCCTCTAAGTATTTGATAGTTTGTAGTCTAACATCCAAGTCCTTGATCCACCTGGAATTTATTTTTGTATTCGGTGAAATACAGTGATTCAGTTTCATTCTTCTGCATGTTTCAACCCACTGTTTCCAACACCATTTGTTGAAGAGACTCTGCTTTCCCCATTTAATAGTCTGGGCCCCTTTGTCAAAGATTAGATGTCCATGCGTGTGGGGCCTCATTTCTGGGCTCTCAATTCTATTCCACTGGTCAGTGTGTCTATTCATGTTCCAGTACTAAGCAGTTTTGGTGACAAAGGCCCTATAATACAGTTTGAGATCTGGGAGTGTGATGCCTCCGGTTCTATTCTTTTTTCTCAAGATTTTTTTTGGCAATTCTAGGTATTGTCTGGTTCCAGATAAACATTTGTAGCATTTTTTCTATTCTCTTAAAAAATGTGGTTGGGATCTTGATGGAGATAGCATTAAATTTGTAGATGGCTCTGGGTAATATATTCATTTTGATTATGTTAATTCTTCCAACCCATGAACATGGAATATCTTTCCACTTCTTTGTGTCTTTTTTGAAATTGAAACAGTTATCAAAAATCTCCCCAAAAATAAAAGTCATGGACCAGATGGTTTTACAAATGAATTCTACAAAACCTTCAAAGAAGAACTAATACCTCTACTTTTAAAAGTCTTCCAGAAGATTGAAGACACTGGAATACACCCTGCAAGCTTCTATGAAGCCAAGATCACCCTGATACCAAAAGCAGACAGGGACACAACCAAAAAAGAAAACTACAGACCAATATCTCTGATGAACATAGATGCTAAAATATTGAACAAAATTCTAGCCAACCGGATACAGCAGTATATTAAAAAGATTGTTCATCATGACCAAGTGGGGTTTATCCCAGGCATGCAAGGTTGGTTTAATATACGTAAATCAATCAATGTGATCCACCACATCAACAAAAGCAAAAACCACATGGTCATATCAATAGATGCAGAGAAAGCCTTTGACAAAATACAACATCCCTTTATGATCAAAACACTACAAAAAATGGGAATAGATGGAAAATTCCTCAAGATAGTGGAGTCTATATATAGCAAACCTACAGCCAACCTAATACTCAATGGTGAAAAACTGGAAGCATTTCCACTCAGATCAGGTACTAGACAGGGCTGCCCACTATCACCATTACTATTCAACATAGTGTTGGAAGTTCTTGCAATAGCAATCAGGCAGGAGCAAGGAATTAAAGGCATCCAGATTGGAAGAGAAGAAGTCAAACTCTCCTTATTTGCAGATGATAGTATACATGGAAAAACCTAAGGAATCCAGCAAGAAGCTTTTGGAAATCATCAGGCAATACAGTAAGGTGTCAGGCTACAAAATTAACATTCAAAAGTCAGTGGCATTCCTCTATGCAAACACTAAGTTGGAAGAAATTGAAATCTAGAAATCAATTACTTTTACTATAGCAACAAAAACAATAAAATATCTAGGAGTAAACCTAACCAAAGAAGTGAAAGACTTGTATACTGAAAATTATGAGTCACTACTCAAAGAAATTGAAAAAGACACAATGAGGATGATTTTATTAATTAACCCAACATTAACACACCTTTTTATTAGCCATGAAATCAATTAGGTAACTGTATTGGCAAACTGGATTGGTTATTGCCTTCAAATTTGTTCTCATAACTATTTATTAACAATTATGCTCACCTCATGTGTCTTCTATGAGATATAAAAGGCATAGTAAATCAATCAGAAGTTTAAGACTCTTATCCTACTTGGTAAATTAAGAGCTGTATGAACATTTAATGTGTTTTTTTCTCATCTGCAAAATGAGCCTTAGTGAGTCTGGTGCATTTCAAGATGCCTTTGTTTTTTTTTTAATTAATTAATTAATTTAAAAAAGGAGGCATTAACAAAATCAGAGGATGGGGGCTACAACTAAAAACAATTCCCGCCACCCAAACTCCATATCCCATCCCCTCCACAATAGCTTTCTCAAGGACCCGTGGTCCTTGTGGATTGCAGAAGGTGGGAGGTCTGGCTTCTGTAATTGCTTCCCAGCTGAACATGAGCTTTGACTAGTCGATCCATACTCCCAGTCTGTCTCTCTCCTTCCTTAGTAGGGTGAGTCTCTGGGGAAGCGGAGCTCCAGGACGCATTGGTGGCGTCTTCAGTCCAGGAAAGCCTGGCTGGCATCCTGATGGCATCTGGAACCTGGTGGCTAAAAAGAGAGTTAACATACAAAGCCAAACAAATTGTTGAAGAATCATGGACCCAAAGGTTGGAATAGTGGAGATGAAGTGTTGGGGGGGTACTCACTGCAAACTCTAGTGTACTACTGCTTTCGGGTATATATTTGCCCTAGTTTATGGATACGAGTGAACATATGCTCTCTCTCCTGGAACCTGGTCTATATCTAGGTTTGGGGACTTTACTAGGAAGTGAACCACCTGGGATGGAATTAGAGAATACTATGAAAGGAAAGGTCTCACCCGAGTGATGAAGCTGAAAGGTTGTCATTCCACACCTGAAGTCTCTGGACACAGTCTGAAGTGAAGCATGCTGGAGTGGACTCGTTATGTTGATTAGGCTGCAATCAGCAGATGCAATATTATTTGATAAGAATTGGGAGAAGCATACGGGAAAGTGGGCCCTACCCTAGGGTCCCGGGACTGGGGGAAGTTTAGGCTCTATAGTGGAAATGTGAGATTCCTGCTGTCTTAGGGTTCAAGAAGACAATGGATAGTTACTGTTATCATCACATTATTTGGTAATTGGGTTAGCTTTGAAAAGTCCCTTTGTTAGGCAATCATTTTTCCCCTCTCATATTAATTAAATAGTGATTTATATTGCTACAATTTAATAGATGTGTACATAAACACCATTCCCATCACCAAAAGATTGTGTGCCATCCCACCCACCCACCCCCACCCCCCGCCGGCCCAGGAAGCCACATGTCCACCCTCCTGCTCACCACAGGGTTTTTACTTTGATGTCCAACTTTCAGTTTAATCAGATCCTGCTTTTAGTTTCCCTTTCTGATCTTTCTCAACTTCTGTTGATGAGTGGGATTATCCCATACTCATCTTTATCTTTCTGATTTAGCTCACTTAACATAATTCCTTTTAGCTCTGACCAAGATGGGTCAGAGAAGGTGGGTTCATTGTTCTTAGTAGCTGCATGGTATTCCACTGTGTATATATACCACAGCTTTCTCAAACACTCTTCTGTTGTTGGGCACCTGGGTTGCTTCCAGGTTTTAGCTATCATGAATTGTGCTGCTATCAACATAGGAGTACACACCTCTTTTTGGTTGGGTGTTATGGAGTCCTTGGGTATATCCCTAGGAGAGGAAATACTGGGTCACATGGAAGGTCCACGTCTAGCCTTATGAGAGTTCTCCAGACAGCTCTCCAGGTGGGAATATAAATTGGTCCAGAGGCTGGACCAATTTACATTCCCACCTGCAGTGCAAAAGGGTTCCTCTGTCCGCACAGCCTCTCCATCATTTGTTGCTGCTGTCCTTTTTGATGTATGCGATTCTCACAGGAGTGAGGTGGTATCTCCATGTTGTCTTTATTTGCATTTCTCTGACAATCAGCGACCTGGAGCAGTTTTTCATATGTTTGTTAGCCTTTTGGATGTCCTCTGGAGTGAATGTTCTGTTCATATCCTCGGCCCATTTATTGATGGGCTGATTTGCTTTTTTGGTGCTAAGTTTGCTGAGCTCTTTGTATATTTTGGTGATTAGTCTTTTGTCTGATATATGGCATGTAAAGATCTTCTCCCATTCTGTGAGGGGTCTCTTTGTTTGTGTGATAGTTTCTTTGGCTGTACAGAAGCTTTTCAATTTGAAATAGTCCCATTTGTTTGTTTCTGCTTTAGTCTTCCTTGCAATTGGGTTTGTTTCATCAAAGATGTCCTTGAGGTTTAGGTGGGAAAGTGTCTTACCAATGTTTTCCTCTAAGTATTTGATTGTTTCTGGTCTAACATCGAGGTCTTTAATCCATTTGGAGTTGATTTTTGTTTCTGGTGAGATAAAGTGGTTCAGTTTCATTCTTCTGCATGTTACAACCCAGTTTTCCCAGCACCATTTATTGAAGAGAGCCTCCTTCTTCCATTTAATACTTTGGGCCCCCTTATCAAAGATTAGATGTCCATAGATGTGGGGATTTATTTCTGGGCTTTCAGATCTGTTCCACTGGTCTGTGTGCCTATTTTTGTTCCAGTACCAGGCTGTTTTGATGATGATGGCTTTATAATAAAGTTTGAGGTCTGGGAGTGTGATGCCTCCATTTCTGTTTCTTTTCCTCAAGATGGTTTTGGCAATTCTAAGTGTTTTCTGGTTTCATATAAATGATTGGAGTTTTTGTTCTATTCTTTTAAAGAAGTTTGGTGGAACTTTGATGGGTATCGCACTATATTCGTATATTGCTCTGGGGAGAATATTCATTTTGATGATATTTATTCTTCTGATCCATGAGCATGGGATGTCTTTCCATTTCTTGGTATCAGTTTCTATTTCCTTGAAGAGTGACTCATAGTTTTCAGTATACAAGTCTTTCACTTCTTTGGTCAGCTTTACTCCTAGGTATTTTATTGATTTTGCCGCAACAGTAAATGGGAGTAATTTCTGGATGTCTTCTTCTTCAGATTTAGTGTTTGCATAGAGAAATGCCACTGATTTTTGTACATTGGTTTTGTAGCCTGACACCTTACTATATTGCCTTATAACTTCCAGTAGTTTTCTGCTGGATTCCTTAGGTTTTTCTATGTATACTATCATATCATCTGCAAATAGTGAGAGCTTGACTTCTTCCCTTCCAATCTGTATTCCTTTGATTTCTTTCTCTTACCTGATTGCTATGGAAAGAACTTCCAACACTATATTGAAGAGTAATGGTGACAGTGGACAGCCCTTTCTAGTTCCCAATCTGAGTGGGAATGCTTTTAGCTTCTGTCCATTGAGTATGATGTTGGCTGTAGGTTTGCTATATATGGATTCCACTATCTTGAGGAATTTCCCATCTATTCCCATTTTTGTAGAGTTTTGAGCATGAATGGGTGTTGGATTTTTTCAATGGCTTTCTCTGCATCTATTGAGATATTCATGTGGTTTTTGGCTTTGCTTTTATTGATGTGGTGAATGACATCGATTGACTTATGTATGTTGAACCAACCTTGCATTCCGGGAAAAATCCCACTTGGTTGTGATGAACAATATTTTTGATATGCTGCTGTGTCCGGTCGGCCAAGATCTTGTTTAATATTTTGGCATCTATGTTCATCAGAGATATTGGTCTGTAATTTTCCTTTTTTGTTGTGTCCTTATCAGCTTTTGGTATCAGGGTGATGTTGGCTTCACAGAAGGTAGAAGGGAGTGTTCCTGTTTTTTGATCTTATGGAAAAGCTTTAGAAGTATGGGTACTAACTGTTTCCTGAAGGTTTTGTATTATTCATTTGTGAAGCCATCTGGTCCAGGCCTTTTGTTGTTGGGGAGATTCTTAATACCAGTTTCGATTTCTTTGTCTGTGATTGGTGCATTTAGGTTTTGTAGTTGTTCTTGGTTCAGTTTTGGAAGGGCATATGCTTCTAGGAATTGTTCCATTTCTTCCAGTTTTTCTAGCTTGGTGGCATATAGTTCTTCATAGAAGTCTCGCATGATTTTCTGAATGTCTGTGGTGTCAGTTGTGATATCTCCTCTATCATTTACAACTCTAAGAATTTGAGTCTTCTCCCTTTTTTGTTTAGTGGGTCTGGTTAGGGGTTTGTCAATTTTGTTTAATCTTTCAAAGAACCAACATTGGGCTTCATTGATCTTTTGTATGGTTTTCTTATTTTCGATGTTCTTTATTTCTGCTCTAATTTTAGTGATTTCTGTCCTTCTGGTTGCTTTAGGGTTCCTTTGTTCCTCTTCCTCTAAGCCCTTGAGGTGTGCAGTAAGGTCATTTATTTGAGCTTCTTCTTGTTGTTTAATATGTGATTGTATGGCGATGAGTTTCCCTCTCAATACTGCTTTAGCTGTGTCCCAAATATTTTGGTAGGTTGTGTCTTAATCTTCATTTGTTTCCAGGAACATTTGAATTTCTTGCTTGAGTGACTCTCTGACCCAGTGGTTCTTAAGCAGTATGTTGTTTAGTTTCCAAATTCTGTGTCTTTTAATAATTTTCTGTTTATTGTTAAATGTTAATTTTACTCCACTATGGTCTGCAAAGAAACTTGGGATGATTTCAATGCTCTTGAATTTATTGATGCTGTCTTTGTGGCCTAACATGTGGTCTATCCTTGAGTATGTGTTGTGTGGATCTAAGAAGAATGTGTATTCCAGTTTTTTGGGGTGAAGGGCTCTGAAGATGTCCAGGAGGTCTAGTCTGACCATCTCTTCATTTAATTCTTTTGTTACTTTGTTTGTTCTCTGCTTTGTTGATCTGTCTAAGTGTGAGAGCAGGGTGTTAAAATCTTCCACTACTGTATTACTATTGATGTATTTTTGAAGTTCTTTTAGTAGGTGTTTGATGTATTTAGATGGTCCCTCATTGGGTGCATAGATGTTAATAATTGTTATATCTTCTTGGCTGATTGATCCTCTAATCATTATGTAATGTCCTTGCCTATCTTTTATTACTTTATTTAATTTAAAATATATTGTGTCAGAGATGAGAATGGCAGTTCCAGCTTTTTTGTGTGTGTTCCATTTGCCTGTATGATAGTTTTCCATCCTTTCACTTTAAGTCTGTGTTTATCTTGTTGTGTCAGGTGGGATTCTTGCAAGCAGCATATGGTTGGGTTATGTTTTCTTAACCATCCTCCCACTCTGTGCCTTTTGATGTGTGAGTTTAAGCCATTGACATTAATTGATATTATGGATTTAATGTATTATAGTGCCATTGTTCAACAAATTTTTTATTTGCTCTGATATATGGCAAGTATTATAGTGAAGTTCTTGTTTATAAGAGGTCTTTTAGAACCTCTTTCAGGGTTGGTTTGGTGATGGTTGCCTCCTTTAACTGTTTTTTTTCTAAGAAGGTTTTGATGCCTCCATCTAGTTTGAATGAAAGTCTAGCAGGATATATTATCCTTGATTGAAACCCTTTTTCATTCAGGGCTCGATAGATATCTTGCCATTCTCTTCTGGCTTGTAGAGTTTGAATGGAAAAGTCTGTTGATAGTCTTATCGGTTTTCCCAGGTATGTGACTTTTTGTTTTTCTCTTGCAGCCTTTAGGATCCTTTCTTTATCCTTACTTCTTCTCACTGTGGCTTCTATGTGTCTTAGTGTTTTCAGTTCTGGGTTGACTCTGTTTGGAACTCTCTGGGGCTCTTGAATATTAATGTCCTTTCTGTTATTCAGGTCTCGGAAGTTTTCCTCTATAATTTCCTCTAGAATGTTTCCTTCCCCTTCCTCTCTTTCTTCCTCTGGCAGGCCAATTATATGAATGTTACTTCTTTTGACCCCATATGTCTCTGTTGTTGTTTTCAGTGTCTCTCAATCTCTTTTTGAGCTCTTTCACCTCTTTCTTAGTTTTCTCTAACTCATCCTCTCTGACTAATTCTGTTTTCTGCTTCTGTTAGTCTGCTTTCCCTTGCCTCAGCTTCTTTCCTCAGTTCGACTATTTCAGCTTTCAGTTCTCTAATTGCCTCAAGATAATCAGTATTTTCCTTGGGGATCTCAACTGTTGTTTCTCTAATACTGCCATTCCTTTCCTCCAATATTGTTTTCGTTTCTGTGATTAATAAGTTTATTATTGCTTGCATACTTTTCTTATCTATGGTTACTTCTGGCTGATTTGTAGTTTCTTCTGGGCTCTTGTCTTCATTCATTGTAGTAGCAGTTTTATTTGCTCTTGATGTACCCATTATTTTTTTGTTAATGTGTTTCTTATTTTTTTTAAAAATTTTTTATTTAAGAAAGGATTAGTGAACAAAAACATAAGGTAGGAGGGGTACAACTCCACACAATTCCTACCACCCAATCCCCATAACCCACCCCCTCTCATGGTAGCTTTCCCATTCTCTAGCCCTCTGGGAGCATGGACCTAGGGTCTTTGAGGGTTGCAAAAGGTAGAAGGTCTGGCTTCTGTAATTGCTTCCCCGCTGAACATGGGCGTTGACTGGTCGGTCCATACTCCAAGTCTGCCTCTCTCTTTCCCTAGTAAGGTGTGTCTCTGGGGAAGCTGAGCTCCAGGACACATTGGTGGGGTCTTTAATCCAGGGAAGCCTAGCCAGCATCCTGGTGGCATCTGGAACCTGGTGATTGAAAAGAGAGTTAACATATGAAGCCAAACAATTTGTTGAGCAATCATGGATCCCAAGCTTGGAATAGTGGAGAGGAAGTGTTAGGGAGGTACTCACTGCAAACTCTAGTGTACTTCTGCTTTCAGGTATATATTTTGCAGTAGTTTATGGATACATGTGCACATAAGCTCTCTCTCACAGAAACTGGTGTATATCTAGGTTATGGGACTTTGTTAGAAAGTGAACTACCTGAGATGAAATTAGAGTGTACTATAAAAGGAAAGGTCTCACCCGAGTAATGAAGTTGAAGGGTTGTCATTCCACACGTGAAGTCTCTGGATACAGTCTGAGGTGAAGCATGTTGAGGTGGCAATCGTTGCTTTGGTTAGGTTGTGATCGGCGGATGCAATATTATTTGGTTTGGATTGGGAGATGCATACGGGAAAGTGGGCCTTATCCAAGGGTTCCAGGACTGGGGGAAGTAGGGGCTCCATAATGAAGATGTGAGGCTCCTGCTGTCTTAGGGTTCATAAAGACATTCGATAGTTAATATTATCATCACATTATTTGTTAATTGGGTTAACTTTGAAAAGTCCCTTTGTTATGGTTTGCTGTACAGTACCCAGTATCTTGTGTATAGATGTGCTATTGGATGCTTCTAATCTACTTGGTCTAGGCTTTTGAGAGAGTCCGTATATCAAATACATAGCCTATATATTAAAAAGATTCAGATTGTCTTTTGAGAAACTTTGAGACATACAATTGATTTCCCCCTCTCATATTAATTAACAACTGATTTATATGTCTACATTTTGCTAGGAGTGTACATAAACACCATTCCCACCACCAAAAGACTGTGACCCATCCCTCCCGCCCACTCCCACCCCCCACTGGCCCAGGAAGCTACATTTCTACCCCTTACCACTGGGTTTTTACTTTGGTGCCCTACTTACACTTTGATCAGGTCCTGCTTTTAGTTTCCCTTTCAGATCTTCTTAGTCAGCTTCTGTTGATGAGTGGGATCATCCCATACTCATCTTTATCTTTCTGACTTAGTTCACTTAACATAATTCCTTCTAGCTCTGTCCAAGATGGGTCAGAGAAGGTGGGTTCATTGTTCTTGATAGCTGCATAGTACTCCATTGTGTATATATACCACAGCTTTCTCAGCCACTCATCTGTTGTTGGGCACCTGGGTTGCTTCCAGGTTTTAGCTATTATGAATTGTGCTGCTATGAACATAGGAGTACACACCTCTTTTTGGTTGGGTGTTATGGAGTCCTTGGGGTATAACCCCAGGAGAGGAATTACTGGGTCATATGGAAGGTCCATGTCTAGCCTTCTGAGAGTTTTCCAGACTACTCTCCACAGAGGCTGGACCAATTTACATTCCCACCAGCAATGTAAAAGGGTTCCTCTGTCCCCACATCCTCTCCAGCATTTGTTGCTGCTTTCCTTTTTGATGTATGCCTTTCTTACAGGAGTGAGGTGGTATTTTAGTGTTGTCTTAATTTGCATTTCTCTGACAATCAGTGACCTAGAGCAGTTTTTCATATGTTTTTTAGCCTTTTGGATCTCCTCTGTGGTGAATGTTTTGTTCATTTCCTCTGCCCATTTTTGGATGGGGTCATTTGCTTTTTTGTGGCTAAGTTTGCTGAGCTCTTTATATATTTTGGTGATTAGTTTCTTGTCTGATGTCTAGCATGTGAAGATCTTCTCCCATTCTGTGAGGGGTCTCTCTGTTTGTTTAATAGTTTCTTTGGATGTGCAGAAGCTTTTCAATTTGATGTAGTCCCATTGGTTTGTTTCTGCTTTAGTCTTCCTTGCAATTGGGTTTGTTTCATCAAAGATGTCCTTGAGGTGTATGTGGGAAAGTGGTTTACCAATGTTTTCCTCTAAGTATTTGATTGTTTCTGGTCTGACATCTAGGTCTTTGATCCATTTGGAGTTGATTTTTGTTTCTGGTGAAATAAAGTGGTTCAATTTCATTCTTCTGCATGTTACAACCCAGTTTTCCCAGCACCATTTATTGAAGAGAGCCTCCTTTTTCCATTTAATCCTTTAGACCCCCTTATCAAAGATTAGATGCCCATAGGTGTTGGGATTTACTTCTGGGCTTTCAATTTTGTTCCACTGGTCTGTGTGCCTATTTTTGTTCCAGTACCAGGCTGTTTTGATGATGATGGCTTTATAATATTGTTTAAGGTCTGGGTGTGTGATGCCTCCATTTCTGTTTCTTTTCCTTAAGATGGTTTTGGCAATTCTAGATGTTTTCAGGTTCCAGATAAATGATTGTAGTGTTTTTTCTATTCTCTTAAAGAAGCTTGGTGGAACTTTGATGGGTATTGCATTAAATTTGTATATGGCTCTGGGGAGAATATTCATTTTGATGATATTTATTCTTCCAATCCATGAGCGTGGGATATCTTTTCATTTCTTGGTATCAGTTTCTATCTCCTTGAGTAGCAACTCATAGTTTTCAGTATACAAGTCTTTCACTTCTTTGGTCAACTTTATTCCTGGGTATTTGATTGATTTTGCTGAAACAGTGAATGGAAGTGATTTCTGGATGTCTTTTTCTTCAGATTTAGTGTTTGCATAAAGAAATGCCACTGATTTTTGTACATTGATTTTGTAGCCTGATACCTTGCTATATTGCCTAATAACTTCCAGTAATTTTCTACTGGATTCTTTAGGTCTTTCTATGTATACTATCATATCATCTGCAAATAGTGAGAGCTTGACTTCTTCCCTTCCAATCTGTATTCCTTTGATTTCTTTCTCTTGCCTGATTGCTATGGCAAGAACTTCCAATACTATGTTGAAGAGTAACGGTGAAAGTGGACAGCCCTGTCTAGTCCCCGGTCTGAGGGGGAATGCTTTCAGCTTCTGTCCATTGAGTATGATGTTGGCTGTAGGTTTGCTATATATAGACTCTACTATCTTGAGGAATTTCCCATCTATTCCCATTTTTTGTAGAGTTTTGAGCATGAATGGGTGTTGGATTTTGTCAAAGGCTTTCTCTGCATCTATTGAGATATTCATGTGGTTTTTGGCTTTGCTTTTATTGATGTGGTGAATGACATTGATTGACTTACGTATGTTGAACCAGCCTTGCATTCCTGGAATGAATCATTCTTGGTCATGA
The DNA here is from genome assembly GCF_950295315.1 of Erinaceus europaeus. Lineage (NCBI taxonomy): Eukaryota > Metazoa > Chordata > Mammalia > Eulipotyphla > Erinaceidae > Erinaceus > Erinaceus europaeus. Next base: position 79,497,254 of record NC_080172.1, on the reverse strand, counting down.
TGAACAATCTTTTTGATGTGTTGCTGTATCCGTTGGCCAAGATCTTGTTTAATATTTTGGCATCTATGTTCGTCAGAGATATTGGTCTGTAGTTTTCCTTTTTTGTTCTGTCCCTATCAGCTTTTGGTATCAGGGTGATGTTGGCTTCATAACATGTGGAAGGGAGTATTCCTGTTTCTTCAATCTTATGGAATAGCTTAAGAAGTATGGGTATTAACTGTTTCCTGAAAGTTTTGTAGAATTCGTTTGTGAAGCCATCTGGTCCAGGACTTTTGTTGTTGGGGAGATTTTTAATAACTGTTTCAATTTCTTTGTCTGTGATTGGTGCATTTAGATTTTGTAGTTCTTCTTGGTTCAGTTTTGGAAGGGCATAGGTTTCTAGGAATTGTTCCATTTCTTCCAGATTCTCTAGCTTGGTGGCATATAGTTCTTTATAGAAGTTTCGCAGGATTCTCTGGATTTCTGTGGTGTCAGTTGTGATATCTCCTGCATTGTTTACAATTCTATTAATTTGAGTCTTCTCTCTTTTTTGTTTGGTGAGTCTGGCTAGGGGGTTCTCAATTTTGTTTAATCTTTCAAAGAACCAACATTTGGCTTCATTGATCTTTTGTATGGTTCTTTTATTTTCGATGTTGTTTATTTCTGCTCTAACTTTAGTGATTTCTGTCCTTCTGGTTGCTTTAGGGTTCCTTTGTTCCTCTTCCTCTAAGTCCTTGAGGTGTGCAGTAAGGTCGTTCATTTGGGCTTCTTCTTGGTGTTTAATATGTGATTGTATGGCTATAAGTTTCCCTCTCAGTACTGCTTTAGCTGTGTCCCAAATATTTTGATAGGTAGTGTCTTCATTTTCATTAGTTTCCAGGAACATTTGAATTTCCTGTTTGAGTGAGTCTCTGACCCAGTGGTTCTTAAGGAGCATGTTGTTTAGTTTCCAAATTCTATGTCTTTTAATAATTTTCCATTTGTTGTTAAATGTTAGTTTTACTCCACTGTGGTCTGAGAAGATACTTGGGATGATTTCAATGCTCTTGAATTTATTGATGCTGTCTTTGTGGCCTAACATGTGGTCTATCCTTGAGTATGTGTTATGTGGATTTGAAAAGAAGGTGTATTCCCGTTTTTTGGGGTGGAGGAGTCTGAAAATGTCCAAGAGGTCTAGTCTGTCAATCTCTTCATTCAATTCTCTTGTATCTTTATTGGTTCTCTGCTTTGTTGATCTGTCTAAGTGTGAGAGTGGGGTATTGAAGTCTCCCACTATTATTGTATTACTATTGATGTATTTTTGAAATACTTTCAGTAGAAGCTTAATGTATTTAGATGGTCCCTCGTTGGGTGCATAGATGCTAATAATTGTTATATCTTCTTGGCTGATTGATCCTCTAATCATTATGTAATGTCCTTGCCTATCTTTTATTACTTTATTTAATTTAAAATCTATCGTGTCTGAGATGAGAATGGCTGTTCCTGCCCTTTTTTGTGGACCGTTAGCCTGTATGATAGTTTTCCATCCTTTCACTTTAAGTTTGTGTTTATCTTGTTGTGACAGATGGGATTCTTGCAAGCAGCATATGGTTGGGTTATGTTTTCTGATCCATCCCCCCACCCTGTGCCTTTTGATGTGTGAGTTCAATCCATTGACATTTATTGATATTATGGACTTAATGTATTGTAGTGCCATTGTTCTAAAAAACAATTTGTTTACTCTGATATATTGCAAGTATTATAGTGATGTTCTTGTTTATAAGAGGTCTTTTAGTACCTCTTTCAGGGCTGGCTTGGTGATGGTTGCCTCCTTTAACTGTTGTTTGTCTAAGAAGGTTTTGATCCCTCCATCTAGCTTGAATGAAAGTCTAGCAGGATATATTATCCTTGGTTGAAACCCTTTTTCATTCAGGGCTCGATAGATATCTTGCCACTCCCTTCTGGCTTTTAGAGTTTGAGTGGAGAAATCTGCAGATAATCTTATGGGTTTTCCCCCTGTATGTGACTTTTTGTTTCTCTCTTGCAGCCTTTAGGATCCTTTCTTTATCCTTACTTCTTCTCACTGTGGCTATGATGTGTCTTGGTATCTTCAGGTCTGGGTTGATTCTGTTTGGTACTCTCTGGGCCTCTTGAACCTTGATATCCTTTCTGTTATTCAGGTCTGGGAAGTTTTCTTGTATTATTTCCTCTAGAATGTTTGCTTCCCCTTCCTCTCTTTCTTCCTCTGGCAGGCCAATTATACGAATATTACTTCTTTTGATATCATCCCATATGTCTCTGTTGTTGTTTTCAGTGTCTCTCAATCTCTTTTAAAGCTCTTTCATCTCTTTCTTTGTTTTCTCTAACTCATTCTCTCTGACTAATTCTGTTTTCTGCTTCTGTTAGTCTGCTTTCCCTTGCCTCAACTTCTTTCTTCATTACAGCTATTTCAGCTTTCAGTTCTCTAATTGCCTCAAGATAATCAGTATTTTCCTTGGGGGTCTCAACTGTTGTTTCCCTAATACTGCCATTCCTTTCCTCCAATGTTGTTTTCATTTCTGTTATTAATAAGTTTATTATTGCTTGCATACTTTTCTTATCTATGGTTACTTCTGACTGATGTGTAGTTTCTTCTGGGCTCTTGTCTTCATTCATTGGGGTAGCAGTTTTATTTTTTTTTAATCGACCCATTTTTTTATTTATGTGTTTCTTTCTCTTTTTTTATACTCTGTTGTTCCTCAGTTGTTGTGTCTTGAGTACAAGTAACACTGTACTAAATACCTTTATGACAATTGCACTCACCAACCTCCGGAATTACAGTAGTAACTGAAGTAAGTATTGAAGTAGTTTAATCGTTACCAGTTAGCCAAACAATTTCTCCAGTCCGTGAAAAAATAGTAACCAAATCCCAGTGAAGAAAGAGAAAAGAAAGAGAGGATAGCAAGAATAGACAGTTATGCAAATCTACTATCCAGTGTATATTCTAGGGGTAACAAGAGGGGAAAGGGAACTAGAGCAGAGATACACACATAGAGAGTCCACTCTGAGTCAGATTTCTTCCCCAAAATAATTCACAAATTCAGAAAGGCAAAGAAGAAAGAAGTGTATGACAAGATTAAAAAAAAGAGAGAGAGAGAGAGATAAGAGAGAGAAAAGGGAGAAGATAAGAAGAAGAGTTGTAATTAAAGAGCAGTGCAAGGAACTTCCCAAATGTGTATCAGTGAATTAAAAAAAAAAAAAAAAACGCCCTGTTTGGTGGTATGGGGTATCCTGCTAGGAGCTGGTCTATGGAGTGCTTATGGGGGGGGGGGGCAGCAGGAAGGATGTATGCTTGAAAATTAAAAGGAAGAAAAAAGAATTTTTTTCCCTACTCTAATTCTTAACCCAAATTAAGTTATAGTCACCTCCTTGGTGTCTAAGGACACCTTATTGGCTGGCCTGCTAAAGGCAGAAAATCATATTGTCTCCAGGGGAGTGTGTTTGGAGCTCAGAGGCTAGCAGCTTTTCCATCCGCCATCTTCCGGGAAACCCCCCCCTCCAGACTTTTTTAAAGGATTTCTCGAAAATGAAAACTAGCTCCAAGTCCTTTGATCCAATGAGAGCTATACTCAGGAAGTCTTTGGATCCGCCCTCAGGGTCGCGGTCGACCCTGGAGACTCCCAAGAGAAAGCCCCCGAGTTAAAGTGCTCTCTCCGGGTCCTCTGCCCGCCGCGCTCTGCAACCGGCGGAGGAGCCGCCTTCCCAGGCGGAGGACATTGCCCGGCGCACTTGCCTTGCCCGGCGCCGCCTGGGAAGTCTGGATCCCTGCTAGTCCGTGTCACCTTTACTCTAATTCTTAACCCAAATTAAATTATAATCACCTCTTTGGTGTCACCCCTTATTGACTGGCCTGCTAAAGGCAGAAAATCCTACCGTTGCCGACGATGCGATCAGAGCACTCGCTGTGAGAAGCTTCTCAGTCTGCCATCTTCCTCCTCCCCTCCAATGTGTTTCTTATTTGTATGTTCTTTTGTTCCTCAGTTGTTGTGTTTAGTACAAGCAACACTGTACTAAATACCCTTATGACAAATGGAATCACCAACCTCTGAAATTACAATAGCAACTGAAACAAGGATTGAAGCAGTTTAACCACTACCAGTTAGCCAATCAATGTCTCTAATCTGTGAAAAAATAGCAACCAAGTCCAAGTAAAGAAAAAAGAGAAAGGAAAAAAGGGATAGCAAGACTAGACAATTATGCAAATCTACTGCCTATCTTATATTCTAGGACTAGCAAAAGGAGAAAGTGAAGTAGAGCAGAGATAAACACATAGAGAGTCCACTCTGAGTCAGATTCCTTCCCCAAAATAATTCACAAACAAGTGTCAGTGAATTCAGAAAGCTGAAGAAGGAGGAAGGAAGAAAAGAAGACAGAAAAAAAGGAAGAAAAACAAGTGAGAGAAAATTTAAAATGATAAGAAAAAGAACTGTAATAAAGGAGCAGTGTGGGAAGTATTTTAATTAATTAATTATTTTATTTTATTTTTTAATTAGCTAGGAGGAGGGAGAAAGGGAGAGTAGGTAGAGGATGTAGGAGTAGTGAAACAAGTTCCTCTTGCAATGGATAAGATGCTGGGTCCCCTAGCAATCGAAAATACACTAAGAGTTAATTCTGGTCAACCTAAAGGAGGGGGGGAAAGAGATACACCTTTATATAATATTAATAATAAAATAGAGCAGGGTAAAAAACCCTGTCCCAGATTGCCTCAAGCCACCTTAGCAGAGGCAGCTGATTGTTAAGAAAGTAAAACAAACAAACAAACAAACAAAAAGCAAACAACAACAAAAAAATACCTCAGGGCAGTCTTTCTCTTTTGTATATCTAATTGGCCATTTAGAAAGAAAGAGGGCCAAGGGTTTCAGAAAGGATTAGACTTGAATGGAACCCCTATTGAGCCAGGAATCTTAGTAAAGAAAAAAGCTCAGCAGGGAAGCCTGCTAGGAGCAGCTTCTGGCACCCAGGGTCTGGTTATTGGGGGAGGTCAGGGGTGTGCTTAATAATAATAAAAAAAATGTTCCTTTCTTTTTTCCTCTATATGCTAACCCAAACTGGGCTATAGTCATCCTCTTTGGTGGACCCCATTTTCACTGTCCTGCTGAAGGCAAAAAATCCTAATGTTTCCAGCAGTTGTTGTTGGAACTCATACCAGAAGCTATTTCTCAGTCAACCATCTTGGCTCCGCCCCCTTCAAGATGCCTTTGAACCTAACATTTTATGATATTTTAATTCTGGTAGAAAATTATAGGAATGCTACTGTCTATTGCCACCACACATAGTTTGCATTTACAATTGATAGTCTGAACTTGTATCAAAATTCAATGCTTAGTAGATTAGAACATGGTTTCCTCAGTCATCTTTAATTCAATCCATTCTGTAGGTCATAAAGATACCCCCCAATTATATAACTACAGAAAACGTTCTTATGTGATATTTTTTGTAATATACTATTAAAATTTATTTATTTGTTTTTCCAATGGAGTGAGAGAACAGAGCACCACTATGTTCTTGATTATGTAGTGAAGAGTATCAAACCTAGGATATTAGGCTTGAAAGTCTGGTGTTTACATTGAAATTTCTCTCAGACCTCTCTCTATATTTTATTTTCAGTTTACTAGAATCTTCTTCTTCTAGCATTTGCCCTTCTTCCGTAGCCAGTTAACAGCGTCAGGTTGAGCCTGATGTAAAATTTCGAGACCTCCTTTGAATCTGGAGAGGTGGCAGTCGTTGACTATGTGGGTCATAGAATATATAACTTTAATTTTTAAACTTTAATAGTCATTTGATAGTGCTTTACAACAATAACCACCATAGTTCCTGCAGAGTCTTACAGACAGTTTAGATACTTCTCTCTCATTCTCTCTCTCTCTTTTTCTTTCTCCTGTTTTGGCAAGTTCATGTGTTTCAATTCTCTATGTTCTACATATGAGAAAAACTATATGATAGCTGTATTTCATCTCCTTATTTACTTCAATAAACTATCACATCCAGCTTTATCCATTTTGTCCTAAATAGCACATCACCTTTTTCTAATTGCAGTGTAGTTTTCCATGGAGTATATGTCCCAAAACTTCTTTTTTTCTAACTTTTTTCCCCCTTTATTGGGAAATTAATGTTTTACAGTCGACAGTAAATACAATAATTTGTACATGCATAACATTTCTCAGTTTTCCACATAAAAATACAACTCCCACTAGGCCCTCTGTGATCCTTTTCCAGGACCTGTACTCTCCCCCACTACCAACTCCAGTCCAGGTTCTGCTTAGTGTTTTCTCTTCTGACCTTGTTTTTCAACTTCTGCCTGTGAGTGAGATCATCTCATATTCATCCTTCTGTTTCTGACTTATTTCACTTAACATGATTTCTTCAAGCTCCATCTGTCGCAAAGCTTCTTTGTCTAGTCATCTTTGGGTAGGGGTTTAGGCTGTTTTCATTACATGGCTATTGTGAATAACATGACTATGATAACAAATATATAGCTTTGACTTATTGTTTTCATGTACTTTAATAATACCTAAGAGTGCTATAGCTGGATCACAGGTATTTCCATTTTTATTTATTCAAGGATTCTCTATTTGATTTTCCATAGAGGCTTCTCTAGTTTGTATTCTCACCAACAAAGTAGTGGAAGTATTTTTTCTTCATATCCCTACCAACACTTGTCATTTTCCATTTTGTTGATGTAGACCATTTTCACAGGTGTGAGGTGGAACCTCAGTTTTATTTTCACATCTGTAGTAATTAATGAAATGGAACATTTCCCCTTAATTTTATGTGCCATGTATAAATCTTTATAGATGCTTGACATCATTCCCTTGTCAGATATCTGATGTACAAATATTTTATCCCTACTTCTGGCTTATATATTAATTCTTGAGTAGGTGTCTTTTATATCTAGAAGCTTTTTAGTCTGATGTAGTTCATACTAAACTTCACACCATGCATTTCCTAAAAAAATATCTTCTGGCCACATCTGATGGCAGACCAATAGTTCAAAGTTACTAGGCCATGCCAAGACTGTCAGGCAAAACTGCAGTTAAAGGAGAAGGGTTATTGAAATTATTCAGATTGATTTAAAGTCCCACCTTCTTCCCTTATTTATCCCAGGCCAGACTAGAATTGGTGCCAATCTCAGCAAATAATAATATTGAAAGATAAATATATTAGAAAAAGTCATTTTAAAGGGTCTCATCAAGAAGCAGTTTTATATTACCAGGTGTTGTTCCACATATTTTTGACTTTAGTTTTCATCACAGCCATCTCTTAGCTACAGTGAGAGAAATAATATCTGCCTACTCTACCTCAGCAGAATACTGTGAAAGTAAGTAAAAATGTGTGTGTGGGGGGAAATGCTTAAGCCTTACTGAAACTGATTAAATGAATTCAGCGTGCTCTCTTCATGTGTATTATTTCAAATTATCATTTCTAGCATAAGTAATAGCCATTCAAGAAAGTTTTACTCTTCTCTTCATGTAGCGGTTTATTTATGGCATTCATTCAGTGATTTTTAATAAAAACTTTTCTTGTAAAATAAAACCATTGATTGACTATGAAACTGCTTGCATATATATATATACATGTATGTATATACATATATGTATATGTATATATATATATATATGAAATTATACAACTCCAGTAAGTTCTCTTTCCATAATATATCTTTGAGTTCTTCTCTCTCTCCCTCTCTTTCTCATGAATGTTCAATAGTCAGACTCCAAATGAGTGCATTTTCAGGGAAGTTGCTCAGTCAGTAACATGATGGTGATTTGAAGATCTTATGGGACAACCAATATTGCTAAGCTTAAAGCTTAGCTCTGACTTCCAAGGAGGTAAGAGTCAACTCAAACTTAGCATCTTCATATCAAAAATGGGTGGTGGGATGGATAGGGAGGAGTAATGGAAGAGTGGAGGAGTGAGAAAGAATATTATATTTACAACTACCATGTTAAATGACTCAAAAAGTCATTTCCAGGGAGAAAAAAAATTCTTTTCCAAGATTCATTACATAGGTGAATTCAGTACTTCTCTGAAAAGCTCTGTGCAGGGAGCTTTTTAATTCAATTTAGTCCCCACTTTAAATTCTATTTCTTGGGGCCAAGAAAGCTTTTTTTATAGCACAGCCAGGTAATAGCCAGCCTCCTGGATAGTCTGAAGCTTATGAAAGTCTTACTCTTACCTTTCATCTCCTTATAAAACTGTACGTTCTTCTGATTACCCCAAATTATAATGTTTGCTGCTACACTACTTGCTTTAATCTGATTTGAGCAATTCTCTTTAGTTAAAAAAAATCAAATGGCATTTCCTTTTCATAAGGTTTTGTCCTTCATAAGAAGTGAATTCTGTTATCTGTCATTGCTCCCCATGAGAGAGTTTTCTTTTAATGTTTTGAAGTCATGATTGTTGTGTATCAAGATGCCCAATCTTGGCCTCATGGTGGTGGATTGGATTACTTTGCTGATTTCTTACCTGCAGAGTAAGACTCCCATGTAGATTAGGACATGGTTTAAGAGGAATTATCTCCTTTTTTTAATAGATCACATACTGAGTCTCAAGCTCCAAATTCAACAGAAAATCAAGCTAATTGTTCATTTCTTCCAGGATATCCCTGAAGGATAATTGACCTCTGTAGAGCAACTTCTTAGTAGGAAACTAAATAATTAAGTTGTAGGAAATACATTTCTTCTTCACTATTTCAACTGCAAAGGATTTTGTGTGTGTGTGTGTGTGTGTGTGTGTGTGTGTGTGTGTGTGTGTGTGATAAGATCATAACCCTAAACATGTTTTATTATTTTTTTTTCTTCCAGGGTTATTGCTGGGCTTGGTGCCTGCACCATGAATCCACCGCTCCTGGAGGCCATTTTTTTCCCCTTTTGTTGCCCTTGTTGTTGTAGCCTCATTGTGGTTATTATTATTGCCATTGTTGATGTTGTTCATTGTTGGATAGGACAGAGAGAAATGGAGAGAGAAGGGGAAGACAGAGGGGGAGAGAAAGACAGACACCTGCAGACCTGCTTCACTGCCTGTGAATCGACTCCCCTGCAGGAGGGGAGCCAGGGGCTCGAACCGGGATCCTTACGCCTAAACACGTTTTATATAAGACCTAAATGTATTTCTTTCTCCACCTTATTTGAACTGTCTATTTTTTTTTAGCAGGACACATATCCAAATTATTTGTTATAGATAAAACCTTTACCTTTCAAGTTATTTAAAAAAATAAGTATTACCAGGCGTGAGTAGAGTAATGGTTATGCAAAGAAACTCATGCTTGAGGCTCCAAAGTCACAGGTTCAATCCCCCACACCACCATAAGCCAGAGCTAAGCAGTGCTCAGGTGTTTCTCTCTCTCTCTGCATCTCTGCATCTCTCTCAAAAATAAATAAAATAAGTATTATCAACCAAATCAGACTTCTTTTCATCTAATAAATCAAGTCCTCCTTTACCTATTAGGTTAACCTGTGCAATAGAGACAAATAATATAGATAGCTCTGTACAATGATAAATTTAAATTTCCCAATTAGCACATTTATTCTTTATTATCTAAACCACTCTACTAGAGAAAGAGAGAGACATACTGGGAATATGGATTGACCTGTCAACTCCCATGTTCAGTGTGGAAGCAATTACAGAAGCCAGACTTCCCACCTTCTGCATCCCACAATGACCTTGAGTACAAGAGAGATAAAGAATAGGAAAGCTATCAAGGGAGGGGATGGGATATAAAGTTCTGATAGTGGAAACTGTGTGGAGTTGTACCCCTCTTATCCTATGGTTTTGTCACTATTTCCTTTTTATAAATAAAAATTTTAAAAAGAAAGGAAGAAAGAAGTTATTGTAAAGTATTGAGATATATAATTGCATTGAGGATTACTGTTTTATAAATGTAGTGAATACAAAAAAAATAAAATAAATAAAATAAACTACGATGGTTATTTAACTATCTGCCTAAATTTTCAGTAGTAGCAGTGTGACTCCACAAACAATAAAAAAGAATGCTAAGCCCAAATTCCTAATTCATTAAAAATAGGAATCAACATTCTTGATGATGTAATTGTTTTTCCAATAATATATTTTAAAAAGCACCTTGACTGAAAACACCAGTTTATTCAAAATAAAAGACCAATACATACCCTCAACTCAAATCATAAAACATTGCTCTTAAATTACAGAGGACATGTCATTCCTACAATCAATCTCAATTTAAATCAAGTCTATTGATGCAATTTTTACCTTAACAATTATGACTTTCAAAAGGAACTTTGACATGGCATACTGCAAGGTGCTTGAGTAGAATGGGATAATATCCCTCAGGCAGGCCTGAGGTATAGGAAATATCCCCTCATAGAGGACAACTTTGCTAGCTCACTGAACATCCCTAACCACCCCCCAAAGTCTCTAATTTGTAAATTGCTGAATCAGTTTGTGCACATTTGGAAAATTACTGCTTTCCTGCAATTTTCTGTAAGCTATTGCTAAATTGTTCTGTTGAATGTTAGTGAAAAAATTATATTTTTAAACCACCTCTGAATCCTAAAAGCCCATGGCACAGTATTCTGTTTATGTGAGCAATTTAGCTTTATTAAACAGCATGACATAGACTAAGTGAGCTGAGATAAGTAAGGTACAATATGTGCCCCCAGAATCATCAGCCAGAGAAGCCAGTCATTCTCCAATCTGATTGTGAGTACTGAATGGACACCTGGGAAGAAGAGGGGATTCCTTCCTCTCTAACTGCTTCTCTTCTAGACTTGACTTTCTGTTACACATTGACTATCACTGAAGGAATTTGTTTTTCACTTTTTAAATTTTTTTATTAATGATCTAATAATGATTTGCAAAGTCCTCAGGTTACAGGGGTATAATTTCATACCTCACCCACCACCACAGTTCTGTGCCCTCTTCACTCCCTTTCTCTCACTCTCAAAAGCCCCCCACTCCCAACTCCCACCATATCCACCGTAGTTTTCACAAAGTCTTAATGATGATGTGATTATATTTTTCTTTTTAACAAGGTCATATATTTCAGTTCTTTAAATTACACATGTAAGCAAAATCATCTTAGAGAAAGCAGGTCATTTGGCAACAGATATAAATATAGCAACAAGAGTTCTTGAAAACCAAACTAAGAAACCTCAAGATATTATACATGATGAGAAGGAGAAAAAAAAATATGTAGAAAATATTAATGATGTGGTCTGGGAGGTGGCGCAGTGGATAAAACTTTGGACTCTCAAGCCTGAGGTCCTGAGTTCAATCCCCAGCAGCACATGTACCAGAGTGATGTCTGGTTCTCTCTCTCCTATCATTTCTCATGAATAAATAAATAAAATCTTTAAAAAATATTAATGACATCATTTTAGAAGACTACATATAAATATGCAAACATAAAGGTATTGTATATATAACATATATTTAAATACATTTATGAGAGCCTTTTAAAAAACTGTCCTTGGCTCACCATTCTTTGCTTGAAAATCCTCTATCCGTTTCATATTGTTTCTTTATACTTCAAAGTTGTCTTATTTCTATGGCTTGGGTTTCTGGGTCTATTTTAGTGTGCATTAAACGTTATTGAGGGTTAAACATTCCTTGTTTCTCTGTGGCACTTCTTTTTATTTTATTTTATTTTATTTATGAGAAAGATAGGAGGAGAGAGAAAGAACCAGACATCACTTTGGCACATGTGCTGCCGGGGATCGAACTCACAACCACATGCTTGAGAGTCCAAAGCTTTATCACTGTGCCACATCCTGGACCACAACACTTCTCTTAAGAATTCTTTAAAGGCGAATTTGCTAATGGCAAAGTCCTTTAGTTTTTGTATGTCTGGTACTGCTTTGATTCCTCATTCATATATGAATGAGAGTCTTACAGGGTATAAGGTATGCCTGAGTGACACTTGGGTTTTAAAAACATTAAATATACCATTCCACTCTCTCCTGGCCTCCATGGTTCCTCCAAAATTTGTCTAATGCAAGTCATGAATTTCTTTCTTAACCTATTTCTCCATGTTAAATTGAAAGCTTTGCATTTCTTCAAATTTCCTGTGTATTTCCTAAGTTCTTTGATAGCTCTCCTGGATCTGCATCATTAAGTTTCTGGCCACCATCTTGATTTTGCAATATCAGCATTTTTCTAGTTTTATCCATATTTCTAGGTCTCTGGTGTTGTTCAGTGGGTGGTGCTGCATTCTGCCTTGTATGTTAGTTGCTGGAGGAGGGAAGGGATTTTGAAGATGTGACCTTGTATTATGGAGCCTATTGTTCCTTAAACAGAGCCCTAGTCTGGTGGGTGGGGGAGGGGGGAGGAGAATCAGGAGAGTAGGGCTTGGGAGTGGGAAGATCACAAACCTCCTCTTCTTCACATACTGATTCCTGAAAGTAAGAACTCTGCTGTGAGAAAGTCACTTTCTCACCTGCAGGGTGGTCTGACCCCACTCACCATGGCCTGTATGGCAACTAAGACAATTTACAGTTTGGTAGGCCAGGTTTGGGGGCCAGGGAATAACTCATCCAGTAGAATGCACACTTTATCATACATAAAGAACCAGATTTAAATCCCCAGCTACCACATAAAAACACCATGCAAAACAGAAGCTTCATGAGCAATGGAGTAGTGCTATGGTGACTCACACCCCTCTCTCTCTCTCTCTCTCTCTTTTCTCTCTCTCCATTTGGTTCTCTTTCATTCCATCTAAGAAAAAAAAAGACAATTGGGTTTGGTGATTGTATAGGTGGTAAACCCCAGTAAAAACACTGACAGCAAAATAATAATAATAATAATAGTAGTAGTAAATTAAACATGTAATTTATTTGCATACAAAATTATGTTAACTTACAGGGGCCAGGTGGTGTCGCACTTAGTTTAGCATATGTGTTACAGTGTGCAAAGACCCAGGTTCAATTCCCCAGTCCATACCTGCAGGGGGAAAGCTTTGCAAATAGTGAAGCAATGATGCAGGTGTCTCTCTGTTTCTCTCCGCTCTACCTTCCCTTTCATCTTGACTTCCGGCTGTCTCTATCCAATAAAAAAGTCACAATAATAAAAATTTTAAGTTACAAAGTGATGTTGACTTTGTAGACTAAAGAAATAGAAATCCTTGCTGAAATCGATTAGTTTGTGCTCTCCCAACTCATCCTGCCTGAAAGTTTTAGAAAGGATGAATTAAAAGGATGCTTGCAGAAATTCAGTAAATCATCATCCAATATGTTCTCATATATCACTATGGGAGGTAATATTCTTGCAAGCAGTTTGTTCCACTTTAAATCTTCAGATATTCTGCCTTCTCTAAGGTCATTGTATGAATTTAAAGATGCCATTCTGGAGGCTAAATTAGCTTGCATTTACTGAGAAGTTGAATGTAGCCAGACTAATGGTAGTGCAAGTGTAATTGGTTCCCAACATGTGTCACTGTGTATACTTTGCAAGGCCTAGAAAAGATGCATTATGGGACTAATTTTTAAATGTTAATGGATATTGGACATTTGCCAGACACCCAGCTGTGCAAAAAACACAGAGATGGTAAATAGCTCTTGATCTGTTTAGAAACAAATGATGATGGTTTTTAGGATTCCACAGGACTGACGACATGGCAACCAGCTCATGCTAGGAGACTGACCCCATTAATGGCATGGAAAGAAAAATCTTCTTTTTTTTTTTTTTTTACCATTAGAATGAAAGTGCAAGGGCATTATGCTAAGGCTCAAATTATTTTTGATTAATATTAAGGAAACTCTAGTCCCTCACACCTATTAACCTTACCTGTGTTAGCTCAGCTCTTTCACAAGTGTTCTGGGTTTGTTTGTTTTCTGCGGGATCAGGTCAAAATGGAAATATCTTCATCAATTAGCTTGCATGTAAAATTTGCACTCAGAATGACCTGCTCACCTACACTTGCAAAGAAAACCTTTCTCTCCCACCAGGCACTGGCCGGAGGGTTGACAGAGTGGCAACAGGTTATCCATCACTTAATCTATTTCACTTATCATTTTAATTCAAAGTCAATGAATGGAGCATTTTCTAAAAATTCTACCTCTAAAGGTCTTACTAATTGTGTGCACTTGGCCAGTGAAGCCTAGTAGAAATGGCTTTTTCAAAAAATGTTGGTGATGAGTGGCTTTTGATTTAAGAGCATTAGGAAGAAATGTCATTTTTAGCATAAACATGGAAGAAAAATTGATGTAAGGCATTACAGCCTACTCCCCTGGAAAGAGACCCACAGGGTGGTGCATTCAGCATCTAAAACACCATCTGAGGCTATCAGCTAGGTTTAAATATTTCATCAGCCAAGGAGAATATGAGCATGAGCCTAGCTGGTGTAACATCATTTCTGGAGATATGTGAGAAGCACCAGGGGAGCTCTGGTTTGTTGGCAGCTCAGCCATGAGCAATTTGTGTAGGGTGAAAGCAAGAGAAAAGAGCAAGAAAGGATGAATTCTGACTTTTGAATCTATGATCATAAAAATTTGGATTTTGAAGAATTTTAGCAATGCTATTTACTTGTGAAGAATTAGCAGGAAAAACTTGCTCAGAGAAGTGGCTTCACTTTTAATAATTTTTCAGTGGTAAGTTCTAACTAATGAGGTTCCTTTTTACACTCTGTATTGTTTTGTATTATTTAGCAGTCCTGGTCCATTTTTTAAAAAGGCAGCTTAACAAACAAACTTTGGTGTCTGTGGTAACAGATTCAAATCCTGACTCTTCCACTTAACAGAAACACAGATTTAAATTCTGACTTAACAAAAACAGTCTTATCTGAAGTAATTTTCAGTTTCTTTAAACTCTCTTCTTTTTCCTTTTTTAAAAAAATTACTAGTGATTTAGTGATGATTAACATGATTGTAGGATAAGAGGGGTGTAATTCCACATAATTCCCACCACCAGAGTTCTATATACTATCCCCTCCATTAGAAGCTTCTTTACTCCCCTCTGCAAACATGGACCAAAATTATTTATGGGGTGCTGAAGATGAAGGTCTGGCTTCTGTAATTGCTTCTCCACTGAACATATTCATTGATAGGTCGATCTATATCCCCAGTCCTATCTTTCCCTAGTGGGATAAGGCTGCGGAGAGGTGGGATTCCAGGACACATTGGTGAGGTTGTCTGCCCAGGGAAATGTAGATGGTGTCATGGTACCATCTGCAACTTGGTGGCAAAGTATTGAAGCTGGAGGCCTGAAGATTGAAGATTGAAGGTCTTCTATTGAAGATCCCAGGCCTGGTATATCTGAACACAGTCCAAAGTGAAACATAACATGGTGGAACTGGTTGCATTAATTTGGCTGAGATCAGCAGATGCAGTGTCAAATGGTATGGATCAAAAGAAGCATGAGGAAAAACAAGCAAAGCCCCAGAGGTTCCAGGACTGGGAAAAATATGGATTTTAAAGAAAATAAAGATTATTTGCTATCTTAGAGTTTAAGAAGGCAATAGATTATTATTATATCCAAGTTATTTGGGAGCTTGGTTTACTTTGAAAATCTCATGGTTAGGATTTACTGTACCATAGAAGATCTTACCATGGTTTATGTCATTTAATTCTATTTACAAATAACTATATCTTAGATACAGACAGAACCGGTTGTTTCTGGTCTCCCTGGCTTAAGATTATAGGTGACTTAATATTTCAAAAAAAGGTTATTATTGGAAATGTATTAACAATTGAAGTTCAGTATTTAGATTCAGTTAGTTTACAAATTTAAAACAGTAAGTGCTTAGGTTAAAGGAATATGTACTCAGAACTAAAATCTATGCATTTGAAGAGCTCGATACATTCAATCTATTTTCCCTTCTCAAATTAGATAAATAGTGATTTATGATACTGCAAGTTAATAGGAGTGTGTATTAACACCATTCTCGCCAGCAAAGATCTGTGTCCCTACCCCTACCCCTGTATAGTAGAGTTGAAAATCTACCCTGACCTCCACCAGAGTCTTTTACTTTGGTGCAATACTCCAAACCCAGTCAAATTCTGTTTTGTTTTTTCCCTTTCTGTTCTTTCTGTTCTTTCTTCTGTTTCTGAGTGAGATCATACCATAGTCATCTTTCTCTTTCTGGCCTATCTCATTTAACATAATTTCTTCATGTTCCATCCAAGATGGGTTGAAGAAGGTGGACTCATTATTCTTAATAGCTGAATAGTATTCCATGGAGTATATATACCACAAATTTCACAAGCTACTCATCTGTTGTTGGACACCTGGGTTGTATCCAGGTTTTAGCTATTACAAATTGTGTGGCCATGAACATAGGTATACACATACCTTTTTGGATGGGTGTGTTTGACTCCTGAGCATATATCCCTAGGAGAGGAGTTACTGGGTCATAAGGAAGGTCCATTTCCAGCTATTTGAGGGTTCTCCAGACTGCTCGCCACAGATGTTTAACTAATTTACATTCCCACCAGCAGTGCAAGAGAGTTCCTTTGTCCCCACAACTTCTCCAACATTTGTTGTTGCTGTCATTTCTGATGTATGACATTCTCACAGGGCTGAAGTGGTATCTCATTGTTGTCTTTATTGCACTGTTATGATGATCAATGACTTGGAGCATTTTTTTCATATGTCTCTTGACCTTTGGTATCTCATCTGAATAAGGCAATGGGACTATATCAAATTGAAAAGTTTGTGCACAGCAAAAGTAAAATCATACAAAGAGGTTTCTCACATGATTGGAAAAGATCTCTACATGCCATACATCAAACAATAGGTTAACAACCAAAATATATAAAGAGCTCACCAAACTTAACAACAAAAAAAAGCAAAATGACCCAATTCAAAAGTGGGCAGAGGATATGAAATTCCTTCTTTTTAACTTCAGTCAGGATTAGATGTAAAAGTGTCAAGTCACAGTGGATTAGAAGTGGCAGTAAGTAGTACTTTTATTATGCAAGACAAAATAATATCATGTTTTAATTCTTTGTTTTGTTCCCTATAACAAATTTTAAGTATATACTAGTGAGCAGAATAAAATTAAAAAAAATATGTTTCTTTTTTTAAAATGTACTTTTTAAAAACCTTAACTGATATATGAAGAGTAGCAACTGATATGTGAATTTCTCCCAAGTCTTTTACTCTTTTGTGCCTCAGATTGCATCACTAGTAGAACCTAGGACAAAGGACACAGAAAGTACTGGGGGGAAAGTGAGAGGGAGGCAGGAATTGTCTTTCAAAAAAGTTTAACATTAAAATTACCAGACGTTTTTTCTCTTCTAAACTTGCTGAAATGGAAATTAAAAAAAAAAAAAAAGGAAAAAGAAAACTCTCTTGGATTCTGAAATGAACCTTCTATTTTCTTTTAGGTGGAAGTAGTAATTGGGGATGTCTCATAATCTAACCTGAAAACACAAATGTTTATTTAAGAATACTTTCAGTGTTCATCTGTGTTATAACACTGTTTCATTCCTACTCAGTCATTTAATATATCATTGTATTTTGTTTATCTAATTATCAGTGATGGACATCTGTATTGGCTCCTCAATTGTGAATAATGCTGCTACAAATATTCACATACAACATTTTGTGTGGATATTTGTTTCCACTTCTCTTCGATATATACTTAAGAGTGGAAATCCTAGATCATATGATACTTGTATATTTAGTTATTTCAGGAACTGCCAGATTGATTTCCAAAATAGGTCCACCATTTACATTTCTACCAACTGTGTTTGAAGGTCCTGATGTCCCCATATCCTTGCTGATAGTTACTATTATCTGACTTTTTTATTCTAGTCATCACAGTGGGTGTGAAGTGGTATCTTGTTGTGGCTTTGATTTGAATTTCTCTGATATCTAATGAAGCATCTTTTTATGAGCTTATTGGCAATTTGTATATCTTTCTGTTAACCAGTTGTATAAGGTAACTTATAATTAAATAGACTTTATAATCAAATAATTAACTATAATAATATCAAGGTAATAGGCACAAAAGGTGTTTATCAATATTGTCCAAAGTTATAAACACTCACCTGAAGATGACAGTGCATGGAAAAATAGTCTGGGATACACCTCTACCATACTGATTTTCATTTTTTTAAAGGCATTAATGGTTAGAGTAGGGAATATATGCTTATTTTGCCATCTCTTACACATACAGAATATCAGATCTATCTAAGACCTTAGGAATTTATCAATACAAATATATCACTTTGTACATAATGAAGCTGAGGCCTAGGGAAATGTACTAACGTATGTCAAATAATTCATTGACAGAACTTACATTTTTTTACTCTGGCCTCTCAGCCCCTTGTCATCATTATGTCCTGTTCCCATACACATACTCTATAATGTTGTATATTCTTTCATGAAAATCCTTCAATAATTCTTGGTCTACCAGATTTTATAATAAACCCCATGTGATCATTGTGCACTAGTCTGATGTTCAAAGCATCTGTGACTATATACTGAAGTGTTTTTCAGTTTAGAAATACTGTTAATTACCTACATTCTTGTAATCATAGAAATATGTATCTGAACAACTCCATACAGATTGTCTTTAAAACGCCATCCTACCCCCTCACCCCCCAAAGCAGAATGTCATCTACTATTCTCTGGCAGATGGTATCTACCCTTATCTTGAACACCCTTTCTTATCAAGAGCTTGTCACTTTCCAGTGCAGTAAAACACTAATGTTAGCAAGTTTACTTTTAATTTCTTTATCATTTTATTGGGGGGAGGGTAATGGTTTATAATATAGTTATTGACACATAGGCATAATGTCTCATCACCCCATGATAGGTGTCTGTGAAACGCTCTCACCACCAATTGGGTCCTTTTCCACCACTATACACCAGGAAGTCTCTCCCTAACCCCCCAACCCTGACATACACACACACACACACACACACACACACACACACACACACACACACACACACACACACTGCCACAGCCCCCTCTCTCTCTCTGCCCTCCTTCCCCAGAGTACAGGGTCCCTTACACTGAGTACAGCTAACCTAATGAATCCTCCCAACTGACCCTAGTTCTATTTTATGGAGCAGTGCCCAATAACACTATATGATCTTCCACCTCCTCAAATTCAAGTCACGTATTATATACAAGTGCCAAACTTCATGCTCCCATCCCCAGGGTTACTTTTCTTCTGATGGGTATGCTCTTGAAAGTCATTAATAATCTTTATACTATCTTATCCTTCTTATTTTACTAGATAAAAGTCAAGGAAAGAAACTTTGTCCATCTTATATATCTTTATTACTTTGACCCCCACACCTAAAGAAAAAACTGGCACATAGAGTACAAGAAATATTTTTTTAATAAATGTATCCCTTACAAAAGACCTAATGCAAATTATGGTGTCTTGTATCCAGAATTGTGTAATATTCTGCAGGGGTTTTGACTAGTGTTGAGTATAATGTCCTTCTCTGTAGAAGTTTAAAAAACAAATTTTATAACCTTTTGCCTCTTGTATATACAATTATAAAAGCTAGGCATGAGAGACTTCCTAGATTTGGAGGGATAAAATGAAGGCACTGCAAGATAATTTTGTAAATATAAATTCAGAATGATAACAACTGGACAAAAAACCCTTCATTGCTTCTGTTATCAGCCCCATGAAAACTTTTCAAGTGTTTTGCAGTTACTGAAAAGAAAGTAAATGAGCATCTGATTTAATGAATTTTGGTAGAGTCTAACAAATTTGAGATATCTAGCTGAACAACAATTCAGTTAGGGCAACAGTTATCTCAATTCTGTTTCAAAAATAAATGAACATTGTGATGTAAATTGACATGGATGTGAGGAAAGCCTTAGTATTTTAGTGTTTAGTATTTTATAGTATTTCATACTTCTGCTTTTATATTAGTTGGTATTGGGTATAATGGTTTTGAAATGCACTCTGCAATGTCATCTTTACTGGTGAATTGGTTTCTCTTTTTAAGTCTCAGTGACCACTGGGATCCTCAAGGTGCATATAGGATATAGAATCCCGGATAAGATAGGAAGAAGTCAAATTTAAACCCAGTCTTGCTGAAATTGAGAGATGGCAGAGAAGAAGCAGGCATAAAGAGGTACATATGCAGTCAGACATACATATGATTTCCTTTCCTTGATCCCCACTCTAGATCAAGAATTACATCTCACCTGGGGATGGTAATTAAGAATTGCCTTTATAGGGTAAGTCAGGAGCACTGGGACTATCACGTATTTTCCAGGGTCCAGGTCTTTAGGATGTGTTTATCCTTTGGGACGAAGCCATGTCCCCACAGTGCAGGAGCGGTGACACACAAGCAACCATGGGAGAAAGCCAAGTTGATGAACCAGAGGCTGAAATGAGACTATGTAAAGCAGAGGAGACTGATTATATTAATTGGCAAGTCAGTGTATCCAGAATACTCATAAAGATTCAGAACTCATAAAGATTCAGATCAAATAGAGAATATAAAGATACTACTTTTTCCCAGGTTAGTTGTAAATGGCTTAAGTAAATTTGTGGCTTTATTACCATGCTATAAAGGTACAGTGGGTAGGGAAAATCATGCCAGGAAAGATGGGAGAAATCAACATTACTTCAACATGTACCCAAGGGAGTTTTCTTAACTACTTTGTGTGGCTCTTCCTAGACTATGATATTCTGATCACCATGTTGGTATTAAGTCTTGTGCTTATTGTCAGTATTAATCCAGTAGATCAGGTCAAGGTCAGAACTGTGGAGATCCTAATGGATCTCCCCAATGGTGGGAAGAAAGGAGGCATTCAGGGACGAGGTGAATGCTGGTATATACTGGGTAAGTTATGTGTCAAGCATATAGAGAAAGGCAGACGAAAGGTTTACCACAGCGCTTCTCTAGGAATATGTTTGACTTTCTCTATGCCGTACCTCAAAAATGGCCATCCTAGAATTACTCCTCAATTGCAACTGAAGTTATATTCTATAGTTTAGTACTGGATTTGTAGCTTTAGTTTCAAATTTGATTACTAAACTCAACTGAAGTTATATTCTACAGTTTGGTATTGGATTTGGAGCTGTAGTTTTGAATTTGATTACTAAACTCTCTAGGTAATAGTCATCCTCACCTCCAGTATTTACAAGGCAATGAGTGCTGATACTGAATAAACAGACATGGGAATGAGTGCCCAAGAGGAAAGTACATATTGTAACTGTTTGTTTTGGGAAAGTAATTTCCTTTATCTGTTCATTTCCATCAATTTTATCAATTCAATAAATCATCTAATCCAAATGATATGCCACACATCAAAGCAGAGTTGGGAATTATTTTAGGTCTCTTCTGCATCTCCATATTCTTGTACTTAAAAAGACCCAGTCCAGAGTATGGACCGACCAGTCAACGCCCATGTTCAGCGGGGAAGCAATTACAGAAGCCAGACCCTCTACCTTCTGCAACCCTCAACGACCCTGGGTCCATGCTCCCAGAGGGCTAGAGAATGGGAAGGCTATCATGGGAGAGGGTGGGTTATGGGGATTGGGTGGTGGGAATTGTGTGGAGTTGTACCCCTCCTACCTTATGCTTTTGTTCACTAATCCTTTCTTAAATAAAAAATTTAAAAAAATAAATAAATAAATAAATAAAGACGAATATAGTTTATAAAAAAAAAAAAAAAAAGACCCAGTCCAGGTCAGCTATAGACTTAACTCCATGTTCATAGCTCTTGTTTGAGATTCATGAATGTCTTATGTTACTGAACTGTATAGGAAGGAAGAAAAAATTCATGTTCATCCCTTCAAGCTGTCTGTAGTCATTATGTGATATCTCACCCAGGTTGTGTAACAATATGTTGTACAGAGGTGGCTAACAGGAAAACAAATGAAGCTTTACTGATGCTGCTAGATTTAGTGCATATTCCCAACACAAAAAGCATGGTGAATCAAGAAATAGATGACTCCATTTCTTGACAGATTGGTACCCTAAGCAGGTTTCATAGATATACTAATTTTAACAAACCCATTTTTGGAAATTTTTTATTTACAGAACACATTTCTGCCTCCTTTTAGTGTAATGAGATTTCATAATGAAGTCCAAACGCAATCTGGTAGAGGAAGAGGGCATGTAACACGGATTCTAATAAGCCTGACTAAAATCAATAATGCTGTTAGTTTCCCTGAAACCAGTCTGCATTGGCTCACAGCACCATTTTCTGCCTAGAGCACGATATTAGTGGTTTATGTTATATTGGGCAGTTTTCTTCCATAGAGGGTAAAATGTTTGGAACTTGAAGAAATTAAGAAATGGCATTAAAAGTGTCTTTAGATTCCAAAGGACAACATTTTTTTTTTCTCTTCTCTTTTAATTAGCTCTTGGTTTCTATAATACTAGCTTGATGAAATCCTTATTACCCTCATTTCCATGTGCCTATTTCTTGGCCTTTTTTTTTTTTCTATCTCTTCTGTTACTTTCTAGATATCAGTTAAGTATGGGACTGATTACAAGTGTGTAGTGAATAAGATACAGATAGAATCCTCTGTCTAGAGCTCACCATCCATAGCTTATGTTTTAGGAGCAGAGGCATTGTTTAATATTAAAGAGACACTATCTGGTTAAAATGTGAACATACATAGAAAGTTAGTGGGGTTAAATTGATATTAGAAAGAAAAGAGAGACCTAGCTGTCAATATCTTATTCACTCATAAGGAAAAATGTCTGATCCTGAAAAACTCTCACAGATGAGTCTGGTTCAAATTCCATTAAACTTGACATAAGGTCCTAACACTGGCAGAGAGAGGGTGGTAGACATCCAAGCAGGGTATACAGGCACTAAGGCAGTTTGACACTAACAAAAGTGTGGAGAGAAAGAAGGACAAGGGATGAGCAGAGCAGTGAGATTGTTAGTCTGAATACGAACAATACTGGATAATTTCTACCTATTGAGCAAATTCCCAATATTTAGTATCTCTTAACTACTAAAACTTCATAAAACCATATGGGGCTTTACTTATGATCAGCCTTAGTGGGCAATGTCCTAGACTTTCTCTCTGGATTCCTCCTCTGTATTTGATTTTTTTTTTTTTCCTTCTAGCTTTGGTCCTCATCTTTCTGGTTTTGATAGTACCACCTATTTCTAACTTGCAAACCTTCACTTCTCTTCCTGATCATGTTATCAAGGCTCTACTGAAAGAAACAACAAATCAGACGAAATTTATAAATGAGTGAAATTAGGTTTAAATAGAAACAATTTTAAATAAGTCAGAAAAGAAGTCACCTGTCTTGGTGGAATCTATTTGAAGAATGATGAACAGATTCATTCAAACTTTTCATCTTAGTTAAGTTAAATCTAAATTAAAACATCCTCCTTTGCCCCTCAGATTTGGCTCTCTGACTCCCCATCCCACTTTATGGAGTTCACAGTTCTAATTCCCAATTTCACAAGCCCTACATATATTTCCAGTGCACACACACTTGTGATTGTTTCAGATGGTGCAGCAGCAGATACCTGAGACATTCTTGTCCAGAGTGACTCTGTCCTCTTAATATCAGTTCACCTACCCAGAGTCAACTCACATCTTACATTTATTTGTACACCATACTTCTCACAGAACTTATTTATGTGAAACATGTATTTTAAAACTATTAATTGATCTTTTACATGTATCACTACTTGGTATGTTTCTCCAAATATACTGAAAACTCCATGACAGGAAAAATGCTATATTTTGTAATAGCTAGCATAGAAAACTAGTAGAAGTGCTCTAGCAGTCATTTGCTGATTAATTTTAGATAGTGGGATCACGATCCTAAAGGGGAGAACAAGTTTAATGATTCTGATTATCTTTGTCAATGTTGATATTAGCACAAAGTTAAACTCTTAAGAAAATATATCTGATCCTGGACATTTCTCACAGTTGAGTCCAGTTCAAATTCAATTAAACTTAGCACAGGAAAATGTCAGAGAGAAAGATTAAAGCCAAATAGCCCAAGGGAGTTTCATTTTAATTTAATTTTTAAGTGTACAATCAGATCAGCTAATGCTATGTACAAAGATATGCACATAAATAAATAGCTTTAAAAGCCATCTCTCTATCTTCCCCTCCCCACCACCACCACCTGCACTAGTTATTGCTGGGACTTTATGCCTGCAAAATTCTACTACTATTAGTAGTCATTCGCTTTCTCTCTCTCTTTCTCTTTCTTCTTTTGACATAGGTAAGAGACAGAGAATATATAGAGAGAGACTTTCAGACTTCTTTGTTGGTCATGAAGCTTACCTCTACAGGTGGGGACTGGGGGATTGAACCTGGGTCATAGTGCATAATAAGATGTGCATTCTACTTGGTGAGGCATCATCTGGTCCCTAAAAATTATCTTCACTCAAGCCAACACCTGTCAGGGTAGGTAGAGCACTGGACTTAGGATAATGTACTTCAAGTCACATATATCCCCCTAAGATCTTGGAACATTTTTTTTTATTTCTCTGATACTGAGACCCACTTTTAATATGATGTATTTGAACTTGAGAGGTAGATGCAAGTAGACCCATTTTGCTTCTATGCAGTGCTTAAGAATCAAATCACCCTTGTAGACCAGAGGTAAAATAGTACTGTTTGATGTACCAGACTTTGCTGCTGTCTTTGAGCAACTGTGCTAGACTCTGTGTATTGTGACAAAGCAACTGTGACTCCTGTAATTATGGCAGCCATCTTATAAGACACAACTGTGGATGCATCCAGTGTGCTATGAGAATGTCAGAACAGAAAGGCTGTAGCAAATGTTCAGTCCTTAAGGATATGTTTCTACTCCAAAAGTACCCTACAGTGAACCTTCCTGATCTGTGAGATATTTACCTTTCTTTCTTTCTTTCTTTCTTTCTTTCTTTCTTTCTTTCTTTCTTCCTTCCTTCCTTCCTTCCTTCCTTCCTTCCTTCCTTCCTTTCTTTCTTTCTTTTGGATTTGGTTTGAGGCATTGCTATTAACCTAATTCATGCCTCAACATTAGCTATCAAGCAGAAGATAAACTTTTTTCCCAGTATCATTACTCAAAAGAGTGTGCCATATTTTGAAAAATTCTATCTGGAGTGTTATTTACCCTTCCTGCCTTTACTTAAAAATTTCTAAATCTATCTGTCTATGTCTAATGAGCGTTAATTACATGCTTCTCAAAAGGCTGATGTAAGGATAGTAAGGTAAAAAATGTAAATACATCATAGAAATATTAATCACTTTCTTTAATATCTTCATTCTTACACCAGATTCACTTCACGACACTCTTCCCAGCAACACCCATTGCCTCAGATCTGCCTGTTGTCAGCACTTCTGTGTCACAGAGGCTGCATGACAGTGCTTCCTTCAGAACAGAGACAGCAGGGATGGAGAGAGCTAAGTGCTGTCAGTTACATTGGCTAGTGAGAAATAACTGGGTTAGTTGTTTCCCTCAAAATTTTTGGAACCCAGTAGCTATTCACCCTGTTTATGTAACAGATGCTAAAAAGAAAAGAGATGTCAGCTTTGAAAGCAGAAACTCATACTAACCAACTCTGAAGTGAGAACTCTAATGAAAGCCAAAAATAACAAAGTTCTCTTCTCTGTGACAAGAAAGGGGTATTAAAAATTCAGGCAACCTGAAACAATCTATCCAAACTGGCATAAATCTTCCTATAGCATTTCGCCATACTACAGAAAGGAATGCTCTACACTCACCCAGTCATGATTATGATGTAAAGCAAATAGACACTATCTGTAAACTAATAATAATAAAATATGAACAATGAAATTTCAAACTGATTGACTGACCAGCATTACGTCCTATATTTTCAGTGGGAGACATAAAAGATAAAGACCTTTAGTACCATATGTCACTTCCATGACATGCAGAAAACATTTGTTTTGAGAAATTATCACTTTTACGGCCCAGAAGATAGCTAGTGTGTTATAGCAGCAACCTGGATATTTCAGACCCCAGGTGTTGCAGGTTCCATATTTGGCAACACCTTATATGAAAGCTGAGTACTCCTCTGGCCCTTTCTGATGATAAAACAAGTATCGTATGTATTCATGAATTCTAGATATCCTTCCAAAATGAGACTCAAAAATCCCAAAATTTTGATACATGTGTGTATAGGGAGGCATAAAATATTATTCATTTAATTGTAAATATCCTCAAAATGCATTTTCTCTAATAATATACTGAATTTTCTATTTTTATAACTATTACCTAATGTTTTTAGATTGGTAACACATCAGAATATTGCAAAAATCTCTTTCTGGTAAATGACTTAAAAGATGTTTGCTAGTGATTTATTAAGATACATAATTTTCTAATGAGTCTCCTTTGTGCACAATTAGTCCAGGGTAGTTAAAAGGGCCAAAATCCTTTAGATAAAGTTGGTGAATAAGTTTGTAATATTTAAAAATATATCTGTCACTCTCCAAGCAATTGCATTTCAGTTACACTTGACAGGCTGTCAGATTAATGTTAACATTTAAATATGTAGTGAGATGGCTACTTAAATAGTATAATGTAAAAATATGTAAAGGGATTGGCTATTTAAATTTGAAGATTGTGTTCTTAAAATCGATCCTTGTTCAACTTTTATTGTATTTTTTTCCTTTGAAACAACAAAGTTATGGTCTATAAGAGGCCTTGACAAAAATAGATAAGTAAATACATAAATAAATGAATCAAATCTCAGGCACTGCTTCCATTCATTTGGAGATCTCAGATGTTTAGGACTGTTGCTATTTTGCTTATTTGTTTGAAATCCTGTTTCTGTCAGAAAAGTTAGGGTGAGGAATTTTCATTTTATTCAGAAATATGAAAGTGTCTGGATTTGCTTTGGTAGATTTATTCTGGACATTAAGAGAAAACTTAAGACTAGATATTGATATTTTCATGGAAGCTATAGGAATTGATAATCTTCACTGGGAGATATAAAAGATATTATGTCATAATAACAACAAAAATGAGAACTGGTGCTTCTCTTTCCCATAGCTTGTGATGTGTTAAAAATATAGTTATTAATCATATGGGAAATACCATGGTGTGTCACTGGTGTGCACTGGTTCCTAGTGCCCTCTGCTGGAAAGAATTAGCATTTCGAGGACCTCCAAGGCTGTGACTGAGCTAGTTCTCTCTTGTTACAAGCAATACCTAATAAAGGTGAATGCACATTTCTTCCATTTCATGTGCTGATATTGTGCACATAATAAACAGCATCACCTAGAGGAGAAGACTATCCTTTCAAATTGAATACAAGAGACAGAGACTCATCTCTTATATGTGATTCAATTAAGAATAGTATGTGCTATTAACCCACTACCTTATGAAGTTTCTGTCTTGACTGATCCTCCCTGCCTTCTCCTTTCTTTTAAATAGTTATATAATTAAACATGTGACATTTAAATATATCTCACAGGTACTCATTCATTTTGCTTTAAGGCATATTATCTAAAACATTTCCCTTTTTCTAAAAAAAAATCATACATTTTATACATGTTTTTGTTGTAAAATGCATCAGTATAGAACCGTTTCGAATCGAGACAGTAGTCGTGGCATTGCTTGTCTCAGAGGCTCCAGTTTATCATAAATGATCAGTAGCAGGAGTGTGAAATCAAAGTTAAAGAAACATGAAAGACCTCCTCTTGGTGTCAAATCCTTTAAGGCCAGTTCGGACCAGCAGTCCAGCAGTAGGGAACCCAGCAGTGGAGGTGTTCAGGGGCTCATGTGAACAGTTCACTGCAATTCAAACCCTCTGAGTTGGATTGCTGAATGGAAGGTTCAAACATATTTCCTCAACTCAAAGCAAAACTAACCTGAAAACATAAATTGGCTCATTTGGACTTCAAACTTGACCCAAATGTACAAAAAGGGGTTCACAAACTTCAGGGAACCTGATTGAACCTTTTAGTTTAAGAAACCCAGAAGAGAGGGTCTTTATAGTTATCAAAGGTCTGCACATTACCTTGTCAATGGAAGCGTGCTCTTAATAAAATCTGTCCCCCCACGTCGGGGGCACCAACCCACTGTGCCTCAGAAGTCCCCAAATGTTCTGATATGGTATCAACCTTTTTGTTAGTCCACATTTCTACTCTCTCTAGTTTAACTGCGATGAACAGAGTGTCAGTTACTTCAGTTGAGCAAATAGGGAAAACAGGAACTAAAGAAATCATATGATGTTTCTATATACCGCAGTAGAACACATGAAGGTGTCAAATCACCATTGATTTTGTAATGACAATTGTTACAACAACAAGGACACTAAAATATTCTATATTTGCTTTGCTAATTTCTCGAATCCATTTCCAAATGTCTGTAAAATGGTCCATCATCCTGAAATACGGGCTGAGTGGCCTCGTGCCAGCACCTTCCAAATTGCTTGCTTTCTAAAATAGCTAATGTTTCTCAAGCTTCTCAAACATCGTTTACTATTTTTTCCTGCCAACGGATGTGTTTCCTCTCTACGTAGGAGTAGGATTTTTAAAACTATGTAATAGGTAGGTGATCCTAACACCATTGTTCTATGTCTTATACTTAGAGCTTTCCTCCCTTTTGTCATATCTGATATTGCTTTAATTTGGGAAAATCAGACAAGAAAATGAAAAGGAGAAAGCACCTGAAAAGATTTAGTATGAATTGAAGTAGATCATAGCTATAGTAAAAGAAAACTTTAATTTAAAAAATGCCAAGAATGGTTGAGCCAGTGTGAAAATAAAGATGTCATGACTAAATAGGAATTTTCAGTTTCTTAGCTGCCAATAATTAATAGATTATTTACACTGGCACACTAATATTTTCTAGCTTTTAGGATTCCATTTACACTTTGATCCTTTGCTCAGGAGCAAGTTTAACATCATTGTGACCTTCTTCTGCCCAACATCATGCACCCAACAGGCAGGGAGAGAGCATCATCTGATATGTGCATTTATTAAAGCAGCAAACTCCAAATATTGGGTGGGAGGAACAAATATGAATGTTACCTATAATAACTGGAAGGGAAATGAATTATTCTTAAGGAAAAATCAATTAGGAAGCCTCAACAATGCCTTTCGGAGGAGTTAAGTTTGTTTTCCATGGTGAAATGCAGCTTTTTAAAAAGATTGTTCCTGATTTAACTCTTGTAGAATTGTTAGGAAATTTAGAGTAATTAGAAAATGTTTCTAGTCATACAGAAGAGATCCTAATGTTAAAAATTCACCAAGTCTTGGTTAACTGCATTGCAAACAATCATTCAAAAATAATTATACATATTATAATAGTCCTAAAAAACTCTGGGATGAATTAAAATTACACACTTAGTGGAGAATATATTTTAGAAAATAAAGTGAATAATAAAAAGAAGTTCATTTTTAAAATAACACAATTTAAAAGTGTGTTAAGTCATAGTAAAAATGTTAAATAGTTAAAAATTACCAACATCTGGAGTTGGGCGGTAACGCAGCGGGTTAAGCTCAGGTGGCACAAAGCACAAGGATCTGTATGAGGATCCCTGTTCGAGCCCCCGGCTCCCCACCTGCAGGGGAGTCGTTTCACAAGTGGTGACACGGGTCTTCAGATGTCTATCTTTCTCTCCCCCTCTCTGTCTTCCCCTCCTCTCTCCATTTCTCTCTGTCCTATCCAACAACGACGACATCAATAACAACAATAATAACTACAACAACAAAACAAGGGCAACAAAAGGGAATAAATAAATAAATTTAAAAAATAATAAAAAATAAAAATAAAAAATAACCATGAGATATCTCACTCAATAGAGCATATACATTACCATGTGCAATACCTGGGTTTGAACCCCAGCACCACATGGGAGTACTTTGGAGGGAGACGCGGGATGGGACTCTGTAAATGGTGGATTGGTGCTGTAGTCTCTCTCCCTCTCTTCTCTTTGTCTGTTTCTCCCTCTCTCTCCATTCTCTATTTCTCTTAAATATGTAAAAATATTTTTAAAATATTGATATGAAATCATGACTTTTTAAGTGGTGCAGTAATTAATGTGATGGATGATATTTGGTGGATATTTGCAAGACTGTTGGAATAGAAGGGTTTTTTTTTTTTTTTTCCTCCAGGGTTATTGCTGGGCTCGGTGCCTGCACGATGAATCCACCCCTCCTGGAGGCCATTTTTCCCCCTTTTTGTTGCCCTAGTTGTTGCAGCCTCGTTGCGGTTATTATTACCATTGTTGTCGTTGCTTTGTTGTTGGATAGGACAGAGAGAAATGGAGAGAGGAGGGGAAGACAGAGAGAGAGGGGAGAGAAAGATAGACAGCTGCAGACCTGCTTCACCGCCCGTGAAGCGACTCCCCTGCAGGTGGGGTGCCGGGGGCTCGAACCGGGATCCTTACGCCGGTCCCTGCACTTTGCGCCACGTGCGCTTAACCCACTGCGCCACCGCCCGACTCCCAGAAGGGTATTTTTTTATATATTTTATTTATTTTCCTTTTTATTGCCCTTGTTTTTTGTTGGTTTTTTTTTTTGGTTATTGTTATTATTGTTTTTGCTATTGATGTCATCATTGTTGAATAGGACAGAGAGAAATGGAGAGAGGAGGGGAAGACAGAGAGGGGGAGAGAAAGATAGATAACCTGCAGACCTGCTTCATCGCCTGTGAAGCGACTACTCTGCAGGTGGGGAGCCAGCAGCTCAAACCAGGATCCTTACGCCAGTCCTTATGCTTCACACCACGTGAGCTTAACCTGCTGCACTACCAACCGACTCCCAGAAAAGTATTTTAAAGCTGATTTGTCCTTTGATGTTGATTCAGGTTTGCATATTAAAGGATTTCTGAACTAGGCCAAGTGATATGGAGCTCCAATATGCAGTAAAGATGTAAAGAACAGTGAAAAATACATACTGTAGCTGCTATGCAAACAAGATGTCAAGTGTTATTTGTGGATTTCTTACTAGAGAATGGTTGTGCAGATAATGTGTCAACATTTGCATTAATGAGAGGACTATTAATAATGAAACTGTGCAGGATGAACCTCTTGGTGCCACATTTCAGCTTGGAATGTGTATGAGGGGGAGGTATAATGCTTTAAAAACAAAAGCATCCATATTATAAATATATCACAAGGGTGGAACTCGTTGTAAGCAAATACCACTCTTCTTTCCTATGGCCCATTTTTAAGGCATATTCACACTCACAAAGGGAACAAGGGGTGTGTGTGTGTGTGTGTGTGTGTGTGTGTGTGTGTGGGTGTGTGTGTGTTATTACACTGAAGTGACACCTCTACCACTTTTGTGTTGATTTGGAAATCCTTATCTCTTTTCAGCTTCTCCCCATGTCCTTTGAAGGACTTTATGTAATGACAGTTATTTTTCTCAGCCAGTATAGACCTGTTTTTCATTGTTGCTACTCTACTCTAGCATCTAACCGTTAAGGGAATAATAACAGCTAGGATTTAAGGAAGGCTTTTATTCAGTGCATATGTTTTTGTGTCTACTGTTATTAAATCATGAAAATCTGGGGCTTCAAAGGAATTCTCAGGTTCACTTCCCATCTACATGTTCCCTCTCATTTGATATGATTCTAAAAAGCTGGGTAGATTTTGCCTAATAAAAGAATGGTTGAGAAATAGACCATCTTCAAGTTTCCCTTTATCACAATGCTTTTTAAATTCTATCCTTCTTATATAATCTTCCAAACAAGATTCTTTCAAAAAAATATATTTGGGGGATCAGGCAGTGATGCGCCTGGTAGAGCGTGTATGCTTCCATGCACAAGGGCCCAAGTTCAAGCTCCCGGTTTCCCCATTCAAGGGGGAAGCTTCATGAGCAATGAAGCAATACTGCAGCTATTTCTCTTTCTCTCTCCCTTCCTCTTTCCTTTCAATTTCTATCTCTATCAAACATAAATTAATTTTAAATTTTCAATAAATAAATTTGATAACCCACTTGAGTATTTTGACAGACTGAACAAAAAGAAAGTTCATTCATTCACTTATCTAGCCTCTATTCAGATTTGTCTAAGTTTGGATGACTATACTAGTTACAAAGTCACGTGGATGTCTAGAATATTTCAGACCAAAAAAAATAATTTCTTTTATCTGAGTGGAAATATGAGTCTACTACTTATTTGATCACCTTTACCTCTATTTCCAATGTTGTGTACTTAGGATTCCTCTTTTTTGGCATGACTGTGACCTGCAGAGGGCAAAAGACCAGGGTAAATTTTTCTAGCTCTGGCTTTTTATCTGCTGAGAGCACATAATTTTATTCATGGGGTAGGTGCTCTGTGTCCCAGCAGATTGCATCCTCATGCAATTCCAAAGCACAGCAATTTCCTTTGCAAAATTCCTTGGCAGGAAATACCACCAAATGCTAACCTAGTCCCAGAAATAACTGCATATTGGACTATATGAAATATCTTACAATATACGTTAACTGTGCTTTAAGAAATTGTGATGTCAGGGAAATCACAAAGTATGAATGAAATTTGAAGCTAAGATAACTTTCTAACTGCAAGTTTCAATCCATATGGCAATAATCTTGGTGGGGAAATTACCACTATGTTTTTAAAAAGACATCAACTGCTATCTCTCTGGAAGATATTCTTTGCCTTGGAGGCAGAAAGATAAATGGCTAGTAATATTCTTTCTTATTAACCTGTTTCACAATACAAAATTATCTTTTTATCAGTGATCTATGTATTATACAGGATTCTATCCTAATGTAAGAAGCCCTTAGTGCTTTAAGATGACTAGAGATAAAGAGAAGAAAAATATAGCATAAAACTGATTTATTACTAAGCAACCCTACAATATTTAAACAACTGAAATAAATGTAAGCAGCATTCTATTTGTGACATGGGCCAACCGAAAAATAAGTTTCTACCAGAAGTAAATTTTCAGCTTGAACTTTGACCTCTGTAGAAATGAAATTTATAAAGTAAATGCTAATAGGCCCTCCTCCCTCACAGTTCAAACACACTGCTATGAAAACACAGAATAACAAGCATCTTTAAGCTTCTTCAGTTTGGTTTTAATTACTGCAGAACAGCCTCTTCCTGCCTTTCTAGTCCTGCCTCTGTCAACACTCTTCTCTGAATCTGGATTCTCTGAAGTTAATGTGTTCACAGACAAAGCTCATTCTTTGAGAGCCTTAGTTTGGTGAGATTAAAAAATAAAATACTATTTTTAACTGGATGAATGTATTTTCCTCCTACCATATCTTATATTCTCCTTCTTTAAATTCAAACAAGAGAAATAAATCTTGATTTGTTTAAAACATTAAGGTTAAAAAAAAAACAACTAGGGACATGACTTCCAAAGGATATTTGTGTCCTTATTTTGAACAATCCAAAGTCAAAATCAGGAGTTGAGCATCCCTGAAATATGTGGTTGGTCTTTGCACTTATCATTACGTATCATTAAGTAAACACTAAGTAAACACATTAGCTTCTCGCTCTGAAAATTTATTTTCCCCAAGCCATTCCACTTTTCTCTGTACTCTTTTCAATCTCCCTTCATAAGTTTCTTTTATATATCATATATCAGTGGTTTTCAAAATGTGAAATACAGAATCTTGGAAGTCACTAGGACTCATTCAGGACATCTGCAAGGTCAAAACTATTTTCTTTCTTTCTTTGTATTATTGTTGTTGGTGGAATTTGCAGGCTCTCACTCTGGGTCCCCTGCCTCCCTGGCTGTTAGGCAATGGAGGTCAGAGTGGCCCCCCTGGGAGTCCTGGGGTGGCTCTGTGTGAGGAGAGCAAAGTGAGCAGAGAGACAAGCAGATAGTCAGCTCCAGGAGAGCCTCAGAGGGTCATCTTGTTTATTGAAAGAGAAAGCAAGCAGGTATACCCATTGTCCAGGGGGAAGGTAATCATTAACCCAAACACAAAGTAGCATAATGCATAGTCATATTTTGACCTACAAACTATTTGATCACAAGTGGAAAGTTACCATACAAGGTTTGATCATGAGCTTCACAATGCATATTTCTCCAGGAGCAAATCACAGGCATTTCAGGGCATGGGGGAAGGGAGCAGTTGAGCAACAGGATGTTTGGCCATGCATATTGTACAGTAATTCATGGCCTTTGTTTTAAGGGAGAACGAGGGGCACGTGCAGAAAGGTAGCCCCCATCCGGAGAAGCCATTCATCACTATTTCACGAGATCGGGGGTTGGGGGGGAGGACCTGCCATTTTCTCAACCTGGAGTGGGGAGAGTTTCGGGTCTACCTGCTCAGACTCTTATGGAAACAATGGCCTGGACTTCCTGGACAGTGGACCCACTTCCCAACAGGAATTAATCATCTACAGTAAACAGAGTTGTTGAAACATGTGTAGAATTTCTCAGTTTTTCTGCAAAACACTCACCCCCAGCCTAGATCCTTCTTCACCAACATGCCCAGGACTTGAAATCTTCCTCACACCCTGCCCCTCCCTACAGCCCTTTGCTTTGTACAATACACCAAAAAGTCCAAGTACTGTTAGTTCCCAACTTCTGTCCATGAGTGGGATTATCCCATATTCACTCTTCTTCTCTTTCTTTCTTTTTTCTTTCTTTTTTTTTTTTTTTAACATTTTTCCCCTTTATTGGGGGATTAATGTTTCACAGTTGAATTCTTCTCTTTCTGTCTTATCTCAAACATGATTTCTTCTCGTTCCATCCAACTTGAGGTGAAGAAAGTGAATTCATAATTCTTAATTGCTGAATAGTATCCCACCATGTGTAAACCACAGCCTTATTTTATTTTTTTTACCTTTTATTTAACTTAACATAATCATCTCCCACTCTATTTTTTTCCTGAAGGATACAATATTATCCTTTTTAATTGCAAAGTAGTATCCCAGACAATTTCAAGACTTTTTTTTTTTTTTTGCACACAACTCAATTTGTATTACAAAGTGAAAATATGCAGTGGAGGAGAGGATGTATGGAAGCAACTGACCTCTCAATGAACAGTCACTTGTTTATATTCATCCCATGAGTTTTCCTTTTAATTTTCTTTTATTTAAGAAAGGAGACATTAACAAAATCATAGGATGGTGGGGTACAACTCCACACAATTCCCGCCACCCAATCTCTATATCCCATCCCCTCCCCTGATAGCTTTCCCATTCTCTATCCCTCTGGGAGCATGGACCCAGGGTCGTTGTGGGTTGCAGAAGGTGGGAGGTCTGGCTTCTGTAATTGCTTCCCTGCTGAACATGGGTGTTGACTGGCCGGTCCATACTCCCAGTCTGCCTCTCTCTTTCCCTAGTAGGGTGGGTCTCTGGGGAAGCGGAGCTCCAGGACACATTTGGTGGGGTCTTCAGTCCAGGGAAGCCTGGCCGGCATCCTGATGGCATCTGGAACCTGGTGGCTGAAAAGAGAGTTAACATACAAAGCCAAACAAATTGTTGAGCAATCATGGACCCAAAGGTTGGAATAGTGGAGATAAAGTGTTGAGGGGTACTCACTGCAAACTCTAGTGTACTACTGTTTTCAGGTATATATTTGCCCTGGTTTATGGATACCTGTGAATATACGCTCTATCTCCTGGAACCTGGTCTATATCTAGGTTTTGGAACTTTGTTAGGAAGTGAACCACCTGGGATGGAGTTAGAGAATACTATAAAAGGAAAGGTCTTACCCGAGTGATGAAGCTGAAGGGTTGTCATTCCACACCTGAAGTCTCTGGACACAGTAGTGTCAAAGAAGAATGCCCATAATCATCTCCCTTTTCCACTATGTATTTATACAAGAACATATTTTCTCAGTATGCTTCAACCAATATAATACATCCCAACTGATTAAAACAAGAAACTGACTTTAAAATGTTAATGTCTCCTACTGAGACATTAAACAAATTTTCAAATATGTAAAATAACACCACTCTTCTTGCTATTATTTTAAATATGAAGAATATAGTTGTACTTTGTTGTAAATTTTATTTTCAGATAGAAACAGAGAGAGAGTTAAAGAGACCGTAGCACCAAAACTCCCTTCAGTATGATGGGGACTAGGCTTGAACCTGGATCATATACAAGGCAAAGAAGCATGCAGTCCAAGTGAGCTATTTCACTGAGCTGTTTACAGCATTTATATAAGCATATAATTCAGTTTTTCTTTCAATTTTAATTAATCACAAATATTTTAAAATACCTTAGTTTAATTTCTCATGGGATAGTATAGATTGATGTGTTCTACATGGACAGATAGCTTGAGAGAGGGGGTTCTCCATTGTGTGTTAAAGTGTAAAGAGGCCCCAAGACCAGAAAATTTGATGCTCTGCCTTTGTGTAGTGGTAGTCTTAATACTTATACAACTTTTTTTTTTTTTTACCTTAGAGCAGAATTCCTGTGGGTTGGGTTTTTAGATAGCCCATAAATGCCTTAAAATTTCGTATAGTTGTATTTTTTTTTCCGGGGCAATTGTTAAAGATTTTTATAAGATTATCTACAAATAGCCAAGAACTGCTGCATCTTATTGAAAATAAGGTGTATATCTAAAGTCTCTCGAGGGACTGGAAAATAGCCAGCTCAGTAGAGCAAGTGCCCTTCCATGTTTGTGGCCTGCTCTCATGTGGGAGTACCACAGCACCAGGGGGAGCATCACTGCTGTAGTGTATCCTCTTTCCACCTGAAATAAAAAGAATGAAAGTAGGGAGTCGGGTGGTAGCTCAGCAGGTTAAGTGCACGTGGAGCAAAGCGCAAGGACCCACTTAAGGATCCTGGTTCCAGCCCCCGGCTTCCCACCTGCAGGGGAGTCGCTTCACAGGCGGTGAAGCAGGTCTGCAGGTGTCTGTCTTTCTCTCCCCCTCTCTGTCTTCCCCTCCTGTCTCCATTTCTCTCTGTCCTATCAACAACAACAACATCAAGAACAACAATAATTACAACAATAAAACGATGAGGGAAACAAAAGGGAATAAATAAATATTAAAAAAAAGAATTAAAGTAGTCCAGGAGTAGTAATATTGCACGTGCATAAGACCTTGGCTTTGCAAATAAAATCTACGTAGACATCATAGCACCCAAGTGATAAGCCATATGGAAAATACCTAAAAATGACTTCCTATCTTCCACCCTCAGGAAGACCAATAGTTTCATTTGCTCTATTCCCACCTTTGGATGCCTGTTGATTGAACAATTTGCTTTATATCATACCACTTTTCAGCTACCAAGTTGCAGATGCTACCATGATGACATCCTGGCCTCCCTGAGCAGATAACTCACCAATGTGTTCCAGAACCACACTTCTCCAGAGCCCTACCCCACTAGGGAAAGATAGAAACAGACTGGGAGTGTGAATCGAACTGCCATTGTCTATGTTCAGCGGAAAAGCAATTACAGAAGCCAGAACTTCTACCTTCAGCACCTCATAAAAATGTTTAGTTCATACTCCTAGAGAGGGATAAAGAATAGACAGCCTTCCAATGGAGGGGATGGGACACAACTCTAAGGTTGGGAACTGTGTGGAATCTACCCCTATTATCTTATAATCTTGTTAATCATTACTAAATAACAATAAAATTATAAAAAATATATTTCCAGTATGGAAGTGACAGTCCTGGGTATTTAGAAAGATGGCATAATTCAACCAATTAAACATTAAACTGGCCTACCACTGGCTGGAAGGGGTGCAGCAGATAACATCTCTGATCTGTGAGCATGAGGTCTGAAGTTCTATTCCCAGGATCACATGTATCAGATTAGAGGGATTCTCTGTTGCTTTTCTTTTTTGCTTTCTCGCTCCTCTTTTTCTCATTAACAAACATAAACTGATGTACATATTTTACTGTCATTGATAAGAGCAAGATGGTAAGGAATGAGCAAAGTGAAAGTAATGTAGTTGGAATCACAGGCATCTCTTCCTTTAGCTCAAAAAAGCTGTATTCCATTCCCATTCCTCAAGATAGGGTAGATGCCCTGAATATTACTTTCCAAATGCCCTCTCTATGTGCCCATCACTGAAATTTCTACAAAGCAGTATAATTTCATTTTATCTTCTCTACCAGACTGTGAACCCCTACAGAGCAGAAACAATGTTTACTATCTTTGCATCCACTAAATCTGGCACTGTGCCTGAGATATAATAAATGTTCAAGTATTAACATTTTGAATGCAGTGAATTTACATTCCACAAGAAATATAGATAGATAGATAGATAGATAGATAGATAGATAGATAGATAGATAGATATCTTAGTAATATAAACCCTATAACATAGTTACTAACAGTATAAGTGCTTGATGGAGATTTCCTGGACTTAAAGCCAAGATTCTGTCACTTAGTACCCGCATGGCTTTGGACATACTATCCATCCTCTCTGTTGTTCAATTTCCTCATCTGAAAAATAAGAAAAATAACAGTGCCTACCCTGTAGTACTCTTAAGGGGTAATTGTTATGAGGTTAAATGAGGTAAGTCTTGTAAAATGCTTACAAAAATGTCTGTACAAAGGCAGGCCTCTCTAGATAAAGATGAAATCGTCCATATCTGAGGAAGTGTTAGTGGGGGGTAGCAGTTGAGTGAAGTGCATTTTAGTCCAGTAGAGTTTTAATTATCATTAACATTCACATACTTGTTTGAGGATAAATTTATAGAAGTCAATATCAAGGTAGCAATCAGGGGTTCATCAGCTTTTCATTTTATACCCAGTTAATCTCTGATAACTTTTCTCTTCGAGTGACATACAGTAGCCTAGCAAGGCATTGTGCAATATTAAATGTTATGCACAAATAGGTGCCTAATGGTGGGTTTAAGGATGTTGCAGTAGTCCAAGTTCTTTCATTTTCCTGATTATAACTGCATTTGCATAATGTATGAATTCAAACATTATTGCTGTTAAATAATGCATAAATATTCTCCCATGCTGAAATATGTCTATTTCCTCTTCATGGATTCTGTTGAGTGTAGCGTTCAGTTGTTTTTCTATTTAAAATGTACATCAGAACTATGACTGGGGGGAATGTTGTAGCCAGAACGAACTTACTCAGAACTGTAAATGAAGTGTACATTACTAAGTGAGCCAGCCACCCCCCTTCAGGATGCAATATCTTCAGAGTCTGGTTTTTAGTATTTTAGAAATGGCAAATATTTTCTTGATCCCCTGATAATTGGTGGGGATTTACATGTCAAATATGACTTTCCTGGAAGTTGTCAGAAAGAAAAAGACTTCTGTTTCTCTGGTTTGCTTTGTTTTTTCAAGCCTAAATATAAATATGAACATGAGCATGCACTTTATAGATTTTCTTGCATACTATAAACTTCTATCTAAATTATTAGAAGCAATGCTAATTGGTCTGAATTCCCACTTCAACTTTATAGCTTTAAATATTCCATTTAATGCACTCTCAATGATTCTCTGATGGAAACCACAGCTGCTTCTTTGTTTTATAAAATATATGTTTAAAAAATATGACTGTTTACTTCTAACTATACTGTCTCCTTTTCTTTTCCAAATATATGACTTGGCCTTTTACATTCCCTTTCCCTTGTCAAAGATATATAGCCTGAGACTTCATTTGGAATCTAATGTAGTAGGTTCTCTTTGTAGTATATTTGCTATTTGCTACTACTCTGAAATAATCAGGTGACAAAAATAGACTATATTTTTAAAATTGTATTTTATTTTATGATTTGCCATTATGATGCCAGAAGATGTCTATCCTCATATTACGATCACTATAATGTTACTCTCACACACGCAATCACATACACATGTGAAGAGAGCCTATTTTCTCTGTCAAATGGATTTTCTGTCACTTCCCTATTCTATCCTCTACTTACTACCGCTGATAAAACAGTGTGATGCATTCAAATGTCTAATAAAAAAGGATGTGCCTCTAAGAGAACACATTTTTAATTCTATTCAGTAAGTGTTTCATTATAAGCAAAAGATAGCTCTGAAAAGCATCACATGAACTTTAGTGGGAAACATAAAACTGTTTTTATTCCAAAATTGAATATACCTGTACAAAATAAAATGAGCTGTGACACTGCATTCCAGTTTCACACATGCAACTCCTAAGCTAATATTTGCTAAAGAAATCAATTTCATATACCACAAGGCTATTTAGTAAATCTTTTCCACTTTGCCATGGAATAGATGTATGAGCCATTAAATGTGAGCAAAGAGTTGCCCTAGTACTGGACACTTCTGATTTAGAGAGTGTAAATTCTTAGCACAAAAACTAGAACCAAATTTGTTTCATTTCCAACCAATTTAATGAGCAGTTCTAATGTCCCTTGGAGTCACTGATCTGACTAAAAGAATCAATAAGAAGCAGACTACTGGGCATGGAGAACCCCAGCTCATTCACTGGAGAATCATGACCATGGTCTGGGAGCCTTAGGCTCTTGCTCATTTTCTTCCATACTTTGTGTATAAATTGTATGTTAACTGTCTACATCTTGGAAAAATAGAGTAGCTACCTCAAACAACATGCCCACATAATTTTGATGGAAAGGGTTTAGAACTTCAGTCCAGATTCTGTTTTATTTTAATCCAGCTGCTTTCATTTTCCCCGAGTATTAAAGGTGAGAATAAAAAAGATGATCACTGGGTGAATGCTGTAAAAGGATATTTGAAAAACTGCTCACAAGTCAGAACTTCATTCACTCTTTGAGATATATAAAGAAAATACAGCAGATTCCATCAAAAGTGTCATCAGAAGTCCTCTTGTGGGTCACTCCAGGAACTTGTCTTCTCTATAAAGTAGCAATGGTAGGGACTGCCCCACCCTCCAAAGGGAAAGGAGGCTGGGTTACCCTACCCTGCCACTCAAGGGAAACTAGTCCTGAAATGAGTGCAGCCTAGAAAGCTCCTAGCTGTGACCATGAACTGTGAGCTTAGACTGATAGAGAAAAAGGTGACACAGGCTCCATTGTCATATATGGAATATATGGACCCTGGGTCAGGTTGATGAGGTAAATAGCTACTTTTATTCATAGAGTTTCTTCAAGATTTGGAGCTACTCTCTGCTCTAATCCAGCTTTCTAATTCTATTCTCAAATCTGATGCCATGTTCCCAAACAATATTTTTGTCCACCTCTGTTAGTTATCAAATTCAAGCAAACATTACCAGTCATGGGCCCCTGAAACATACCTAAAATAAACTTCCTATTTTCTTTCCACCTTAAGATTCCTATTCTCATCTGTTCAATTTCTCTAACACTACTACTTTTTGGTTCCTGTTCATTAATCATTTTGTCCAGCTCTATATCTTACCGCCTTTCAGCCACCAAGTTTCAGATGCTATCATGATTCCATATTGTCTTCTGTGAGCAGATGACCTCACCAATGTGTCCCAGAACTTCACCTCTCCAGAACCCTAACTCTGTAGGGAAATATAGAATCAGGCTGGAGCTATGGATCTACATGCCAATACCCATGTCCAGTGGAGAAGCAATTACAGAAGCTAGAACTCCCACAGTCTTCATCCCAATAAGAATTTTGGTCCATATACTCGAAGCGAGAAAAATGATAGGGAAATATGACCAGAGAGCTCTGAACTCCAATTCCATCAGGACCTGGAGAGAGAAGAGGAAATGAAGAAGGATATTCAGATGTAGTAATTGGTATATATATGTGTGACTTAGAAGAAAGAGAAGGTAGGACCATAGGGGGGAAAAGGGGCGGCAAATATATATAGAGAGAGACAGAGACAAATAGTTGTAGGATAATAGTCAACCCATGTCTGCCACCTTGGAAGAACTACTGTAGCCATCAATGGAAGGAATGTAAATACAACTCTGGTTGTGGAAATGATGTAGGCTTGTCCCCCTTTTGTCTTATAATTTTTTTAATCAATCTTGTCCTAATAAGATATTTTTAATGCAGCAGAGACTGAAGAACACTTTCCCCTCCAAAGTGCATGTTGCTTGGTCATCTATTGGTTTTACACTCTGCCTTCACCCTAGGGGAAGAAAAGACCCAATATCCACTAATCCCTCAACCCTGCCTGTCAGCCTGCAAGATTATACTGCCAAAATAACTCAGTCTTGAAACTTTAATTTTTTTCAAGAATCATTATTTAGTTGAGAGAGAGAGAAGAAGAAGAAGAAGGAGAAAGAGAGAAAGACACAGAGAGAGAGACAGAGAGAGAGAACCATAGTACTGCTTAGTTCTGGCATGTGACAGGGCAGTGCCAGAGACTGAAAATGGAATCTCTGGGGCCTCAGGCTTTCAAGTCCTGTGCTCTCAAATACTAAGACATCTTCCTAGCCCTTCAGTATTTAGGTGTTGTTTTTTTTTTTTTTTTTTTTTTGTAAGTTTGTTTGTTTTATTATGCCAGAAAGACAGGGAGACAGACCTGAATACTTCTTAGCCCTTGCATAAGATGATACTAGGGGTTGAATCTGTTACTTCCAGAGATAGGTACTCTAATAGGCCTATATATCTCCTCAGCATTTCAGTATTTACTTTCATTAACTAAGAACTAGATTCAACAAACCAGATGGCAACCATATTTTTTATTGTTGTTGTCGTCATCATGGGAGCTTTGCTGCTCTGGTTAACTTTTTCAGGTAGGAAAAGAGAAACAGATAAAGGGAGAGAAGCAAAGACACCACAGTATTGGCACTTCCCCCAGTGTGGTGGTTGCCTGGCATGAACCTGGGATATAGGTCTGACAAAGCAGGCATTTTTACAGGTGAGCTATTTCACCAGCAAGGCAAAATATGTATAATAGTCTATTGATTTACATAATAGTATATTAGCTGTAATAAGTAAAGATGGTTCATAGTATCACAAATTGTATTTGTGAGGAATTCTATGGAAGCACTGGGGAATTTTACACATTTTAACACTATTTTCAAAATATTTTTTATTTATTTTGCATAGAGACACAGAAGAAGTTGAGAAGGAAGTGAGAAAGTCACCCACACTTGTGAAGTTTCTTTCATTCAGGTGGGAACCAGGGGCTTGAACCAGGATCCACTTGCACATTAGAATGTGTGTGCTCAACCTGGTGTGCCAGCACCTGGCCCCACATTTTACACTTTTTATAAGTTGTATTTTTTTCATTTTTTAATTATCTTTATTTACGCATTGCATAGAGACAGCCAGAAATCTAGAGGGAAGGGGAAGATAGAGAGGGAGAGAGAGAGAGACCTTCAACACTGCTTCACCACTCACAAGCTTTCCCCCTGCAGGTGGGGACGGCAAATCGAACCAGGTTCTTGCGCATTATAACATGTACACTCGAATAGGTGTGCCACCATATGGCCCTCAAGAAATTCGATTTTGTTAGTTCCAGATATTTGGACTATTTTGTAGATTGATGTCTTTTTTTTTTTTTTTTAAGATACAGATAGGAAGAGAGTAAATGAGACCATAGCACTGACGATTGCTTTTATGTGTGGGAGCTGGGTTCACATATGACAAAGTATAATATCCAATGAGCTATTTTGCCAGCTCCCAATGTTTTTCTCTTTTCTTTGCATGACTTCTTGAACAAGAGTTTGTAGTACTGTAAATCCTTTAAAATGTACTTGGACTTTATCAAGATGCTACAAAGCCACATAACACATGAGATCTATTGATTGCAGAAATACTTTATGAGATCTAAATAGTATGTCTGGCACTAAAGTCCCAAACACCTGAACTGACAAATATCTCTGACTAAAGTGCTTTAGAAAGTCGAAGCACCGGTGACACTCACCATGCTCCCCTCAATCCTCACCCATATCCTGACTGTGCATCTTACCTCCAGTTTGTATTCATTT
This sequence comes from Erinaceus europaeus, assembly GCF_950295315.1. NCBI lineage: Eukaryota > Metazoa > Chordata > Mammalia > Eulipotyphla > Erinaceidae > Erinaceus > Erinaceus europaeus. The sequence goes on along the minus strand of NC_080172.1, from coordinate 79,453,707 downwards.
AGACTATTTTTCTAGTACTAAGACACAGGAGTGTTTAATCAAGAAATGTATTAACTAATAGGTAAAACCCATTATAAAAAATCCCCTTAATTGCTTCATGGTGTCAGGAAAAAAGGGCCTGTCAAGAGAGTCACTGTGTTACACTGTGACAGCAAAAAGCAACATTTGGAAGTCCTCCTCCCCTGGGCCTTTTCTTTGATTTCTGCCTTTAATACTGATAAGAAGTGACAGTAGTTGGATAAAACAATCAAAACTAGAGTTGAAGAGCTTATAAACCTTCTGACACTTCAATAAACCAAAAGCCGATATGAAACCAGCAAAATGCTTTTATTTTAACTCTGGCTAGCCATACACCACAGACATAACATTCATTTGCAGAGCTCCAAGCTATCTCCTTGATATAATATTTTACTAACTCTCATTTCACATCTTTTAAATAAGAAATAAATGCTAAATTCTACCAAGAGAAATAAAATCTTTTATAATCTTTTAGACAGTTGTTGTCATCCCTCAGGAGAGCTTTATGCCTGCTGCTAAATGTCTACAAATCAATATTTAATATTTTGAAACATGAAGTCTTAATTATCTATCTCCCCTTTAAGCGTGAAACCCTTACTGAGTGAAAATAAAACCATGTGTTGGCTGATGGATTGATTGCCACTTATTAGTACTTTCTTGATCTTCAGGTCAGATTACAGGGCTCCATTCCAAACACATACTATGCCTTATCATTTATGCCTGGGTGTATAAGGGAACAGAGTAGAATATGTTAACTCAGGAATATGTGAAGATATTTTCCACTTTGGTTCATTGGACTAACACTGATGAATTAAAAACACAAAAAGAAATAATCTTCAAGTCATAACTACTATTTATATCCAAGACAAACTTCTTACTCTTGGGTGCCATAGTAATACAAACTCTATTGCTCTATGCACACACTGGAACATAAAAGAGACTCGTGTAAAAGAGTCCTCATTTATTACGAAAAGGGAAATAATATAATATCACAAAAACTCTAATTGAAAAACGGGGGAAAAAACACACACACACATGTGCTTCAATGAACCTCTAAGCTATCTGAATTTGATCTGAATCCTTAAGCACTGCAGAGAACTGAACCCTGAGCAGGGGCCTCTTCTGCTTTTAGGAACAAAGGACACGCAGTCAGATAAGTAATGATCTGCAATTTCTGTATTTGTGTTCATTCAGAACACAGGGGGTTTCCTGAAATGGATTACATGGTGAAGTAAAAAAAAAGATTGGGCCATGTTCCAGAATCTAGAAATGTGACTATATTTGGGGAAAAAAAGCAAAACTCTGTAAATAAATTAAAAATATCAAGATCATCCTGGATTCTTCAGTGAACCCTAATTCCAATGGCAAGGGTCTTATGAGTGACACATGGGGAAAAGGAGAAGTCTATGTGAAGACAAAGGCAGAGATTAGAATTGTGCAGCCATAACCACCAATGGAAGACTCAAAGAAAGATTCCCTTTAGAGGCCTGGGAGGGAGTACATCCCTGGTGATATCTCAGTTTCAGACTTCCGATGTCCAGAACCTTGACAGACTAAATTTCTGTTGTTACAACCCACTAAGTTTGTGGTTATTTGTCATGTAAACCTTGGAAATTAATGTGCATGGCATGAATACAAAATGGTTTAATGGGCTGCTGATGAATTAGACTGGTGCAATGACAGATTATATGGACTTGTCCTAAATTCAGTAAGCAGAAGGAGATTTAGGAATGTTTAAAGTTTCTCCTGGGCCCTGGTGGTGGTGCACCTGGTTGAGTGCACATGTTACAATGCACAAGGACCCAGGTTGGAGCTCCCAATCCCTACCTGCAGGAGGAAAGCTTTGCAAGTGGTGAAGCAGTGCTGCAGGTGTCTCTCTGTCTTTCTCCCACTCTATCACTCCCTTCCCTCTCAATTTCTGGTTGTTTCTATCCAATAAATAATAATACCAAAACTATTAAAAAATAAATAAATCCCTTTTAAAAATAAAGTTTTTCCCCAAGTCTCAGCTTCCTTGTTTATCTGGCCTTGCCTTCTTCTAATACATTTTGTCTGTGTCTCTTTTAGTATCTTACATTCTTAAGAATGTGAGATGAGGAGATTATATAGATTTGGGTTTGCTTATCAACCTTGTCACATAAAGAGTGGATGATCATAACCTCATTAGTTACTGTAAGGACTAATAGTAACACATAAACCTCCCTTCACCAAGGAAGTACTTAATTAATGCGACTATACCTATTATCATTATATAATTTTGCTTCTTGGAGAGTCCATCATCATGTGTTGACCATCACAAACTGAAATCCTTTGTTATCTAATCTAGATTTTAGCTTCTACAGTTAGAATCCTTAACCTCTAATATAGTTCATTAGACATATGCAGTTTTGATTATACAAAATAGTCCGGTGCACTATTGCATCTTTTGCAACATTTTCTATTCATCCTGCTCCGGTTGCCACACCTACCACCACAGGTTCCATTCAGTTCTTCAGAGTCTCCTTCTTGTCTTTTGGTTTTGTACCCCCGAAACATTTTCCTTAGTTCCTAGCTAAATCTCACCCATCCTTCAGTTCTGAGCTAAAATGTTCTCTTTGTGGAAAATTACTTCTCATCTTCCTCTATCTCAGTAGGCCCTACACTTGTTTCCAACAAATTTAACTTCTCATTTATTTGTTTATGTGATCATGTGACATGTATCATCTCCTCCACTAGACTTTGTAGCAGAGAAGATACTTTGTGGATATTAAATTTGTTTGTTGTTTACTTATTTATCTTTACCAGAGCAGTGGCTCAACTCTAGTTTATGGTAAGACTGGCCACTGGACCTGGGATCTTCAGTACCTCAAGCATTAAAGTCTTTTTGTATAATCATCATGCTATCTCCCCAGCCCATGGATAATAAACTAACACATTTTTATACTAGTTTCATCATCAGTTACAGATTATTCCATGGCTATATAAGATGTGGTACCTGATAGGCTCAATTTCTGAATTACTTTTCCATTGGTAATTACAGAACTTCATGCATAATAGAAAAAGGGAGATTAAAGTAGGCAAGTGTATGCATAGGAGTGAAAGTTCAACTATGAGGAGAGGTGGTGACAAACCTAGTTAAGCACCACACTACAGCCTCTGGTCCCCACCTGCAGGTGGAAGTCTTCATAAGTGGTGAAGTATAGCTGCAGGTCTACCTTTGTCTATCTTTCCACCTCCCCTCTTATTTTCTCTCTGTTTCTGTCTAAAAATAAGTAAATATTTTTTTGAAAAATAGAGAAACTTAATAAAAAAGAAAGTCCAACTGTTATGTCCCCAAAATTGTGAGAAGGGAAGAGAGAAGAAAGTTCTAAAGAAGTCATACACATAGGTTTGTTTTGCAAATTATGCTTTGAAGTTATGTCAATTGATTGGGGCTTCTAAGGCAACTCTGGAGTGGGGGTGGAACAAGAATGACAGCCAAATTTTAAAATCCTGAGATCTGTCACATTTCAGGATAGAGAGAGATTAACTCCAGACACCACAGCTGATGATCTAAAGAGAGATGGAGGAACACTCATAAGACATCCTGAGATAGGACAGTGTCAAGTGAGGAGACCCAATCAGACCTCCAGCAGAGTATTTATTGGCAAAATCATATATAACATCAAAATGGAATGAGAAAGATCAAAGTTGTTTTTTAAGTAAACATACATCAAGGGAGTAAATGTCAAGATACAAATAAAAGGTCATTAATTATACATTGTATGGAAAGGTCAGAGCAGTGGTCTAAGAGGTGGTGCAATGGATAAAATGTTGGAATCTTACATATGAGGTCCCGAGTTCAGTACCAGCAGCATATGTGCCAGTGATGTCTGGTTCTTTCTCTCTCTCCTCCTATCTCTCTCATATATAAATAAGCATAAATATATTTTTTAAAAAGTCAGAACATATTTATCGTGGTGGGGTGTTTATCAAAATGCAGGTAAGGATGTTTAAAACTTAACTACACTATCCATAGTCTGAATGTCATTACATCAGGTAAGAAATATTGAGTCACCCTGTACAATCCCCAGACTTTCAGGGAGAATTGCAATCATCAGAGTTCACATATAATTCATGTAGCTATTATCCTAGGACTCTTGGCCTATGTTGAACTTCTTCCTTAGAGAGTGAGGGTTGCAATGAGCAGGCCTCATCTTATTTTTAGACAAAGAAATCTATGCAGTAAAAACAACAAGCAGATATGTTCTTATAAGCATGAAGGCATAGGTAAAAATCAGTAAGATTTCTAATAACAAGTGTCAGGAAGTCTGGGATCAGGAAAGTCTTCAACGATTCCAAAAAAAAATCTTTTTTATATAATCTTGTTTATTATCTTTACTTATTGGATAGAGACAGACAGAAACTGACAGGGAATAGGGAGGGAGAAAGAAAGAGAAAAAGAGACATCTATAGCCTTGCTTCACCACTTGTGAAGCTTTCCCCCTGCAGGTGGGGGCTGGGGGCTTGAACCCGGGTTCTATCACACTGTAATGTGTGCACTTAACCAGGTATACTGCCACCCGGTCCCCCGAAGAAAAATTAACAATCTGGACAACTCAACCCAACAATAATTTATTTTCTCACTATTCTAGAGGCCCAAAGTCTAGGACCAATGTTTTAGCAACTTTAGTTTCTTTTGAGGCCTCTTTACTTGGATGGTTGATTACATTTTTTTTTTCACTGTGTCTTCACTTTGCTTTGTGTGAACATGAGTGGTGTCTCAAATTTCCACTTCTTAGAAGGAAAACTACCATCATGTAGGACTAAAGTCCAAGCAAACCTCATAACCAGTAGGTCTTTTTTTTTTAATTTATTTTTTATTTAAGAAAGGATAAATTAACAAATCCATAGGGTAGGATAATATTGCATCTGCCAATCGCAACCTAATCAACACAATGATTGCCACCTCAACCAGTAGGTCTTATTTGCAAATAAATTCACATTCTGAGGTACTGACAATTAGGACAGACTTAAACATATACATATGAGTAGGGGGCATATCATTTTAGTCCCAAACAGGTACAGGATCCTCAGAATGTGATAGAAATATGTCAGTCTGAGAAAACATACTCATGCTAGTTTGGAGGGAAAAAAAGCCGTCGACATGTTTTCTCAGGCATCTCATAGGAGAATTGGAACAACAAGAGCAGTAGTAGTCTGGAAAGGCAGCTGGTGAAATGTAGACAGTTCTCCTGGCAACAAAGAATTCATGTGGGACATAAAGAGACCTGTATTCCCATTGAGCATCTGTAAATTTGCTGTGGGAACAGTAGATGAATAGGTCCTTGTCTGAAGATAAAATAAGTGTTGACTCAGAGAATGGCTTGACTCTGGATTTTAAACCTCACACATCATTCCAGAATCGATCAAATAGTGCTGATGCTGCTTCATCAGCCCAAATCATCAGTATCTAGAAGACACCACATGTGTTCCTACTCCATTCTTCATGCAACCTCAAGGACACCTTAAACAAGTCATCTGCCACCAGATGCCTTTGTGAAGTGTGGGGAAATGGACAAAAATCTGAAAAATTAAATATTTTCCTAAAATATTAAGTCATGTGAAAGGGACAACCTAATCATAATGGAGGATTAAATTTATGAAGTTACTAGAGATTTAAATCGCAGAGATTATGAAATGATTGTGTTCCAAATAAATGCTACAGTATATTGTTAATTGCAAGTTTTTACTTTCCTGTTATCCAGTAGAATGAGAATCATGAGGAAGATTAGACAAGTTATGGGGGTGAGGGGACAGCTACTCTTTTCCCTTGTACAATAGAATAGTTAAATGTAATAAATGTCTCCAAGATAACTAAAAACTTATATATTTGCTATACCTAGCTCAGAATTTATTCTAATAAAGATTTTTTTTTAATTTAATGATATCACCAAGATGGCAAGAACTTATATGCTAAATTACACCCCTCCCTACCTCTGAACCTCTACTTAAGCCTTGTCTCCATTATAGCCATTTGGACAATATTTCAGTCCCCATCATCATCATCAGTTCAAAAAAAAATTTCATTAAGCAAATTTCCAACATTGCGAAATCACAATGGAGGTAATTATTTCCTCCAAATAAAAAAGCTTTATGCTATATTCTTTTTAGAACACTAGAATTAATTCTATGTCTAACACAGTCTATTTCTCAAACCTGTTTTTATATACTATTATTTAAAATATAAGAAGTAGTTTCAGGGGCCGGGCAGTAGCACAACTGGTTAAGCACACATGGCGCCAAACTTAAGGACCTGTATAAGGATTCCGGTTAGAGTCTCCGGTCCCCCACCTGCAGGGGGGTCCCTTCACAAACGGTGAAGCAGGTCTGTAGGTGTCTATCTTTCTCTCCCCCTCTCTGTCTTCCCCTCCTCTCAATTTCTCTCTGTCCTATCCAGCAATAACAACAAAGGCAACAAAAAGGACAACAAAATGGGAAAAATGACCTCCAGGAGCAGTGGATTCATAGTGCAGGCACCGAGCCCCAGCAATAACCCTGGTAATCCTGGAGGCAAAAAAGAAAGAAAGAAAGAAAGAAAGAAAGAAAGAAAGAAAGAAAGAAAGAAAGAAAGGAAGGAAGGAAGGAAGGAAGGAAGGAAGGAAGGAAGGAAGAAAGAAAGATTAGTTTCCAGTTATCTGTAACTTTTACTATCTCCCTAACCCCTCAAGCTAGAGGTCTTGATTGTCTTACTCCTCCTATCTCTATGCAACTAAGTCAAATAACCTCTGGTGGTGCTATTCATTTTAAAATTTTTCATTTATAAGAACTGTGCTGCATATTGTAAAAGTCCCTTACATTTCAGTATTCCAAAACTTAAAATTTAGTCTTATCTACTATTAGTATTATGTGTAACTTTAATATAATACTAATACAAGATCTACTCATAATATAATTCTAAAAGAGTAAGAGGCAGGAAGACTGTACATACATATTTTATACATACACATGTGTTCAGCTTGCCTGAGTAATCATTCAGATTTTTCTCAGAAGTAATTTATTATCTTTAAAGCTCACTATTTTATACTCCATAGTTTGTAACATAGCTGATTGGCTCCAAACAAATGTTCTTGATTTATCCTAATCAAATATCACTTTATTGTCTATGAAACATGGCAACAGAAATGAAAAGTTGGACTATATTTGTTTAATTTTAAAATGATTTCTCACCCTTAGTATTTTATGAGTTATTTTCATTTAGCAAGTAGGAAAATTTTCCAGCAGGATCCCATCTGCTCCTCCTCTTGAGTTTTGAAGTGGTCTGCAGTCTAAATTGGTAACATCTTTCATCCTGTGGCAACGCCCCTTGTTGTCACAGGCATGCAATTCTGATTTCATTGCCCTATTGAGCCAAAGGCAAAGAGAGGCAACAAGAGATAAATCCCTTAGAAAACTCAATAAGTTTAATAATAGCTAACAGACACTGGATACTACCCGCCATAGAAATGCTTAATTGCTCTTTGTCATTAAGTTGGCTCTATAGATAAAAGCTCTTTGTGATGGTTTCTTCTCCTTAGAGTCTAAGACTAGACTGGAAGAGACTTTGAATACATACTACCACCTCTGTACACACACACACAAATACACACAGCTAATCTAAGAAAGAGGGAAGAAGCTAGGCTACTTATAAAGTTCTCAACAGAAGACATTTTTCACAGTCATTCTTAATGATACACCATAATGTTTCAAAAAGCTTCATCTGGGCCAGCTTTATCCTGTTTTTCAAATCACTCCTATTTTACTTTAAATTCAGTTTACTGTAGACTGCTGACAATAGAGACCAAAATACATTAATAATATAAATGTGCACCTAAGAATAATAAAAGAGGAGCACATTACTCCTCACAGAGACATTAAATTTCTCCCTACTTTTCATTTACAGTATTAAAGGAAAAATTCAAATGAGTTTACAAAAAGGATTCACTTGTACTATGGTCATTACAGTACATTTTTTTAAAAAGCTCTTTTCCCCACAAAATAAATCCACTAACTTTTCTGTTATGAAAAGTAAACAATTTGCACCAAATTAAAACTCAGGGGGTAAGGGAGGAGGGAGGTTAGAGAACTGTAAAGTAAAATATACTGGTGTGAACATAAAATGCAAAAGTCACAATCCACTGATTTTCATGTGCTTCTTTATTTTCCTTTGGAAATTCAAAGATCACACCTACAACAGCATTATGCCTGTGAATTATAAGTACACAGGCAAATATAAGAGATAAAGGATAGACTTGGGCAAAACTAAAGATATTTTTCTTGTCCTTTCTCCCCTCTTTCTACCACCTCAGTCTTTCTATTCAATATCCCTCCTACTCTATTGCAGAAAAAAAAAAGTAAGATTAAGGGTTTAAAGTTCATACAAAGTGCCAAGTTTTTAGCTTTACTATTTTTCAAAGTATTTCTCTGAGTCCTGAAGCTTACTCTGTGAGATAGATGATATCCTTAGCCTAATTTTACCAATGAGGAAAATGTGGCTAGGAGAAATTTATCAGCTTCCCCATGCCATAAAGCTAGTCAATGGTGAACTATTATATTACATTGGCACTAACTCAAAGATGTGCCAGAATATTCTAGTTTCATCTCCTTCTTTACTTCTGATAGATCCCATTTTATGAATTACTATAACCTTGCTTTAAAAGCTCCTGATTCATAACTGATTTGTGAAACCTGAGAGACAAATGAAGCTCAGCTCTGATCACGAAGGAATATAGAGAACATTCTTCTTCTCACTACCTTAAGCACATTGCTGCTTAGTACTATGACCACAACCCTCTAAAAATGTGCAGCACGCATCAAATCCCTAAAGTTGTAGGTCTGTACACAATTACATCAATTCATTAGATTAAAGTACATTAGGTGAGGTGTATTAGCACAGACTTGGGAGAAATTGGATATTGTATCTTTGAAATCGCTGTCTTATAAAATAGCATTTCTCCTTATGTGTTATTACAATTGAAATGATAAATAAGTTGGATTGGGGAAGTAGCTCACTAGGATATTGTGCTATTTTCCACATGTGTGACACAGGTTTGAGCCCAGCTCCCACCACACTGAAAGAAGCTTCAATGCTGTGGTCACTTTTACTCTCTTCTCTGTATCTAAAAAAATAAGAATAATAATACTACAAATAAAGTGTATTTGAACTAAAAAGTATAGCAAAAGTCATGTAATTAAATGCTCTCGTTTTCTAGATAAGAGAACTTTGAAAAATGTTATTCAAATTAACTTCTCATAATAGATTTAATTACATTAATTTCTGAGCCAATACATATGAAACTCAGGTTTTAAACTTAAGATTTAATTACCTCAAGGTTTTAAACCTAAGACTTAACACATTGGTAGTAGTGCAGGCCTTGACTTAACTACCTCTACTCTTTGACATTAAATAATCATAGCTTCTATCTGAAAAATGCCTTTTACTTCTTAAACTGAGTCTAATTTCCGAGATTTTCATTGATATGTTTGTGTTTCTTTGCAAAAAGCTGCTCAGTTCTGATTCATGGTGATGCTAGGAACTGAACCTGGGGACTCTGGTATCTTAGGCATGAAATTCTGGCACACTATCACACTACCTCTACTGCTATCTTCTGGGGTCATTTATTATATTATGAACATTTAAGAATCTTCACTAGTATACAAGACCTTGAAGATAGGCTGAATATCTGTCTTTCTTTTGTGTGTTTCATTACATTCCTTCATTCCATAATATATCCAGTACCCACATGAATTCAGAGAGGGCTATGTAAATGTGTCCCAAGGGGCAATATTTCTCATTCATGAATATGGGTTCTCAAACTTCTTGTGTGAAAAATATCAGTTCTTCAAAATTTGAGAGACTATGTCTTTGCATGGAGAAGACAGGTAGCTGCCCTAAGGATTATCTGCATTACTGACCACAGTCCAGTCATGATCATTGACATCAATTGATATTTTGGTCTTTCACTGAGTTGTAGGCTCTTGCAGAACCCACTGCTATCAGCTCTATAATACTTCAAGTCACATAATCAGTTTTATAACCTTTTACATAAAATTCAATTTTACTTTAATCAGCAGGGAAAGTTTGGACTTTACAATTACCTTTACTTAAGGTCATTTTCCAGTCAAATATACACTAAAGATTTGTTCAAATCCTTCTGCCTGAGTGCCTTACAAATGAACTTATACAAATGTTAAGAGTTTGGTTGAAATTCAGATATGGGCATTGGGCTGGGAAAATCACAATTATTCTGTACTCAGAGAGCATTAAGTCACGCCTTGTCTAATCCTTCACTATAGGGAAAATCAATCATTAATGATTGGTAATCCATGATTACTGATGATAAAATACCATGCTCCATTGGATTGAATTTGTTATATCATCATAAAATCAAATTCTGAGTAATGTTATCCACAATTTATAGGCAGCTTTGGTTATCCTTCCAAATTATCCCTCACCAAACATCAAAGTGATCTTCCTACAAAAAGTAAAAGCATGGCAGTCATGTTTCAAAAATCTTCAGATTTTCTCTATAACCTTAGAATATGTTCCCTTTAGAAAATCACAGCAAACTTTATCCCATCAGAGTCCCACCCTAATTTTTATACTCAGGCTCTGTGTATTCTTTTTGTTTGTGTTGCATACTCTTTTTTGAGCCACTTACTTCATAATTCAGCTTCTCTGAATATTTTAGAAAATTGGTGACTATGTCCTCTGTAAACACCCAGTATGTTTGGTGATATTCATCTGGCTGTGTATTCCTTCTGAATAAAAGTTGGGCTTTTTTCAGAACTGTACCCTCATTATGAATTAACAATGGTAGGGACTGTCCCATTCTCTGAAGGGAGACTGTGTCATCCTACCCTGCCATTTGAGGATGGCTGGTCCCAAAATGGGTACAGCTAAGAATGTTCCCAGCTGTGACTAGGGACTGTGCACACAGACTGACTGGTACTCAGAGGTTATACAATGTCCAGTGCTAAATATGAATAGATGTGGGCCCTGCATCAGATCAATGGGATAAACAGTTAATTGTATTTATATGTTTTCTTCAGGTTTGGGAGCTATTCTCTGCCCTAATCCAGCTTTCTAGCCCTATTCTCAACTCTGACACCATCTTCCCAGACAATATTTTTAGTCCACTTCCATGTTAGCTATCAAGCTCAAACAAAAATTACTAAAGTCATAGGCCCCTAGGAACATAACTAAAATAGACTCCCTAGCTTCTTTTCACCCTAAAGTCCCTATTCCAATCTGCTCCATTCCTAGTTTTTGGTTCCTGTTTATTGAACATGTTATCTTGCTTTATATCTTACCACCTTTTAGCCACCAAATTGCTGATGCAACCATGATTTAATCCTGAACTCCCTGGGCAGAAGATTCACCAATGTATCCCAGAACCTCACCTCTCCAGAGCCCCATCCCTCTAGGCAAAGATAGAAACAAGTTAGGGGTATCGATTGACCTGCCAACACCCATGTCCAACAGAGAACTAATTATAAAAAACAGAATTCCCACCTTCTGCATCCCATAAAGAATTTTAGTCCATATTCACAGAAGGGTAAATGTTAGGGAATGATTGCCGTAGGGCTCTGAACTCCAATTCCATCAGAACCTGGAGTGAGAAGAGGGGAATAAAAAAAAAAAAGTATGACTTAGAAAGGAAGAGAAGGCAGGACCATAGGAAAAAATGGATATATATATATATATATATATATATATATATATATATACAGTTATAGAAATAATAACCTGTATTTCTTATCCTGGAAGAACTACTGCAGTTTCCAGTGGAGGGAATGGGGACACAGAACTCTGGTGGTGGGAAAGGTGTGGAATTAGACCTCTGTAATCTTGTAACTTTGTAAATCAGTATTAAATCACTAATAAAAATTTTAAGTTGGTTTTTATTAGTTTTATTACTCCTGACCTAGTACATGATCAAGCATATCAAGAATGTTGATAAATTTTTACTTACCAAAATGGATGAATAAAGAAATAAATTTCTCCCTTTGAAGTTAAAGGAACTACAGTCTTCAAGTAAAGGAGAAACATCTTTGACTACTATGAATTATTTTATTTTGACTACATGATGTACTTCCAATTATTTATCTGACACTTACATGGTATAATAAAACAGGATTAAGTAGATTATTTTTTGTGTGGCCAGCCCTTTTTCAAGAATAAAATAAAGACTATGCTTTATCAAGTATTAGACTCAAGTAATGAACAACCCCCAAGCTTTAAATTTCAAAAAATAAATGAAACCAAATTCTATTTTTCAAAGCCTCAATTTTATGCACATACTTCTGATACATAAAATCAACTTAGAGGGTGGAGTACACAGCATAATGGTTATGCAAAGAGACTCTCATGCCTGAGGCTTCAATGTCCCAGGTTCAATTCCTGCATTACCATAATCCAGAGATGATCAGTACTCTGGGGAAAAAATAAAATCTCTCTGTCTCAATACAAAATAAATAAATAATATAAAGAAAGAGCGCCAGTTATTATCTGACTTAGATCTATAAAAATCAGCTTAGCAGGAGAAATGTAACATTTAGCAACCAGGAAACATATTTTACAGATAGTTAAAACAAAGGCTAGGTAGTAAGAAAAATGAGTAATTGTTGGTAAAAACAGACATATTTTGTTTTAGTTCCTCTTCATTAAGTAGTAGTTATTATAAGACAATTTATATCATAAGGTTGTTGTTAGTATTAAATGAATCAGAATATATAAAATATCTAGAATAGTGTGAGAAGTTCAAAGAGAACTATATTACCTCCATGATGTGTAGGTTTGAAAGGGAGTTGAATAATACAGTATGAAGTAAATAAGGGGAGTAATAAAGGCATAGTATTTAAGCAGATTCAAACAGGTAAGACAGCCAACAGGGACTGAAATAGACAAGAATATGGCTTATATGAGAAATATTCTATTCATTCAGTAATAACTAATACACTAACCATGTGGGAAATAGATTTCTGTCATATATTGAATAGTCCAATTTTATCATAGCATAATGTGCAGATGAGAGAAAATAATTAGGACTGATCTACAATGATATCACTAATAGAGCCAGGAAATTACAGAGAGAAATAGGTAGGGAAAAGAGAACTGTGTTGAGCCATTCCATAAAAGAGGGAGAGAGAGAGAGAGAGAGAAAGAGAGGAGAAAAACATGCACATAGAAGACAGAAGGTAAGTGGTGGAAATGAGAATAGGAAGGATTTTATCTACCTCAATTTTAAAGTGATTTATTCTCTTTTGTTTCTTTACAAATATATCTGGACACACACACTATCATACCTCCTATCAAACTTGCATAAACCAGAAAAGGGATTGATTCTAACAAAACAATTGTTTCCCAGTGAATTCAAGGTCAAGAATCCCTGACAAGAGAAGATAAAGTTCTATTAGTGGCTGAGATATTTAATTTCTCTCATATGCTTCCTTTCTCTCTTCCTCAGTACTGCTTGACAATTTTCAGAGAAACAAAAGAGGTTGTGGGAAACACTCCAAAGAATTTTGTAACATATTTTCCTATACTCTTCTTCACTCACATGGACTAATGCCTCATACAAAGGTAAACACTATATATGAGTTAAAGAATTGCTATTGAATGGGACTACTGCAATACTGGACCTCCACTTCTTAAGACTCCCTTTCTATACCTAAAAATTAACTTGACAGATATTGCCTAATCCATAAATGTAGAGTCTTTCAATTTATGTGACCGTTTCTATTTATCCTAACTCCCTACTTATATTTAAAAGAGAATTGTTGCTTTACATACAACAAAGTAAGGGGGAAGGAGAGCTGGGGGAGGTAGGGAGAGAGACGCCTGTAGCACTGCTTCATCATGTGTGAAGTTTTCCCCCTATAGTTGGGGACCAGGGGCTTGAACCCAAGTCCTTGAGCACTGTAATGTGTCTATGCAACCAGATGCATCCTCACCTAGACCCCTATCCTTACTCTTTAAACGTGTTAGAACCGTGAGAAAATATTTCCTCTACCCCATTATAAATTATGCTTACATTTCACAGAAAAGAATTAATATCCCCACATGTAATTCAACTCTACAACCACTGCAGTACATCTCCATTACCCCACCTGAAGAATGCACTTAGGAAATACAAAGAGTGGCTATCATGACAGTCAGAGAGCAGCAGTCACTCTCCTCACACCCAGAGAAAGCTACTGCCTAACTATTAGCATGAGTGGAAACCCTTCTAGCTAATCCATTTCACCTATGCTATGTATCCACAAACAGCTAAGGTTTAATTGTACCCAACTTCCCTACAGGGAGGAGTAAAGGAATTCTATTCATTGAACTTAAAACAAAACAAAACAAAATCCAGAATGAGTGGTAGGTTCTCATAAAACACAGGAGTTCCTACCATGCTTTGTATACACAAAGTATATTATGTATCTGACTCTGAACACTCTTCATGCCTCTGTACTTTACACCCTCAAGGCATTCCACCTGAACTACCTCCAAACTCAAGCTACAGTAAAATCCCATTGAGCTGTTTACTTTTCCATCAACTTCAAATCTCAGGGGAGATGTATATGTTGATGGGAGATATCACTCCAGTGAATTGAAAAACCGATCTGAAATTTTTTGAAGCTTTTTCTTGCCCTTTGCAATAATCAAACCTTCTGTTGACAGTTCCTTCTTCAACAATATTCTGCAGCTAGTGAGACTCCTTATTCTATGTACTTTGCTGTCTAGAGCCCTATTAACCTCAGATTTATTAGCTTTTTTTGTCAACCACTTACACTGCCAGCCTCCCAAGAGAAGAACACATCACAAAGCAAGGAAACTCTAAAAGACACATACATAGAAAAATATCTGAAATAGCAAACATTTACTGAAAGCAGGAAGTCAAATGATAGCACTTGAATAACCCTTCTCCCCCACATGCACATTCTATGGATACACTCATAGCAGTTGTGCAAATAAATCTCATTATGCTGCTGAAGCTTAGAATTATTGTCTCTCTGAGAGTTCTGAGATGAAGCTGAGAATCTTCACAAATTTACTGGGCTGACTCCAAACACACAGTAGATTATATTCATCAAAATGAATGGATTTTAAAGTGAGTCCAAAATAGATTCTTTAAAAAAAAAAAAAACTAAGAGTTTGCCCCTGAGAGACATTTTGCCCATCTGTCCTTTCTGTGGCTTCTAATGAGAAGAATACAAGAAAGTAGTTATTAAAATAAAGAGAAAAGTGTAATTTGACCAAGTTACTGAGCCAAAGTACTGCTAGATGTCAACAGAGCCAGCAGAGGTTATTGGCAGCTGGGACCAGAAATGGACATTTCAGCAAATGAATCTATAGAAAAAAGCCTGAAAATTTTATTCAGCTCCAAGTACAGAGTGATTTTGAGATCCTTAAATGGAACCTCTCTTGGCTGACCAGACCAGGCAGCTGTCTCCTGTTTAGTTCCATAGATTCTTACCTCATGTGTCTACTTCCAAATCACTCCACTTCAGGTTATCATCTTATATATGTAGTTCACTATAATCAAAAGCCCAAGCCAAAATGAGCATGCCAATTAACCCTTTATCAACCCTGATTATATATAAGATTTTCCCAGCATTCATGGGTGTACACACACACACACACCGCTATACACACACTCTGAAGTGAAGTACTAAGTTAACATGGCTTGTGATTAAACTATTTGATCTTTTTTAAAATATTTATTTATTTATTTATTCCCTTTTGTTGCCCTTGTTGTTTTATCGTTGTAGTTATTATTGTTGTCGTCGTTGTTGGATAGGACAGAGAGAAATGGAGAGAGGAGGAGGAAAACAGAGGGGGAGAGAAAGATAGACACCTGCAGACCTACTTCAACGCTTGTGAAGTGATGCCCCTGCAGGTGGGAAGCCAGGGCTCGAACCAGGATTCTTACATCAGTCTCTGCACTTTACGCCACCTGCAATTAACCTACTGTGCTGCAGCCCACTCCCGAACTTGTTTTTGTTTGTTTGCCTCCATAGTTATCACTGTGCCTGCAGAAGCCACGGCTCCTGGCAGCCATTTTTTTTTCTTTTTCCTTTCTTTTTTTTTTTTCATTATAGAGTAGGACAATGAGAAATTGAGAGAGGAAGGTGAGAGAGAGTGTGTGTGAGAGAGAGATAGACCTGGAGCCCTGCTTCACCATTCAGGAAGCTTTTCTCCTACAGGTGAGGAACAGGAACCCCAACCTGATCCTAGGGTGGGTCCTTGCACTTAGTACTATGTGTGCTTAGTACAGGGTGTGCTACAACTTTGCCTGTAGACTATTTGATCTTATTTAACATATCTGTTCCATTTTTGTTTAACTTTTAGCAATACTGTGTCACCCCTACAGTTGATGTCATTCCTATTTTATATGTGGAGTTACTAAGAAAAAGAAAATAATTTTATCCAAGATTACAGTAAGAGTCAGGAGAGGAAAATAGTCTAGCTTCAGATCTTAGACTCTTAACTTTTTCCTTTGCTTTTCTAAACTAGTATAAATACAAATAAAAATATGGTCATAGGGAGGTGAGAAATTGTGCCCATGTGTCAACAACTGTTCTGTAATCTACTGACACCCATATGAAGTAAAAGAAAGGTTCATGTTGAGTGCAAAATGTCTATAAAATACTAAAGATACCAAATATCAGTTTGACACATAGGACTGGAAACTTAAGAAAAGGTTGAACACAGAGATACAAACTGTAGCTTTCTAGTATATAGATAGTTCTTACTGGCTTTCCATCTTATTGGATAACATTGACTTATGTATATTTCAGGTATAAGTTTTACATGATTTTCCCATGCCCAAAACTCTTTGCTTTTTCCTCTTGATATAAGATTTTGAGGGTTGTTTTTTTTTTTGCTTTTTTGCTTCTTTATTTTTGATTTTAGACATACAACTTTATATTTGGCATCTATATATACAACATTATGATTCACACCAAAAGTTCACTACTCTACCAGAGACCCCTTATCTGATTTGTGTGTGCTGGGCTAGCGTTGTGGGCGGGAGAGAGGATCCAGGAACTCATGGCAGAGCAGAACGTAATGCGTCTTTATTGATTAGAGGCAACACTTTTATATATTTTTAACAGGAAGTGGCAAGTCAGAAAAAGGAAATGGCTAGGAAAGGGGGTAGAGAAAAGGAAAGAGCTGGCTAATGGTAGAAACTCCCTTAGCAACTGTTGCGAAGGTTTTAACTGGAGGGATTAATTAATACCCTGCAGGCAGGGTGGGTCTCAGGCAAAACAATGATTATGTAAATAGGCCATAGTGTCAGCAATGGAGGATGGAGCAGGGGGGCTGCCTGTGCCTCCATCTTCTCTCCTTCTAGTAAAGACCAATGTATTGTCAGAAAAAAAAAAGTGTACTATAAATTGAATAGCTGGTTAAAGAGAATAATTTTGAAGATTTCTTATTAATTCCTATGCATTTTTATAAGAACAAAACATATATTATTGAACTCAATTTATTCCTTTATTTACTCATATTTTATCCTCCAGTTCTTCACTATTCAACACAAAATCTACAGGTCACATGTTAAAATATGCCTAGTCCATCTGAAATATGCTATCACATGTAAAACACAGACTGAACTACAAAAATTGCATACAAACGATAAGATTATAAGACATAGTATACTGATTATATGCTGAATGATACCTTTTTTCTATATTGAGTTAATAAAATAGGATATTAAAATTATATCCATTTGCATTTACTTTTAAAAATATGGCTACTATGAATTTCATTGTATTTCTTCTTCTTTTCTTTTAATTTCATTATATTTCTGATACTTAGACCTGGTTTATGTAAATAAGGTTACAAAAGCTCTATTTAAGAATAAGCATATAGGGGAGTTGGGCTGTAGTGCAGTGGGTTAAGTGCACGTGGCACAATAACAAGGACCAGTGGCATCAGGATCCCAGTTCGAGCCCCCACCTCCCCACCTGCGGGGGGGTGGGGGGGGGGTCACTTCACAGGCAGTGAAGCAGGTCTGCAGGTGTTTGTCTTTCTCTCCCCATCTCTGTCTTCCCCTCCTCTCTTCATTTCTCTATGTCCTGTCCAACAATGATGACAACAATAATAACAGCAAGGGCAACAAAAGGGAATAAATAAATAAAATAAATATTTTTTTAAAAGAATAAGCATATAACTGTGAAATGATGAGAGTTTGTTGATTCACTTTTATATTCATGTTATTAATGATTTTGTAAATTAATAACATTTTGTGTGTTGGGGGTGGCACACTTGTTTGAAGCACGTGTTACCATGTGCAAGGCCCTGGCTTCAAGCCCCTAGTTCATACCTGTGGAGAAAGATTCAAAAGTGTGAAACAGTGCTACAGGTATCTCTCTCTCTCCCTCGCTATATCCCCCTTAGAATTCAGTTTCTCTCTGCCTCTATCAAATAAATGAATAAATAAATATTTTAAAATGTAACATTTTGGGAGTCGGGCGGTGGCGCAGCGGGTTAAGTGCACGTGGCGCAAATCGCCAGGACCTGCGTAAGGATCCCAGTTCGAGCCCCCGGCTCCCCACCTGCAGGGGAGTCGCTTCACAAGCGGTGAAGCAGGTCTGCAGTTGTTTGTCTTTCTCTCCTCCTCTCTGTCTTCCCCTCCTCTCTCCATTTCTCTCTGTCCTATCCAACAACAACGACATTAATAATCACAACAATGTTAAACAAGGGCAACAAAAAGGAAAATAAATAAATAAATAAATAAACCTTAAAAAAATTAAAATGTAACATTCTGATTGACTCTACACAGTGTTTAGCTGTTGGTTATATTTATTGATTGTTCTCATACTTTTGTGTATGATAGCAATCGGAATTTGTTTCCCATAAAGTCCTTATAATGTGCATTCTTTGTTGAAAGAATTTTAATTAGAATTAAAGAAAGTATACTGAGGGTGGGAGTAGATAGCATAATATGCAAAAAGACTCTCATGCTTGAGGCTCCAAAGTCCCAGATTCAGTCCTTAGTAACACCATAAGCTAGAGCTGAGCAATGCTCTGGTTAAAAAGAAAAAGAAGGAAATCATACTGAAAAAATATATACATTTTTGTCTTAATATGATTTTAATGATACATAAAGCTGTGGTACATATACACAATGAAATGTTATTCAACTGTTAAAACTAATGAGCTATTCAAACTAGGCAGAGTCAAAAATGATGAGGTCATCTCTTTTGCAATTTCTTCATCAAAACATGAAGTTATCATGTTGAGACAAGTCAGAAAGAGAAAGAACAAAGGGCCAGGCAGTGGCACACCTGGTTAAGTACACATATTACCTAGCACAAGTACACAAGTTCATGCCCCAACTCCCTAGCTGCAGGGGTCCATTTCACAAGTGGTGAAGCAGGTTAGCAGGTACCTGTCTTTCTCTCCCACTCTACCTCTCCATCTTTTCTCAATGTCTCTCTGTCTTATCTTTAAAAGGAAGGAAGAAGAGAGAGAGAGAGGAAGCAGGAGGAGGAGAGAGAGAGAGGAAGAGAGAGAGGAAGGAGGGAAGGAAAGAAGGAGGGAAGGAAGGAAGGAAGGAAGGAAGGAAGGAAGGAAGGAAGGAAGGAAGGAAGGAAGGAAGGAAACCAATACCAAATTATCTCATTCATAGGTGGAATTTAAGAAGAAGGGGGCCACACACCTGGTTGAGTGCACATTTTACAATGTGCAAGGATCCGGGTTCCAGCCCCCAGTCCCCACCTGCAGAGGGAAAGTTTTGGGAGTGGTGAAGTAGTATCTCTCTGCCTCTATTCTTCTCCATCACACCCTTCCCTCTTGATTCCTGGCTGTCTCTAGCCAATAAAAAATGATAATAAAAAAGTAAAAAAAGATCCCCACCTGCAAGGGAGTCAGTTCACAAATGGTGAAGCAGTTCTGCAGGTGTCTGTCTATCTCTCCCCGTCTCTGTTTTCCCCTCCTCTCTCATTTTCTCTCTGTCCTATCCAACAACAGTGGCAGCAATAAAAAAAGTAAAAAAGAATGAAGTACAGTAATGGAACACATAAGGTAGAAATTGAACAGGGTTGTTATATTATACTTAAAGCAAAGGACTCTGGGGAGGAAGGAAAAGGGAAGGGATGAAGGGGCATAGGGGTCCTCGTATTTCTTCTACATACCTATCAGGGGAGACAAGATAATGTGTTAAAGACTATGCTGTAAACCATTAACTCACCAATAAAATAAAATTAAATTAATTTTTTAAATGATATAAATTTACTTCATTGATTAATACAGTGTATAATACTATAAAAGTAATTTATTTTCCTTGTGATTTAATGAACTTTTCTTTTCATTGCTAATTTGTTTCATGTGTCAATGGTAAATAAAATTTCAAATTTGAAATGGTGCAACTTAAAATAGCATCAAGAACTATAAAATACTAATATGTTTAAATGAACATGTACATCACACATCATTTATAAGAGGAATTGAAGATTTAAATAAATGAAAAATATGTCAGATTTATAGATTGGAAAGTAAATATTGCTTGGATGTCATTTCTTAAATGGACCAAGGCAATGTAAATAAAAACAGCAATGAGACCCTTGATTCAACAAAATCCCAATGAGAATTCTATAACAGAATTCACAAAGCTGAATCTTATATTTATATGGAAAAATACAGACTTGATAAAAAACAGCCTCGAAAAAAAGACACATACTGCTTGATTTCAGATTGACTATAAATAATGTTTTATTATATAAATGTTAAAATAATGATCTATGAAACAGAATATTTTAGAAATGGTCCATAAACTTATATAGTCAATTAATTTGTAGCAAATGTCCCAAAGCTCTTCAATGGGAAAGCATTATCTTTTCAAAAAATGGTACAGCAATTACTGGGTAAGTACATGAAAAATAAACTTTGAAGTCAATCTTAGAGGAAAAAAAATAACTTGAAATGGGTTATAGACCTAACACCAAAAGACCAAACTGTAAATCTTCTAGAGTAAAACATAGAATAAATATAATATCTAGGAGGGGGCCAGGCAACCAGGTACCCAGGAAAGCCTACAAGTTACCATGCAGGAAGAAAACAGTTCAGGTGGCGGTGTAGTGTTGCTAGTGTCTCTAAAGTAGTTTTTAAATTATTTTAATGAGGGATACAGAGAGACATGTACAGAGTGACCAGAGCACTGCTCAGCTCTGGCTTATGGTGGTACAAAGGATTAAACCTGGGATCTCAAAGCCTCAGGCATGACAGTCTTTTTTTTACACAGTCATTGTGATGTCTCCCCACTCCCTCTCTCCCTCTCTATTCTCTTCCTTCCCTTTTGACTTCTTTGTCTTTAAATAAACAAACAAATAATAAACAAAAAATTTTAAATAATAAACATCTTTGTGGCTCTTCAAGAAGCAAAGTTTTCACAATGATGGAAAAAAGGCACTACCCATAAAAATGTATCAAAATTTCAACTTGTGGTTTAAAAATAAGAATGCAGAATTCAAGGGATAGCTAACCTAGCTGGGTGCATGCCTTCTTGTGTATGCAGGCTGGGTTTAAATTCCAGCACCACATGGAAGTACTAAGATGTGGTGGAGTGGCTATGGTTTTATGAAATCTCTCCTTCCTTTCACTCATTTCTCTCTCTCTCTCTCTTTCTCTCTCTCTCTCTATCTGTCTCTCTGAGGTAAAGAAAAATATCAACCTAGGAAAGATGAAATCAATTGTGCACAAGACTCTGGCATCAGAAAACGAAACAAAAATGAAAAAGCAAGCTGCATTCTGGGAGAAAAGATTCACATACATGTGTCTAACAACAAATTTGGATGGGAAAAATCTTAATTATATCAGATTGTTTATTATATAGCTTTATTTATGAGGACATGAGAGTGAGGGGAAAACCATTAACATTTGAATTGACAAATATGTGGTAAACATACAATGACATCATACTCAGCAATGTGTTTGTATATTGCCAATAGAACAACATGAATGAATCTCAGAACTTTATGTTGTGTGAAAGCAGCAAAATACAAGGAGTACATACTTTATAATTCCATTTACATAAGATATGAAAACAGGAGAAAGCAATCTATGGTTGTAGATATTACAACAGTGATATAAGGCTGTTGTCACTGTAGTGCAGTGTCACATCTCCGAACCAATAGGTGTCACCAGACTTCATTCTCCACCAAACTGTCATCTTCCTCCATCACAAAGCACTGGGTTTTGAACCCTCTGGCAGTCCTCTTCTTCCTCTCTGCTTTTCAGTTCTTGGATCTTCTAAAGTAAAATACAGTTTATAAATGTTTCATATTGTATTTTTCCTTGTTTTGTTTCTTTTTTTAAATTTTTTATTTAAGAAAGGATTAATGAACAAAAACATAAGGTAGGAGGGGTACAACTCCACACAATTCCCACCACCCAATCTCCATAGCCCACCCCCTCCCATGTTTTGTTTCTTAACTGGAACCAATAAATGAAATCATCCAGTGTAGAATAGTGACTTCTTGAATAAGGCATATCTCCTTAGGAGAGAACATGAAAGAATGTTCAAGGATAAGGAAAATATCCTAACATTTGCTTGCAGTTGTGATTGATTGCACAAGTGTACATATTTGTCAAAACTTGTTAAATTGTTCACTTACTGTATATTAACACTGAATTTGCCTTCCATAAAAATCCAGTTATGTTGCTCAATTTTATATATAATTCTCATGAAATATTTACTTTGTGATGTAATTAAGCTCATTATGGATTTAGCGTTCCACAAAGGCAGACATTTTTGTTTGTTTACTGTTCAGTCCCAATGCCTACCTCTTAATAAGCATTCAAAAAATTTCTTTCTTTCTTTCTTTATTTTTTTTTAATTTTTTTATTTATTTATTTTTTTTATTTAAGAAAAGATTAATTAACAAAACCATAGGGTAGGAGGGGTACAACTCCACACAATTCCCACCACCCAATCTCCAAAAAAAATTTCTATTGATGAATGTAATTTACTAATGTCATATAAATAACACAGTTATATGCTACATTGTGTCTCTAGTTATGCATATGTATAGGCACATTATTTACACTTTAAGTAAATGCTCGGTGTGTAAAATGTCTAACAATGAAAGGAAATAGGGAGTAAAGGGCTCATTTATTTGCTACTTAGTTATAAACTTATCTGCTTAGTAACTAATGGCTAAAATTGTCTTGTGATGTTCTCTAAGTATTTTATTGCTCATGTAAGTACTCAATAACTAACTAGAAACTTTTACTATTAAGCATGACAAAGTTGTACAATTATACCTAAGTTAAAATTCAACTTTCTTTCTTTTTTTATTAGTTATTTAAGATTGATTTACAAAATTATAGTCAACAGAGGTATAATTCCACACCGTTCCCACCACAGGAGTTCTGAATCCCCAATCCCTCCATTGCCAACCACTGCGGTTCTCCCAAGGTTGTAACAGTCTGTCTACAGTTGTACATAATTGCCTCCTTTTCCTTCCAGGTCCACTCCTCTCTTTCCCTCCAAGCCATACATAACCCTATTACTATATCCAAATATCTCTCCCTTTTTCCTCTTTTCTTCCTGGGGCCTGATGGAACTGGAGTGCAGAGCCCTCTTACCCATTTCCTCCTGTTGCTTCTCCCTCACTGGGAGTATGGATCAAAATTGTTTTGTGGTGCAGAAGGCAGAAGTTCTAGCTTCTGTAATTGCTTCTCTGCTGGACATGGGCATTGGCAAAATTGATTCATACCTCCAGCCTGTTCCCATCCTTCCCTAGTGGGGTAGAGCTCTGAAGAGGCCAGCTTCCAGGACACATGGGTGAAGTCGTCCAGAGAAGTCAGGATGGAATCATGGTAGCATCTACTACATGGTGTCCGGAAAGTGGCAGGACATAAAGTGAGACAAAATGTTAATGAACAGAAACCAAAAAGTAGGAACAGAGCAGAAAAGATTAATGATCTCAGTGTGGAAGAAAGCTAGGAAGTCCTAGACATTAATCTACAGATTTGAGACATAGTTACATATATAGTTCACATAATTACTGCTTTGCAAAGAATTAGAGAAGACTTATGCTTTCCTAGTAACAAATTTCTCCTTTGAGATACAATTGGAATTGACAAACATCATTAAGAACTATATAGGTGTGTAAGAACTATATAGGTGGTGAGTGCTAGAGTTTAGGGCTTGCTAGCATGAGTTTCTGAGTTCAATTTCTTGGCACTGCATATACTAGAGTGCATCTCTGAACTCTCTCCCTTCCTTCTCTCTTTGTAATTCATTAAATAGACAAGACAAAAATAAAGAGAATTATATATAGGTTTACTGCGTAAAACTGTTCAAGAGCTTTATTTCTCCCTATAAGTTATAATGTGAAAGTTTTAATTTATTCTGATTTTCTAGTAAATATCCAAAGTGATTTAACAAGATTTGCACATGGCAGGCTATTATTATAACAGTTTTTAAATTTTTGTGTTACTGGTGATTTAAAAAAGATTGATAAGATTGTGGTATAAGAATTCTCACCACCAGAGTTCCATATCCATTGGAAGTTTCCCTATTCTTTATCTCTCTGGGAGTATGGACCAAAAATCTTTCACATATGACATCTAGAGAACTAAAGTGCTTGAACAGTAGGACAAACTGTCCTTAAGACAATGTGACAATAATGATTTTTTAGCATTGTGAGGATAAGGACACAGAACTTTGGTGGTGGGAGTAGTGTGAAATACACCCTGTTATCTTATAATCTTGTAAACACTATTAATCACAAAAAAACTTGACAAATAAAATAAAACAAAATAGGTACATAATTATTTACTTAATTGAAGAGTAAAATTTTTCTGTGGATTACTATTTAACTCCATGAATTGAGTAGGTCAACTTAGCTTTACAGCTCACAGCCATCTTAAGAGACATTCAGCTTTGGAAAATCTGCTTACATTTTATTTCAAACCAAGGGGATTTTCTGATTAACAATGAGAATTATTTTTTTTAAAACTATTTCAGAATACACATATTTTAAAATATAATTGGTTGGATAGCATTGTGTATATACAAAGATTTTGTACATGGTTAATCTTGAGAGAAGAAAGAAAATGAGTAGAATCATAGAGAAAGAAGAAAGAATATTTTGAATAAAAAGCATAATAATAAAGTAATTTTGATTTTTTCTATTTCCCAAGAATCTTAATAAATCTTTCAATGTTCTTTCCCATGCTTTATAAAAGAATCGGGCTTGAATATGTTTGAAAAGTAACAGATATAATATTCTATTATATGCAGACGTATTTTTGAATACAAAAAAAGACACAGACACATACTACATAATTTGACCTCCACAGTTTTATGAGACACACTATTTCTGTTTGGGTTACTTTGCCTCAGTGGTTGCTAGGTAATGAACTTTTAGAATAAGTGCATTTCCTACCTTCAAATCAATAATAATACAATGTTAATTTAGGATATGATCTCCATGGTCACCAACAATTACCTTGAGAATTTGATTTTTATGAAACAATATTTGCACAGACTTGTCCTTGCCAATGTATTCTTGAGTACTTACTGTATTTGATTTTGGCAGCTGTACTACCTCAAATTAGCTGTTGGATATATTGATTGAAATGCCATTCATTCTGTACAGATAAAACAGATATGGCTAGGCTGACTTCTGTTTATTAAGATGTGGCCAAGTTGAAATTTAATTTAACTTTAAGAATTCTTGATATGATTTTCATTTTATCTTTGCTTTACACACACACACACACACACACACACAAATGGCTTGAAATTCAGGTAAGAATTATATTATAAACCATTCACCTACCATTTGGTAAAACTACCACTGTCCTTTTTACCACAAAATATTGTTATTACAAAAGCAAACTGTCTCTTGGATGTACTTTAAAAAGAAAATGTAGATTCTTTATGAAAAGAAAAGCACTCAATAAATATAAAATAAAAATAGGTCTACATGAAACATCTCAAATTAACTGATAACAGATCACTTGTTTGATACTTATTCCTACTGAATAACTGAATTTTTTTAACTGAATGGTTTTAAAAAAGAAAAATTGAAAGAAGTAAATTACTTGATGTTAGTATAAATAAATCAAAATGTGTACATATTTACATTTGTTTCCAGTAATTGCCATAGCAAATTCTGCAAACTAGATAGGTTGGAAAATAGGAATTTATTATCTAACTACTCATGAAGTTAGAAGTCTGAAATCAAGAGGTAGGCATGGTCATGTCCTTTCTGAATGTCCTCAAGTCTATTCTTGAACCTTTATGTCTTTGATATTGTCTAGACTAGAGAACTACTGTTTTCTGGAGTTCATCTATTTTCTTGCCCTGTTCTGATACTAATTTGGCTTTTTCAGCTAGCTGTGTTCTTAGCTGAGCTATTTCAGCTTTAAGCTCTCTAATAACCTTGAGGTAGTGTTTTCTTCCAGGGTCTCATTTGTTGTTTCTGCATTTCTGATGACAGTTCTTTCATACTCTTTACTCACTCCTGTGATTATTTCCTTAATTAGTGTTTGGATGTTGACCTCATTATTTTATGCTTCACTCTTTGGAGGGCTTTAAGCTGGACTCTTGTCCTGGTTCATTTCTCCAATATTTCTTCTTGTTGGTTTAACCATTTTATATACTATGTTATGAGGTCCCTCTCTCAGTACTTTTCAAATTACTGATCACTCTTGCCCGAATTGACTTGTGTCTGAGTAAGGTACTTAAAGGGCTCACAGTTGTGGAAATTGACAATTGTTTCAATAGTATTTTAATCCCTGAGTTGGACCTCAGTGGGTTAAAAACCTCTTTTGTTCTTTTTCTTCCCTGTAGGGTATGGGAGCCTGAGGGCTTTTAAACTATAAGTAGGCTTCTTAGCTTAACCACTGAATCCTGACCAAGAGATAAAACAGGGTGGGGCAGAGATAATCCAGTGGTTATGCAAAGAGATTTTCAAAGCCCCACTGCTAGGCCACCAAGGTATAGATCTTCTCCTGAGTTTCCTGGTTAGTTCTCTGTCCCCTGGTGTCAGCACAGAGCCTCCCTGTCCCTGCTCCAGATTCTGAGGGCAGTAGCAATGGAGACTCACAGTTGCATTTGGTGAGTCTCAGGGAAGTCCTCTCTTCCCTTCAGCTGTCCCCTTGTTGGTAAAACAGACTGGAGGTAGTGTCTCAACTGGTAAACTTCCAGACTGTTACCAGCCACTTAATCTCTCCCTAGGCTCCTCTCTGTCCACAAGCCACTCATGTTTGCACTCACCAGTGATTTGGTGGGTTCCTGAAGTCATTCTAGTCTTGTCTTGTTGTGGTCCCAGGTGGTCTCCTTTGGTATTCCTAGTTGACCTGAGAGAGGAGAGGAGAGAAACACAGCTGCTGCTCCTCAGGTCTATTCTTCTTTCTCCCTTACAAGCATATAGAATTGCCTGTGATCCTAGTCAGTTTTGGCTTGGGGCAACATAACTTCAAACTATGCCTCTGTCATCACATGGTTTCCTGCCTTCTGTGTTCATTGTCTGTTATCTGTATTGCATCTTCTCTTCCTATGAGGATATATGTCATAGCTTTAGAGCCCCTCAGTTGATAACACAGTACGACCACCCTTAAATACATCTGCAAATATCCCATTTTAATGTAAGGTCACACTCTGAGATTTCATGTATACAAAAGTTTGGGGTTATGGATGGAAGTAATTCGATTCAATATTATTGGCTAGGTTAGAAATTTAGACTGTATAAGACAAGAGATCAAAGATGATCATGGAGTAATATTTATGCCCTCACCATCTATTCAATAGCATGAAGTCTAGAATCTGGCAGATTTTTTTTTCAATTTCTTTATTGGGGATTAATGGTTTATAGTCGATAGTAAAATACAATAGTTTGTACAAACATAACATTTCCAGTTTTCCACATAACAATACAACCCCCACTAGGTCCCTCTCTTCCATCATATCCAGGACCTGAGCCCTCCCCCCACCCCAGAGTCTTTTATTTTGATGCAGTACACCAAACCCAGTCCAAGTTCTGCTTTGTTCTGATCTTGTTTTTCAACTTCTGCCAGTGAGTGAGATCATCCCACATTCATCCTTCTGTTTCTGACTTATTTCACTTAACATGATTTCTTCAAGCTCCTTCTAAGATGATGTGAAGAAGGTGAATTCACCATTTTTAATAGCTGAATAGTATTCCTTTGTGTATATAGACCACAACTTACTCAGCCATTCATCTGTTGTTGGACACCTGGATGCTTCCAGGTCTTGACTATTACAAATTGTGCTGCTGTGAACAAAGGTATACACAAATCTTTTTGGATGGGTGTGTTTGGTTCCTTAGGCTATATTCCCAGAAGAAGCATAGCAGGGTTATAAGGTAGGTCCACTTCTATCCTTCTTTTTTTTTTTTTTTTTTTTGCCTCCAGGGTTTGCCTGCACCACGAATCCTCTGCTCCTTGAGGCCATTTTTCCCATTTTTGTTGCCCTTGTTGTTGCTGCTGCTATTGTTAGATAGGACAGAGATACATGGAGAGAGGAGGGGAATACAGAGAGGGGGAAAGAAAGAGAGACACATGCAGACCTGCTTCATCGCTTGTGAAGTGACACCCCTGCAGGTGGGGAGCCAGGGGCTCAGAACAGGGATCCTTATGCAGGTCCTTGTGCTGGTCTTTGTGCTTTGCATCATGTGCGCTTAATCCACTGCACTACCGCCCAGCCCCCTACTTCCCTACTTCTAGCCTTCTGATAGTTCTCCAGACTGCTCTCCACAGGGGTTGAACTAATTTACATTTCTACCAGCAGTAGAGTAGGAGGGTTTCATTGTCCTCACAGCCTCTCCATCATTTGTTGTTGCTTTTATTTCTGATATATGCCATTCTCACAGGAGTGAATTGATATCTCATTGCATTGATATCTCTTTAATTGCATTTCTCTGACAATCAATGACTTAGAGCATTTCCCCATATGTCTACTGGCCTTTTGGATGTCTTCTTTGGCAAATATTTTGTTCATATCCTCTCCCCATTTTTGGATGGGGTCATTTGTTCTTTCGTTGCTGAGTTTGGTGAGCTCTTTACATATTTTGGTGTTAGCCTCTTGTCTGATGTATGGCATGTAAAGATCTTCTCCCATTCTGTGGGAGGTCTCTTTTTTAGGGTAGTGGTTTCTTTTGCTGTGCAAAAGCTTTTTAATTTGATGTAGTCCCATTTGTTTGTTTTTGTTTTAATCTTCTTTGTAACTGGATTCATACCATTGAAGAT
The DNA here is from genome assembly GCF_950295315.1 of Erinaceus europaeus. Lineage (NCBI taxonomy): Eukaryota > Metazoa > Chordata > Mammalia > Eulipotyphla > Erinaceidae > Erinaceus > Erinaceus europaeus. The sequence goes on along the minus strand of NC_080172.1, from coordinate 79,424,468 downwards.
GAATCTGGCAGATATTTAATAAATGTATGTAATAGAGTAAATGAGTAAATAGCAAACAAGATAATCATGCTTAGTGATAATGGCAAATTGCAAATGTAACAATTGAAATTGAAGTAGTTTTTTTTTTCTAAATTATATTTATTTGTTTATTTTCCCTTTTGTTGCCCTTGTTGTTTAACATTGTTGTGGTTATTGATGTCATTGTTGTTGGATAGGACAGAGAGAAATGGAGAGGGGAGGGGAAGGCAGAGGGGAAGAGAAAGATAGACACCTGCAGACGTGCTTCACTGCTAGTGAAACTACTCCCCTGCAGATGGGGAGCCGGAGGCTTGAACTGCACCACCGCCCAACTCCCGAAATAGAAATAGTTTTTGTCACATATTTCCTGCAATTTTCTTAGTGTTGATCTTTGGGAAACAATATTAGTGGTGTAACTATATTAGAAGGTATTATGTCCCTCAATCTTTAGAGCTTTACCTTCTATAACCGGAGTTCTGAAATAAACCAGCAATGTTAAAGTACCAGTGAAGATATTTTTCAAGTTATATCAAGTTATCCAGATCCTTTTTGAAATACCTGAAAATAAAACGGAACTTATAAAACTACACTTCCAATTAGGGGAAGAGACAAATAGTAAGTTGTCTTCATTTTTATGTCAGCCTCTCTTGGTTCTTCATATACTATTTTTCTAGTAGTTTATAAAAATGTGTCAAAATTTTCTCAGAATTTATTTTTGCTTTAGCAGAGTTATGACAGATTATAAGGTTAGTTCTAACACTTTAAGAGAAAGACTTGTCCCTTGTCTTTATTATATGAAAGGGATGACTAAAGTTAGCAACTTGTGTTATGAAGATACTACTATGTTCTTTTCCAAAGATGTTAAAGTTTGGCATGTTAGGGGCTGGAAGGTGATGCACTGGATAAAGCTCACACATTACTATATCAAGCATCCAGGTTCAAGCATCTGGTCCCTATCTGCAGTGGGGAAGCTATGAGCACCAAAGCAGTGTTGTAGATGTCTCTCTTTATTTCTCCCTCTCTTACCCCTCCTGATATATTTTTCTGTCTTACAAAACACAAAGAAAGGAAAAAATGGGCCCAGGTATTTAAAAAAAATTAGTGTGCTAGACACACACATAGATGCACACCTAATATATAACAAAGGGCCCAAAGTTACTCCGTGGGGAAAAGAAAGCCTCTTCAATAAATGGTGCTGGAATAACTGGACAATCACGTGTTGCAAATGAAATTTGGCCACCACTTCACATGTTATACTAAAATTGACTCAAAATGGATTACCATAGTATACCTGAAACTGTAAAATACATAGAAGAAAAACATGTAAAATATTTCAAAAACAACATCAAAGGTGGATTTGAAGATTCAACCCCATGGGCAAAAAAAAAAAAGTAAAAGTAAATAAATAGCACTATATCAACTTGAAAAGTTTCTTTACATAGAATGAAAACTTCACAAGAATAAACAGGCAACCAAGTAGTTGGGAGAGAATATATATCAAAATCTGATCATGGATCCATATAAATATCTATAAAGAGCTCACACAGTTAAACAACAAGACTACAAATAATGCATAAAAAAATTAGTCTCTCTGTGTTTTCCACTCTGTCTCTGTCTGAAATTAATATATATATATATATATAGGCTCAGAAGGGAAATCATGTAGCACATTCTAAGTATAGCAAAAGATTAAAAGGTGAGCTAAGGGTCAAGGAGCTAGTACAACAGTTTATGCAAATGACTTTCATGCCTGGGAATCCAAGGTCCCAGATTCAGTCCCCAGAATAACCTCAAGTCAAATTGAGTGGTGCTCTGTTAAAAAACAAACAGGATGGGAGTCAGACGGTAACGCAGTTGGTTAAGCGCAGGTGGCGTGAAGCACAAGGACCAGAGTGAAGATCCTGGTTCAAGCCCCCAGCTCCCCACTTGCAGGGGAGTCACTTCACAGGCAGTGAAGCAGGTCTGCAGTTGTCTATCTTTCTCTCCTCCTCTGTCTTCCCCTCCTCTCTCCATTTCTCTCTGTCCTATTCAACAATGACGACATTAATAACTACAGCAATAAAAATGGGGGGCAACAGAAAAAGGGAATAAATAAATCAATTAATTAAAAAAAAAAAAACAGGCTGGGCTGTGGTGCACCTGGTTGAGCACACATTACAATGTGGAAGAGCCTGGGTTTAAGCTGCAGGTCCCCACCTATACGGAGGCAATTTCATAACTGGTGTGCTGCAGGTCTCTCTCTATCTGCCCCTTCTTTCTTGGCTTTTCTCTTTCTCTATCCAATAAATAATAAAAAACAAGCAAATAGACAAAAGCCCTGAACTTAGAGACTAGGGATGTAACTTATGGTCAAGTACATATTTTGCATGTAGGAAACAAAAGCATTAAAAAACTGAATTCACAGAAACAAAGACCAAGATGGTGACTACCAGGGGCAGAGGTTTAGGGGATTTGAGAGATTCTGATTAAAGTGTATAAACTTCTAGTTGGAAGATGAGTAAGTTCTGGGGATCATCTGTACAATATAGTGATTATAGTGAATACTTAGGTACTATGTTCATGAAAATTGCTAAGAATGTAGATTTTAAATATTCTTCCCACAAACCACAAACAAAGAAATGTTGATTATGTGGCATGACACAAATATAACCTGATGCTATATATATATATATATATATCAAATAAACACATTACACTCCTTAAAAATTGCACAATATCCTATGTCAATAATATCTCAATAATGTTGAGAAAATTGTTTGCTCTTCTTCCAACATCTCAAGAACATTTCTACCTCAGTGTCTTTAGACTATTTCTTCTGTCTGAGACACCCTTTTCTATATATTCAGGTGACTCTGACCCTTCCTTTAAGTCTCTGTTGACAAGGGACCTTAGAAGGGAACTCTTTACTGGCCACCACATAGAAAATAGCAATGGCCAGATTGCCTGGCTCTTCTCAGACTTTGATTATCACTACTAAATATTATGGTAGCACTTGTTGGTTTGTCTATTATTTATCTCTTTCTCAAGAAACAGATGTCTGAGTTCACTATACAGGGATTCGTAGTCATTTCATTAATTACTGGCTGCATGCTGATAGCCTAGAACAGTGCCTGTTAGGATGAATGTTTGATATAGATATGCTTTTTTCTTTTTGATGAATAAATGCCGTTTTTGAACTTCACTCTTTTCCTAACAATTTATACTTTCTTCTCATTTACTTCATATTGAGATAAACCAGCACAACCTGTCATCTGCTAATGAGACTCAGAATCCTCCCACAGTCAGAGTTCCTTGAAGACTAAACTAAAAGTAACAAGAGATGTGAGAAATTCGGATGCATTTATTTTAGGTTAAAACTTACAATTTTTACTAGGCCTATACAGTATGATTCATTTTTAGAGAAAACATTTGTGAAACAAGGAAGGATAACAAGACAAAGTTAAAGTAGGGCAAATCTTACCTAGTTGCCTCACTGCTTATCTCTGAGGATCAGATGTGTGCAAAACTGCTTAGTAAACAGCACAGTACTAAGCAAAACAAAACCAGTTGTTTTGTTAAAATCACAATGGTTTCTTTATTTTTTTAAACCAAGTTATTTTTTGATCTTGTACTCATTTTTGAAAGTCTTTCTAAGAAATTCTGGTAACATTTTCTTTTTAAAAAAATTATCTATAAAATGGAAATATTTACAAGATCATAGGATAAGAGGGGTACATTTCTACACAATTCCCACCACCAGAGCTCCATATCACCTTCCCTCCCTTGAAAGCTTTCCTATTCTTTATCCCTCTGGGAGCATGGACCCAGGATCATTCTAGGGTATAGAAGATGGAAGGTCTGGCTTCTGTAACTGCTTCTCCGCTGAACGTGGGCAGTGTCAATCCATACTCCCAGCCTGTTTCTATCTTTCCCTAGTGGTATAGGGCTCTGGGGACTGAGGGGGCAGAGTTCCAGGACACATTGGTGAGGTCTTCTGCCCAGAGAAGTCAGGTTGGCATCATAGTAGCATCTGCAACTTGGTGTCTGAAAAAGCATTAAGATATAAGCAGAAGAAATTATTTAATAATCAAAAACCTAAAGGCAAGAACATAGCAGATGAGATTTTGGGGGGTCTCCATTTTAGAAAAAGCTTATAGGTCTATTTTAGGTATATATTACAAGGGGCTCATGATTTTACTAATTTTTGCCTGAGCCCAACAGTTAACGTGCAGGTGGACCAAAGGTATTGTCTGGGGGACATGGTGTCATGGTTGGGAATAGGACTAGAAAGCTGGATCAGGGAAGAGTAGCTCCTAAATATAGAAAAAGTATATAAATATTGTTAACTGTGAACCCCAGCCTGTGTAACCTCTGCATCCCTGTAGGTCTGTGCTCTCATTTTGGTCATGGCTAGGAACATTCTAGGCTGCACTAATTTCAGGACCCATCTTCCTTGAGTGGTAGAGTATGTTGGTCCAACCTCCCTTCAGATAATGGGTCTGTCCCTACCATTGTTGATCCTCATAGGATAGGGGCCCACAAAGGGGTACACTATGTTGTTCCTGATGGAGATGACCAGTGATAAAGGAGAAAGTGATCTGTTAGAAGTCTAGGTCCATCATGTCTGTGTGGGAATCCCAGGATTCTCTGAGTAGGGCCCTGGGTGATGGGGTGGCCTGGGAGTAACCAAAAGAGCCATCATTAAAGTATGCCAGTCTCTTGCCTGTATCCACCTTTTGTAGTCCTTACTTTGTCTGACAAGGTTTGCCTTGGAATGATTGAGAGAAGTTAAATAAGAAGTAAGTTAAGCAGAGTGTCTAGGTCTAAGAGAAACTATTTGATTAGGTACTTTATGGTGTCTTTTTTAGGTCTTTCTACTTGTTTGCTGCATTTATTGACTCCCTACAAACTACTGTACAGTTTTGCTTTAAAGTATATATTTTCCCCTGACTTATGAATACATGTGTACATATGTCCTATCTCATGAGGCCTGGTCTATATCTAGATTCTGAGGCTTTGTTAGAAAATGCACCACCCAAAATGGGACTAAGGAGTTCTATGAGCTAGGTAAGTTCTCACTAGAGTAATGAAGCTGGAGGGTTGACATTCCACGCCTGACGTCTGAGGACACAATCCAAAGTGCAACATGCCGAGGTAGTACTGATTGCATTCATTAGGTTGAGATCAGCAGATGCAGTATCAATTGGTATGAATTAAGAGAAGCACACAGGAAAGCGAGCCCCACCCTAGATATTCCAGCACTGAAAAAAATATGGGTTTTATAGAGAAGGAATGTTCCTGCTATCTTAGGGTTTAAGAAGACAATAGTTGTTTTCTATAACCAAATTATTTGGCAATTTGGTTGATTTTGAATATTCCATTGTTAGGATTTGCTGTATCATACAAGAAAGACATCACCATAATTTATGTCCTTTAATGCTATTTACATATAGCTGTATCTTGTAAAATGACCCCCAGTTGCTTCTGTTCTCCCTGGTCTAAGATTATAGGTGATCTAATATTTCAAAGACAAAGTTGTTGTTTGAAATGTATTAACAATTTATGCCTACTGTTAAAATTCAATCAGGTTAGCAATTCGAAGTCACAAGTGCTTAGATTAAAAGAATATATACTCGGAACTGAGGTCTATGCATCATTTTCTACCTAAGAACATATAGTATGGGATCCTAAACTTCACTGGATTGTCCTTTCTGTGGAGAGAGAAAAAGAATGGTAAACAGAGTAATGCACCCCCTCTCTTCCACTTCCAGGACCCCAACCCTGTAATTTGTGGGTATGCTGTCACATAGCAAAGGTGACTAGGGTTGCAGATGGAGCTAAAAATCAGATCAAAATTCTTTATGGGGTTCAGTCTGTGAGAGTTATGAATTCTATGTGCTTCTTTTATGTGCTTCTATGGCTTCTATGTGTTTCTACATGGGTGTTGGTAGGTTGATCCATAGCCCCATCAGCCTGTTTCTATTTTTCCATAGTTGGGTAGGGCTCTGGAGAGGTGGGGTTCTACATTGGTGAAGTCATTTACCCAGGGAAGTCAGTAAGGAATCAGTTACATCTGGAATTTGGTGAATGAAAGGCAGTAAGATGAAAAACAGGACAAAGATATTAAATAAACAGCAACTAAAAAAAAGGAATAAAGTAGATGAAAGTGGGGGACCTTAAAGGTAGAAGAAAGCTAGAAAGTCTATTTTAGGCATGTTCTTAGGAAAAAGTCTTTTTTTTTTTCAATTTATTAATATTATTATTTCATTGGTAATTTAATAATGATTAACAAGATTGTAGTATAAGAGGGATACAATTCCATATAATTCCCATTGGAAGTTTCCCTATTCTTTATCCCTCTGTGAATATGGACCAAAATTCTGTATGGGGTGCAGAATGTGGAAGGCCTGGCTTCCAGAATTGTTTCTCTACTGAGCAGGAACATTGGCATGTCAATCTCTACCCCCATGTGGTTTCTATCTTTCCCTAGTGGGATCAGGTTTTGGGGAAGTAAGTTTCCAGGACACATTGGTGAGGTTATCTACCCAGGGAAGTAAGGCTGACATCATGGTAGCATCTGAAACTTAGTGGATAAATAGCAGTAATATATAAAGCAGAACAAATTGCTTAATAATAAGGAACCTAAAGGTAACAATAGAGCAGATGGAAGTAAGGGTCTTCATGTGGGAAGAAGCTAGAAAATCTATTTTAGGTATGTCCCAAGGGGCCTGTGACTATATTAGCTTTTGCCTGAGCCTGATAGCTAATATGCAGGTGGGCTAAAGATAGTGTCAAAGTTGGTAATTGGACTAGAGAGCTGGATCAATACAGAGTACAGAGAGTAGCTCCAAAATGTGAGGACATTATATAAATACTATTAACTGTGAACACCATCGATATGACGTAGGGCTCATTTCTATATTCAAATTTAGCACAGGAGCCTATGTAACCTCTGCACCCATGTCAGTCTCTGTCAGTCTGAGCTTGCAGTCTATGGTCATAGCTAGGAAGGTTGTGATAGTTTTTATAACAGGGTAGTAACAATATTGCTCAGTGGGATTTAAAATATATAATATGAATCATAATGCTGGTATAGAGAGGAATTTTCTAAAATTATTATGGAGGCTTAGTATTTCTCTGTAGTGACTCTCCTTAGAAAATGCTTATCTCACACTAACATCACCCTGATTTTTTAAAATGGGCTGTGAAGGGATTCAGGTGGTAGCACAGTGGGCTAGGGGAAGATGGTGCAAAATGCAAGGACCGGCATAAAGATCTCAATTCGAGTCCCTGGCTCCCCACCTGCAAGTGAGTCGCTTCACAAGTGATGAAGCAGGTCTGCAGGTGTCTATCTTTCTCTCCCCTTCTCTGTCTTCCCCTCCTCTCTCCATTTCTCTCTGTCCTATCCAATAACAACAACATCAATAAAAACAACAATAACTACAACAATAAAACAACAAGGGCAACAAAAGGTAGAATAAATAAATATTTATATATATATATATAATAAAATGGGCTGTGAATCTAATGACTAGATTATATCTAGTCTATGAAATGTTGATCTACATAATGTATTTACTCATTCTCTCTTCCCTTCTCCCTAAATTAAATAATATATGTGAAAAATTATTTTACTATGATCCTATGTCTCCTGAGTTATAACTGGAATTTCAAAGGAGACTCTTTTTTTACATGTAAAAACTACATATTCCACCTCTTTGATTTTTACATAGGACTCAGTAACCAGGCATTTGTTTTTAATTTAATACAGATTTATTAAGTGCTAATGCATGCCAATCTCTGTCCAAAAATTCAAAGGTACAGCTTATAGTGAAAATGGCGGAGGTGGTAAAGGTTGTAATCATGTGAATTCTGTCTATAAGTATCCCTCCTTTCTATATGAAGAGTGCAGTAGAGTGTAAGTCCCAACTATCCTAAATATAGAGGTATAGGAGAGAGTATGTAATTATTATTGAGCTGCCTATTGGATCTATCGTTTGCTTTGGCTCAGTGGCTCTGAATTTCAGCTGTATGATATGACCATTTTTAAATAACTACGCCTAAGTCCCAGGTAAATCAACTGAATTAGAGTTGCCTACGATGAGGTCTTTGACAATGTTATTTTATAAGAAATCTATTGGTGAATATGATATGTAACTGGTGTGGAAGCTTATTAGTGTAGAGAGCAGCCAGAGGGAATTATCAGGGTTTGGTACATACCAGCTAGCTACATACTTCAGGACTGGGTAGTGGAACACATGGTGGTTGAGTGCACGCATTAACATGCACATGGACCTGGATTCAAGACTGTGGTCCCCATCTTTGGGGGGAAACTTCATGAGTAGTGAAGCAGTGCTGCAGATCTTTCTTTCTTTCTCTCTCTCCCTCCTGCTCTCTCCTTCTCCTCTCAATTTCTATCAATCCAAAATAAGTGAATAAAATATTTTAAACACTTTTTTATTTATTTTCCCTTTTGTTGCCCTTGTTTTTTTAAAATTATTATTGCTGTAATTATTATTGTTGTTGCTATTGATGTCGTCATTGTCAGGTTGTTAGATAGGACAGAGAGAAATGGAGAGAGGAGGGGAAGACAGAGAGGGGGAGAGAAAGATAGACACCTGCAGACCTGCTTTACCGCCTGTGAAGAGACTCCCCTGCAGGTGGGGAGCCCGGGGCTCGAACAGGTATCCTTATGCTGGTTCTTGCGCTTTGCACCACGTGCGTTTAACCCACTGTGGTACTTTACTACCCCACTCCCAAATAAAATATTTTCAAAGAAATTAACTTTATCAATAGTAACTAAGATGAGAGAAATGCCCAAAGAGTTAGTAATTCTATGGTAATTAACCAAGAAATAAAAAGTTGGACGTGCCACTCACTGATTGTCATGACACCTGCAAAAATGCCTAGGCTAAGTCTCTGCTTTCCCAAGTAATTGTGTTCCATCAGAGCATGTGAAGGAAGACTGCTATACAGAGAATTCAGATTCCTAGAAAATTCATTTCATAGGATACATTGATCAGAGTTAAAGTTAAACAAATGTACATACACACAGGACTAACATCAATTACATGGTTTCTATACTCAGGTATAAACATATACACACTGGATTTTATTAGCAGAGTTTGACACTGTTGTGCATATAAGAATAAGTAAAAATAAGAGTTTTAATTCTCCCTGCTGAAAAAAAAAGCCCTTTTTTCCCCTCAGGGCATTTATTCTGGAAAACTTCAGTGGAGGTTCTTTCTCATATCTTTGAAATGTATGTAAATCCTTTTGAAGATTGGCTAGGCCTTTTCTAACTTGGCCTTTTGTTAGCTTTTTGACCCAGCAAAGTATTACTGAAGAATCTGGGAGCTATCTCTTTGAAATGCAAACATCAAGAGAGCTAGCACCCCTATTTCTAGTTTCTTTGGGAGAGTAAGAGTCTAACTTCAATGGTTGGCTTGCTATGAGTTGCAAAACTACTGCCTATCACAAAGAAATGAAGGCTTTCTTCGCTTCTTCCTTCCTTCCTTTCTTTCTTTCTTTCTTTCTTCTTTCCTTTCTTTCTTTCTTTCTTTCTTTCTCCCTTCTTTTTTCCTCTAGATAAAGCCAATTAACTAACACCTATTTTGGCTCTAATTGCCAGGTAAAGTTAGGATAAATCAAGTGTAAAAATGGTATTATTAGGTGTTTTACTTGAGGATAGTTACTGTTTATCCTGAAATGTGTGTAATGGGTTATAACTGCTTGACTATATAAAAGGATGAGATTTCTTTGTCTTTGCAATCGCATAAGATTGCCTATGATGTGCATCACATTCTGGTTTAATGCTTATTCCATAATAAAATTATTTCCATTCTCCATTACCTTGATGGAAAAGTTATCTGGTTTGGAAAAGAGTTTTGTATTTAATTCAATTTCTTCAACATATAAGGACTTGAAACTAGGATGAATAAAAATTGTTCTTTTTCTTTTGATCTCAAATTTTTGTCAGATACGAAAAAACAGATACTATAGTCAAATTTCAATTTCTTTTCAATGTTCAGTAGACTGACAATCTGAAAACATACTGAGTTAAAATACTGGTTTTAGAGGACCAGGTGGTGGTACACTTGGTTGAGCGCACATGTTACAATGTACAAGGACCTGGGTTCAAATCCCTGGTCCCCACTTGCAGGGGGAAAGCTTTGTGAGTGGTGAAGCAGGGCTGCAGGCGTCTCTGTCTCTCTCCCTCTCTATCTTCCCTTTTCCTCTCAATTCCTGACTGTCTCTATCCAATAAAAAAATTAAGATTTTTAAAATTTTTTTTAAAAATACTGTTAATTTTTAAATATAACCAAAGATTTAAAAAATCTCTGGGAAACCTTAAAATTTATTTGCAATCTGTATAAGAACATAAAAATTTGCCATCCCCAAAATGTTACTGGCAAAAGGTAACCTTCATGGGAGGGAGTCTAAAGGCAGAATGGATACCACCTTTGAAAGTTACCAACACGTATTTTAAAAATATTAAAAGATCTAACCAATAGGAATGGCAGAACTTAAATTTACATGTCTGTTTTAGGGTACTATTTTGGATAACCTAAGTTTCTCCTTCTAAATGCCTTCAGCATTAGTTAAGATATTGAAAAATGACATCTAAGACAACATGGTAAACTAGGCAGTTTTTACTGGGTCCCTCCCATATGTACAGGAAGTATAGATGGTATCAATTACTCATCAAATTGTCTCTTGTCAGTCTGTTTCTTGCCTATTTGTCTATTTTCTGAATGATTCGAGCTCTTGTAACCCAGTAATAGAAAGGATGAGAAAAGTATAGTTTTTGGTAACTGAAAGAATTATAAAACTATGAGTACTTTCAAACAGATACTCAGGAAATAGGAAAATGAAAAATATTCCCCTAATACATGTCTTTGATTTCCAGCCCATTTCATTTAGACAGTTTAGTGATTTTTAAAAAAGGGGGGGGGGGGGTTCATTCAGCAAGTGTGAAGATTACTTGTTTCTGAAAATTAAAACCTGATTTAGTTTAGTATAGAAGACTATAAGGAATTCATTGCTAGTTTTTTGTTTTTAATTTATTTATGTTTGCCTCCAGGGTTATCGCTGGGGCTCAGTGCCTGCACTATGAATCCATTGCTCCCTGTGGCCATCTTTTTTCCATTGTTGTTGCTGCTGTTGTTGGATAGGACAGAGAGAAATTAAGAGAGGAGGGGAAGACAGAGAGAGGGAGAGAAAGATAGACACCTGCAGACCTGCTTCACAGCAGGGGCTCAAATCCAGATCCTTGTGCAGGTCCTTGCACTAAGTGTGCTTAACTGGTGTGACAACTAAGTAGCCACTGAAATGCATAGTCCCTTTGCCACAAGAAATTGGGCACATTCATTATCAGAAAACTACTAAATTAACACTAGGGTCTCTGGGCTGATCTGATGAGTGGTTCACTAGAAACAAGTACATGAAAACCCAGAGATGTTCCAACAAAATCTCACAGATAGTTAAAATGGAGAAAAAATGAACTAACTCAATGAACAGTTTCCCAAGGCCTAGGACTTTGTAGCAGTAGAATAGCAGTGAAAAAGGGATATTGAGATGGAATTAGATGGTCCATATGTGTTAGTACAGGATCTAGGATATAGGAAATGTTCAACACACATTAAAGGAGGCATTTTAAAAGGTATTCTGATTCCCTGTCTTTCTACCTAAATATCATTTTTATGATGTATGATACTCTTTGTTTAAATTCATGATACAAAACATGTCTTAATCAGTAAGGTAACTTTTTAAATTTTTATTAGTGATTTTTTTTTATGTTTTCTTTTTTTTTTATTTAAGAAAGGATTAATTAACAAAACCATAGGGTAGGAGGGGTACAACTCCACACAATTCCCACCAACCAATCTCCATATCCCACCCCCTCCCCTGATAGTTTTCCCATTCTCTATCCTGCTAGAAGCATGGACCCAGGGTCATTGTGGGTTGCAGAAGATAGAAGGTCTGGCTTCTGTAACTGCTTCCCCGCTGAACATGGACGTTGACTGGTTGGTCCATACTCCCAGTCTGCCTCTCTCTTTCCCTAGTAGGGTGGGTCTCTGGGGAAGCTGAGCTCCAGGACATATTGGTGGGGTCTTCAATCCAGGGAAGCCTGGCCAGCATCCTGATGGCATCTGGAACCTGGTGACTGAAAAGAGAGTTAACATACGAAGCCAAACAATTTGTTGAGCAATCATGGACCCAAAGCTTGGAATAGTGGAGAGGAAGTGTTAGGGAGGTACTCACTGCAAACTCTAGTGTACTTCTGCTTTCAGGTATATATTTTACAGTAGTTTATGGATATGTGTGAACATATGCTCTCTCACAGAAACTGGTGTATATCTGGGTTTTGGGACTTTGTTAGAAAGTGAACCACCTGAGATGAAATTAGAGTTTACTATGAAAGGAAATGTCTCACCCGAGTAATGAAGCTGAAGGGTTGTCATTCCACACGTGAAGTCTCTGGACACAGTCTAAGTGAAGCATGTTGAGGTGGCAATCATTGTGTTGGTTAGGTTGTGGTCGTCAGATGCAATATTATTTGATATGGATTGGGAGAGGCATACGGGAAAGTGGGCCCTATCCAAGGGTTCCAGGACTGGGGGAAGTAGGGGCTCTATAGTGGAGATGTGAGGTTCCTGCTGTCTTAGGGTTCCAAAAGACAATCAATAGTTAATGTTATCATCACATTATTTGGTAATTGGGTTAACTTTGAAAAGTCCTTTTGTTAGGGTTTGCTGTACAGTACCCAGTATCTTGTATATAGCTGTGCTATTGGATGCTTCTGATCTACTTGGTCTAGGCTTTTGAGAGAGTCCGCATATCAAATATACAGCCTATATATTAAAAAGATTCAGTTTGTGTTTTGAAAAACTTTGTGACATACAATTGATTTTCCCCCTCTCATATTAATTAACTAGTGATTTATATGTCTACATTTTGCTAGGAGTGTACATAAACACCATTCCCACCACCAAAAGACTGTGACCCATCCCTCCCACCCAACCCCACCCCCCACTGTCCCAGGAAGCTGCATGTCTACCTCTCACTACAGGGTTTTTACTTTGGTGCCCTACTTGCAATTTGGTCAGGTCCTGCTTTTAGTTTCCCTTTCAGATCTCCTTAGTCAACTTCTGTTGATGAGTGGGATCATCCCATACTCATCTTTATCTTTCTGACCTAGCTCACTTAACATAATTCCTTCTAGCTCTGTCCTTATTAGTGATTTAATAATGATTAACAAGATTGTAAGATAACAGGGATATAATTCCATACCGTTCGCACCACTAGAGTTTCGTATCCCATTCCCTCCATTGGCAACTTCCCTATTCTTGATCAAACCTCTGAGAGTATGGAACAAAATTCTTTATGGGGTACAGGAAGTCTAATGTCTGGCTTCTGTAATTGCTTCTTCATGGGCACAAACTTCAGCAGGTCTATCCATACCCCCAGCCTTTTTCTATCTTTTCATACTGGGGTAAGGCTTTGGAGTGCTGAGAGGTTCCAGAACACACTGGTGAGATTATCTACCCAGGGAAACCAGCATGGTATCACAGTAGCATCTGCAACTTGGTGGCTGAAAGGTGGTAAGATATAAAGCAGGACAATTTTTTTTAATAAATAGGAACCCAAAAGTAGGAACAGAGCAAATGAAATTAGGAGTCTTCAGGTGGGAAAATGTTAGGAAATATATTTTAGGTATGTTTCATGGAGCCCATTACTTAAGCAATATTTGCCTGAACCTGATAACTAGCATGCAGGTAGACTAAAAATATTGTCTGGGAAGATAGTGTCAGAGTTTAGGAATAGACTGGAAAACTGGATTAGGGCTGAGAATAACTCCCAAACATGAGGAAATTATATAAATACCATTAACTGTTAACCTCATCAATCTGACCTAGGACCCATGCATATTTAGGGTGAGTCTAAACCATTCCCTAACACCAGTGTAAATTTTAAACTTTCACTGAGTACTACAATTCCTTTTCCTAAGTTTTCGATGCAAGTGAAACAATATTATAGGTAAGAAACTGTGGAAATCTTTTCCAGTGATTATTTACATGAAAACACACACAGACACACACACACACACACACACACACACACACACACCCCTTATACTATTGAAGTTTCCAAATTTCTGCCCCAGTTTGCTCCCTTCTCCCAGCAAAATTTAAACTATCTTTTTAATTTATTTATTTATTGGATAAAGACATCCAGAAATTGTGAGAGAAGGGGGAGATAGAGAGGGAGAGAGACAGAGAGATACCTGCAGCACTACTTCATCACTTGCAAAAGTTTCCCCTGTAGTTGGGGGTTGGGGGCTCAAACCCAGGTCCTTGAGCATTGTAACATGCACTTCTTCTTCTAGCTTTTGCCCTTCTTCCGTAGCCAGTCAACAGCATCAGGTTGAGCCTGATGTCTGCTTGTTGCTGGCTTTGAAAGTGACTGGGATCCATGTGGATTCAGTCGGCTAGGAAGGATTGTCAGTTTCCCCAATAAATGGGTACTCACAGGATGCACCACGAGAAGGTTGATCCAATGCATCCCGAACATGCACTCAACAGGTGCGACACCAGCAAGCCTCCGAAAATTATTTTTTAACAAACAGGTCCTTAGTCTCTAGCTTTAAATAATACCATAACAAATATTTTGTGGAAGAGATGTTTTAGAAGTGTTGTTTGATCTATATGTAAAGTGAAAGCATAAAAGCAATACCTTTGATGCAGATATTGATCATTATTAACAGGTTTTTAGCTTAAGAATATAGATCATGCCGCTGTTCCCTCGATCTTAATTCTGACTTCAGTCTCAGAAAATCTCCCATCATCAAATTAAAAATATGATGGAGTCATACAGAGGAAAAAGTGACAGCTGCATCAACTGGTTCTCCAGAAAAGTCATATCCTCCTTGATTAATATGAAATATCCAATTGATAACAACTGAAAAATAAATAAATTTATGATAGTTGTGCTATCTCATGAGATTAACTCAGTAATATACTCCTACAGCAAATTACTGCTTCTGATATTTGTAGTTTTACATGGTAATAAAAATGAGGTGAAAAAAGATTAGTTTTGAAAAATAGTAAGTGCAGGGCAGCAGATAGGCTGTTAGCGAAGACCGGGTCATTGCTATAGTGTTCCTCAGGAAAACTCCCACAACCATGTCAAGGAGAGAGCTGTTGACTGGCTCATTCTGGTCTCTCTGTTGCTTACATATACCCTTTAGGCTTCCAAACTGGAAGGGAGAGAGAGATCTTAGTTGAATAGTACCTAAAGAGCTGGATGTCACCTCCAGGGGCAAGAACAATAGTGTGTCCCCTGGGAGTTCTGATGAAGTGCAACTCAAAGGAGCACTTGCTGATCGACTACATTTATAGGAACAACCTAGTTCAGTGTGCATTTACTAAATTAGTGAGTTGAAAATTAGGAATTTCGTGTAATGTGTGTCAGGGTTAAAAAAAATATCCTTTTGAGGGATAGAAGTGATTGTTTTTCTATTTTAATATATCTTACTCACTGGAAGTATTAACACACAAATGTTTTAATATTCAAATTTTGTTTAATGCATGTATTTGAAGAACTAAGTACAAGTTACCTGTCAAAAAATCAATTTCTCAAAAATATAGTTTTCATTTGTCTGAATGAGAGAAGAGAAATACCAGGGATGTTTCCTTCTCAAGGATGGGGTAAAACACCATGTCAAAAGCAAATAACATGTATAAAAATATATGCTTAATAATTTTGATGGTAAACATTCTCTTCCTATTAAAATCACATTATTAAAATTGCCACAATCTACCCAACTAGATAATTATATTATTGCAGGGTTTTAGTTTTAAGCCAGGAGCAGTTAGACCATTGCATTCAATACATAGTCAGTCTGACGTACATTGTCATTTCAACATCTTCTTCCACTGACCCAAGACCATGTATAACCACTCTCCCCCTCATCCTTCAATGTCTTATTACCTTAAGCAGCCCAACAGAGGTGATATTATTTCAGGACATATCTGAAAATAACTTCTTTTCAAAATTTTTATATAACCAACCACCTGCATTGCAGAAAAATCACAGGAAGCAAATAACCATTACTGCGTGAGTCACCATTGCCAGCAATCTCACAAGGTAATGAAACCAATTCCACACTTTGCTGGTAGTCTGCAACTGGAGAGTAAAAATCTAAGGGATTTGATTATCCTGAAAGTAAACCTAGAAGAATTCCTGAATTTAAACAAAGAAGAGTGGTAGCATTCCCTGAGTTCATTCTTCTCAGGTACTTAATTGTCCTCCTGATTCAATGTTCGTCCAGGTGTGTGTGAAGCACTACTGGATTTCTGGAGACCAAACTGGGCTCAAATGAAGACAATCATGACCAAGCAGAGAAAGGCTATGAATAGAACTGCAGGATGCTGCCACCCAGAAATTTGAATTTTGAGTTCTGACAAGCTATTCCAAATTCACAAAAGATGTCTTCCAATAATTCTTTCACTCAAAAAATTCAATTCAACTGCTGAGATCCTAGAAAATTTATACTACTGTCTATATAGATGGTAATCAGGCTACACCACTTTGAAACACCAAGCAGAATACACAATTCTGGTGAGATTATGAATGGGATAAGAAGCCTTTCCTATGATGGCTGACCGTGTTAGAATATGTTCAGAGATAAACCATTAGCCTAACCAGTGCTTACACATTGTTTTCTCAAAATCAAATCCAATGAGAGAATTGGGGGAATAAATTTTCTCTCTTGAAGTCTCCTTTCAAGTTTAAGTGTTTTAGACAAGATTCAATAAAAAATTTTAATCTAATTTTTGTGCCAGCAAAGCCCATATAAATCAGCACTAGCCCTGAAAAATTGAAGAGGCACTGTTTTTTATTGAATCCATAAATCTAAAAACTTAGCACTTAAAGAACAATTTTGTGTTTTCCTTTTTTTTTTTAATAATTAGTGTGAGAACAGACAGGGAAATTGAGCCCAAGGGTATAAAAGCTTTATACAAATCCCAGATGCATTTGGGAAGAGAATATTGCCAAAATTGGGTTGACTAAAATCTCTGAATTCAACTCCATCATGTGAATACTTTTTTGTTTCAAGGGATTAAGGCTTAGATTTTGGTTCTTATATCTGTATCCCCAATTCCCAATGAGAGTTATGGCAGAAAGGATACAGTTTGAAATCTATTAATTTTTTAGTTGAAACAATTGGAAAGTTGCAAGTTTGGCAAGCAAGTTGGCAGGAAAGTACAAAGCATGAACTTTGAGAACTCTCCTCACCAGTTTTTGGGCAGTTCAATTTGGGCTTATATAGAGTTGGCATTAGATTTACAGTAATAGAGAACATATCAATATAAATTAAATCACCCTGCTCTATAATTTTACTTAATTTTATTGTGGAAACAATCTCTTGTTTGGCTCCACGAAAAAATGGCCTAAACTGTGATGCAGTGGTTAGCACATTACATATATACAGGAAATACAGTTTCTAAAACTTTATCTGCCATTAACACTTAATGCCTAGTGACTCCCATGAGATTCAACAGAGCAGCAATAATCTTACCTGTGATCTTGTAATAAATACAAAATTTCAAGTTCTACCCAGACTTATTGAATCTAAATCTACATTAGAACAACTGTTCCAAGTATTAATGTGCACATTCAAGTGTAACAGTTCTGTATAACTTCAGCACATTAGTCCTTTCTGTGTTCCATTTCCTTATTAGTAAAATCAAAGAGTAAGACCAGCTAGTCACTATGGCCCACAATTTCTGATTGGCAGCAAATACAAGTTAGAAAACCCTCTTGGTTTCTGGTATAGTTTCCCAGAACACTACCATCTACTATGCAGAATAAGATTAATGAGCCTCTACAGCCTCCATTTTCTAAACAAACAAAAAAAGCCAGATCTAGCTAAATATTTTGTTTCATCTTACCCCCACACTAAAAAGTAAAAGATAAGGGAGTCAGGTGGGAGCACAGTGGGTTAAGCACACGAAGTGCAAAGCTCAAGAACCTTCACAACAGCTGCTATGGAAGCTTTCTGCCTTCATGCCCTTTTCTCCACCACCTCTCTTAGCCATTTCCTTCTCCGATTTGCCACTTCTGGCTTCTAACAATGGTTCTTCTGTTTACTTTTCCACATTTTATTGAGCTTAAACTGCTTAAATGACCTTAAAATCATACTACAAAGGACTTCCAAAATTATAAAGGTATTAAAATCAATTATAATCATTGAATTATCAATTATAGTAAACTTCTAATTTGTTACAAGTTTTTTCTTCACAAGTAAGTGATTACAGCTATGTTAAGCCTTCACATGAAGAAGCATCTACTCATAGAGAATCCCCAGAAATCCATTTGGAACCCTGTGCTCTGACATAGCCCACAACTACAGCCACCACCCCCCCGAAACCCATGATGTGACCTGACACGATCTGAAGAACCTGATTCACAGACTCCAAAGGACAGAACTTTCTTACTGGCTTTCTCTTGCCCATCGCTTTCTGCCCTTCTTGCTTGTGCTTCACCTGTCATCTTTTGGCGGTTCCAGCTCACTCTCTACAGAAAAGCATAATTCCAATGCTGTCCTTCCCCACTGAGATAGACATGCAGCGTTTCATCCCCTGGCATTTCTTCCCTGGGTCGTTGGTGTTGGACTGACGCTTCTGTCAGACTTACTGGTACACCTCTTAGACACTTCACACAACTTACAGCAGCTTCCCTTTATGCTGCTTAGTTTCTCAAAGACTGACTGCAGCAGTCCATGGACTTTTCAGGTTGCTGTCTTGGGACTCTACAGGCCATGCCCCCTCACCTACAGGCCCTGCACCCAGAGGCAGGAAACCCCCCCAAATTACAAGACCCTGACCCCAGAGGCAGGAAACACCCTTCATTTGCTAGGCCCTGCCCCAGAGGCAGGAAACATCCCTTTGCCCACCAGGCCTCCCCTTCACATCACACTGGCTCTTTCTTGCTGCACTCCTACTTGTCCCTCCCTGTCTTGTGCCAGTTCTTTTAAAAACGCCCGCATGATAAAGGTTTCTGTTCACCCCTACACTGCTATTCCCCTGACAGAAATGGAATCTTTTATAGACATTCACCCATTTAAATATGGCCATTTGGAAAGAGGAAGATGTTGGGAAATTGTGAGGATGTGGTTGAGCTTGGAAGGGCTTGAACCTGGGGGGTGCGTCCAATCCTGTTAGTCTCTCTCTCTACCGAGAGGTTGAGCAAAGAGGGATAGTAGTAACCCCAAAGGTGTGCCTCCTCCTATCAGACTCCCTGCCTCACAAAGTGCCCCGCATTCCTGATGTTATGGCCATTAGATAAAAATAAAGGGGGAGATGTTGGGCATTATGCCAGCCCCCCTGCTCCATCGCTATTACTATGGTCTATTTACATAATCATTATTTTACCTGAGACCCACCTTGCCTGCAGGGTAATTTTTAATCCCACTGGTTAGAAGCTTCACAACAGCTGCTATGGAGGCATTCTACCTTCATGCCCTTTTCTCCACCACCTCTTCTAGCCATTTCCTTCTCAGATTTGCCACTTCCGGTTTCTAAGATATAAAAAGTGTTCTCTCAATAAAGGCATTGCATTGTGTTCCCGCTCAGCCACAAGTTCCTGGTCTCTCTCCCACATCACTGAGTAAGCAGCAGTCCAGGTTGGCTCCAGCTGAGTTCTCTCCAACCCAGAGAGCACGTGCCTGGGAAGAAACACCCGCAACACTAGCCTGGCAGTTACTGATTTAAACTTATTTTTGCTATCTTTTGTTTTCTCTTTTCTATAATATTGTTTCCTTTACTATTTTAACCATTTTGCTTAATATCTGTTCTCTTTTCCTATATATACTAATTTGACATTGTAGATCAAATTTTGTTTTTAATTTTAATATTATAATGATTAACAATATTTGACTTCATATTTTTTCTAACATAACCTGAAGATTTTATTATTGTATCTTACTACTAAAATATATTTTGAAAGTTATTTTAAGATTTATTTTAATGATATGTATATACTATATATGTATATAGACATGCACATACACACACACACACACATACACATATAGAAAGAGAGAGAGGAAGAGAGAGACACCAGAGTACTCCTAAGCTCTGGTTTATGGTGGTGCCACAAATTGTACTTAGGACCTTTGGCACATATGAGCCTCAGACATGTAAGGCTGATGTGAAGTCTTTGCACAATCTCCTTATATATTTAAATATTAATCCCTTTCCATATGCATGGACTACACATATCCTCTGCCACTCAGAAGAATTTATATTTCTTGTTTTTGTTTTAAAGTGGTTTCTTTCATTGCAAGGAAGCATTTCAGTTGGATATAGTCTCGTTGTTTTCCCTTTTAGTTCTCTTGCCATTGGAGTAGAATTCTTTCAGAGGCCAATGTTAAGAAACTTGTTATAAAATAAATAAATAGTAGAAGAACATTATAATCTAATTTTTCTTCTATATATTTTTATGGTTTCAGAGCTTACATTAACATTTTCAACACATTTTGAATTACTTCTGTGTGGTAAAAAATAGTAGCCTAATGCTATGTTATGCTGCTACTAACTTGCTGCTGCAAATTGTTGCCAGAGGCACCAAACCTGGGATGTCAACCCCCTAACTCTTCCAGTCTGGTGAGATCTTATCTGACACATGGTACTACCTAGTTGCATATCAGATGGAGTGTTATCTAACAATATCACAGATCCTAAATACAAGCTAAGGCTTAAGGGTACTGGGCACAAGTGTACATGTATCCACAAGAAAGGGGGTAATTATATACCTCCAAGTAAAAGTGCTTAATATCCCTCTGTGATTATTCTCTAATTGATCAGAGTTAGAACAGGTAAGCTTGGCAATCTAGTGAAAGGTCCAAAGAAGACAGACCCCATAAACCTAATACTGGTTGGATACAACAAATGACATTCAACATTTAACAACTGGAAGGAAGTCTAACCTCCTCAGATAAAGGACTACAAAAGCTGGATAAGGGTCGCGTGGCCCCTAATGATTGAAAATAACAGCTCATTCTGGCCACAAGTCAGCCCTCTGCAGCCAGCTGGAGCCCCAGGGCTGTGGGTTCAATCCCCTGCCCACTTCCTGCCCGAGCTGGCACCTTGCCAGCCTCTCTTATCGCTCAAATCTCTGTAGTGAAAGAGTCCTTGAATCTGCTCCTTCCCAGAAGCAGGAGGAGAAGGTGGGGGTGAAAGGACCACAAAAGGTGACTGCGGAGAGAGGGTTCATGGGGCAGGGCGCCTGCTATGTCGCACGAGGCTAAAAAGTAAAAGAAAAAAAAATTATTTTTAAATTCAGAAAAGAAGTATCTTTTAAAATATTTTATTATTTTTCTTTATCTTTTTCTCTGCTTCTGGAACTTATTTTAGACATATCAGTTGGGCTTTTCATTTTATTGTGTCTCTCTTTTTATGTGTTCCATCATTTAAACGGTTTATTCTGATAAATAAACACCTACATCTTTTCTATAGTTCACTAATTCTTCCCTGACTATGTTAGATCTCTGAGTTTGTTTCAGTCGTTATGTTTTTTATTTCCCAGATCTCTACTTGAAAATAATTATGCCCTATCCTTGACTCATAATCATCTATCTTCCTTCATAATATCTTGTTCTTGCTTTATGAATATCTATTTCTGTTGTGTCTTTGAGGATTTTGGCCTAATACCTTTTATTGTTCTGCTCAAAAGATTATAAACTTCTTGGTAGTAAATTTTATTATTTGTTGACTTTTGAGCTTAGTTTTCAACCTGGAATTATAGTTGCAACATCAAATGAACACCTTTTTTTGTTGTTGTCTTATTTTGTCATTTTCTTCTATTTCTCTCTCACCTGTCCAGATTTTGTTTTAACTTTCCTCTTTTTCAGTTTACCCAAACCCCCATCAGAAGTAGGTTTTGCATTGGCAGTTAAGGATTACTATCTGAGAATTACAGCAGACCACGGATCCAAGTCAGGGTAAGGTTTGACCTATTCCAGCTCTCTTCTCTCTGTAACACTGCCAGTAGTGTATTATATATCGTTACCCCTGAGAACACAATTGTCCTTTTCCCCCCATGTTTTAACTCCTAATTACAATATGGAAACATTCAGTATGGAAATATTGCCCTGTCATGATTGAGCTCTTTGCTGCCTCAATTACATAGATCTCCAGCTACAGTCTCCTTTATTGCCATGTTTCTTTCTCATTTCTGGCCCATAAGAGAGGTTTGCCCCCCACCCCAGAGCAGCAGTGCCACTCTAAATAATGTTTATAGCCATCATTTCAAAGTATTTATAGTTAAAGATAGGCAGTTCTACCCATAAGCTTACAGCCCCATTTTGAAGTGAATACTACCTCTCTTATAGTCTTTTTTAAAAGCACCAGAACCAGAAAATTTAGAAAATTCCCTTTACACGTTGTAAACCATTATAAAAAAATTTTATGAAAATCTTGCATCACAAAATCAAAAAGCCTTAAAAGTCATTGCAGGGTCAGGTAGTGGCACCTCTGGTAGAGTGCCCACTTTATCATGTACAAGGAACCAGGTTCACCAGCAGGGTGGGAAGCTTCAAGAGCAGTGGAGTAAGGATGCAGGTATATCTCTTTCCCTGTCTCTACTTCTCTGTCTCTATAAGAGAGAGAAATATAAGAGAGAGAAATTAAAAATGACTGCTGGGAATGGCGAAGTTGTCATGCAGGCACCAAGTCCCAGTGATAACCCTAGAGTTAAAACCAATGTCATTGCTAAAAGTGCCTCCTATTCAGTAGCTATTTGACTGTGAGCAGTTTGAAGCAAATTGGAGAAACTTAGTCAAACAGATTTTTCTTATCTTGCAATTGACCTGTCTGTCACTTTTCTTCACTACCACCACCATGTCTACTACTTCTCCCGGCTCAGATCTCTCAAGCTATTCTCTTCTCTTTCCCATTGGAAATCTGGAACATCTTTACTGGTTTGAACCTTTGGACTTATTTTGAGGATATATTTTTACATAAGTTAATTTCAGACATTGTGCAGTTTGAATAGTGAACAATTTGTAGTGATCGGAAATTAAAGCATTTGCTTTCCCTTACAGAGTTTCAGAAATAAGTGCTGTAGCTTTTTTTTCATTCTGGACATAAAGCTCTTAATTGCACATTTATTGGATGTTTATTGGACAAGCCATGGAGACAAAGGATAACAGGGGGACTAGAAAATTCAGACTCTGATCTCTGTACCTATGTCAGGACTCTGAAAAGTATGTCTGCCGGTGCCTAAAATTTTGCACTTAAAATTTAGTGGGTCCATTTACATATAGTCTGTAACTATCTTCATAACAAAGCTGAGGATTTTATGCAAAGACTATATATCAACAATTTGTAAACCTAAAGAACAACTATATGCATTAACTAAAAAAAGAATGTTGACATCTGAACTAGGTGATCTCAAATTAAAAAAATAATACTAATCATTTTTTAAAAAGAAGACATAGGGGCTAGGTGATGATGCCTCTGGTTAAGCACACACATCACAGTGCACAAAGAACTGGGTTCAAGCTTCCGGTTCCCACCTGCAAATTGCGGGGAGGGGGAAGGTGAGGAGGGAGCTTCTTTTTTTTATAACATTTATTTTATTTATTTATTCCCTTTTGTTGCCCTTGTTGTTTTATTGCTGTAGTTACTGTTGTTATTGATGTTGTTGTTGTTGGATAGGACAGACAGAAATGGAGAGAGGAAGGGAAGACAGAGAAGGGGAGAGAAAGACATACATCTGCAGACCTGCTTCACCACCTGTGAAGGGAATCCCCTGTAGGTGGGGAGCCGGGGGCTTGACCAGAATCCTTATACTGCTCCTTGCACTTTGCACCACCTGTGCTTAACCTGCTGCGCTACCGCCTGATTCCCAGGAGGGAGCTTCTTGAGTAGTAGAACAGTGCTGCAATGTCTCTCTAGCACTAGCGCTATCTCTCTCTCTCTCTCTCTCTCTCTCTCTCTCTCTCTCTATATATATATATATATATATATACATATATATGCCATCTTAATTTTGCTATCTCTATCCCATATAAATAAGTACATATTTTAAAATATTTTTAATAAATAAGTTATATGGAAATTTATGAGGAGCAAAATTTCTGAGGCTTCTTTTGCCAATAGAATATTATGTGTCCTAAAATTCTGAGAATACCAAGATTTTAAGCAATTTGCTAGAGTGAAATCCATAAAAATATAAGACAACAATTATAAGACGTGCTCTTATCACAGCTACGCTTTTATCCAGTGCTTTAATGTAGTTATAAAAGACAAGTGAAGCAACATGAAATTAATTAAATATAAATGGGACATGATTGATCTTCTGCCCTGAGGAATTCATTAACTCTCACTGATTGGATTTGAATAAATCAGAATATATAGTTACCTTCCATGGAGGTGGTGCTGGAAACAGACTCCAAGAGAAGCCAACAAAGGAGTCTTCAGATATAGAAAAAAATCTCTAAAAGATAAATAAGAATTAAATAATCAAGCAGTTAATTACATTTGACACTTATGTTGGTTCCTAATAACAGAGAACAAAAAAAAAAAAGGACATAAGGAAAAGGAGAAGGGAGGTAAGTGTCTTCCCAGCTAATTTGGGAAATATGCTGAAGATTGAAATCTTTAAATATCAGTTTTCCATTTGAACAAGAATATATTGACGGGAGTCGGGCAGTAGCGCAGCGGGTTAAGCGCAGGTGGCGCAAAGCACAAGGACCGGTGTAAGGATCCCGGTTCGAGACCCCGGCTCCCCACCTGCAGGGGAGTCATTTCACAGGCGGTGAAGCAGATCTGCAGGTGTCTATCTTTCTCTCCCCCTCTCTGTCTTCCCCTCCTCTCTCCATTTCTCTCTGTCCTATCCAACAATGACGACAACAATAATAATAACTACAACAATAAAACAGCAAGGGCAACAAAAGGGAATGAATAAATAAATCTAAAAAAAAAAAGAATATATTGACAGTCTTTCTGTGGAAATTGATCAAAGAACCAGAATGATCCCTTCCCAGCCCAGCTTATTCACTTGGTCCAAAACCAAAGAAGTATAACAACATTTTCTCTGGAGAAAAAGTGGCTGGCTCTCCCACCGGTCTGCATGAGAACATTACAACAGATGCTAAAAAAAAAAAAATGGTGAGAGGAGAGGTACCATGAAATCCATTTCTCCCCATTTAGGAAGGTTCCTGTGAGGGCTGTTAGGTGTGCATCCTGCATCTCATTAGCATAAAATATGTTCTTCCTTACTCTAGTCTCTGGGGACCAACTGGGAGAAAGAAAAAGCAGTAGCACAACTGGTTGATTACTGAAAACTGGCATGTAATTTTTTAAGTAAAGAACCAGTCCATGCAAACAGTGAGCAGTGGGGGAAAAGGCATAGAGCATGGACTTGAATGCCTAAAGCCTCAGTGACAGGGAAATTCAATCCCTGGAGCTATTATAAGAGATACTCTAGTTTCTGGTTTCTATCTCATATAAATAAATATTTTAACTTTTAAAAAAAGTTGAAGCTGAGATTTGAAGAGTGGAGTATTTGAAAAGAATATAAACTCCACAACCTGGACATTTTTAAGTGGGACTTAAATTGTTTAGAAAATCGCTTCCCCTTTCCCTACCCTTCCTATATCTGGAGGGAAATTAAACTACTTAATCATCTCTAGGTGCATTGTAACTCTGTCACTTGATCTGATAGTCACACTTTATGAGCTAATGAAAGTTATATTTATCTGAAAGACTTGAAAACACACTATTATATCCATAGCTACCTTCTTCACACAAGTCAAAGAATGAAAGCAGTCTAGATGACCATCCACAGATGACTGGATAAAGAAGTTATGGGATATATACTCCATGGAATACTACTCTGCGATCAAAAAAAGATGATGTTGTGTCTACTGGGACAAAATGGATGGAACTAAAGGTGATTATGCTTAGTGAAATAAAGAGGTGAAAATCAGCTACAGGATTTCACTCACATGTGGAATCTAGAAAACTAAAACACATGAACTTGCAAAAAAAAAAAAACAAGTAAAAATTCGTCGCTAAGACAATGTGAACTATAGTGGTTATTTGTGAGAGGGTGGGGCACAGAACTTTGGTGGTGAGTGAGGTGTGGAACTATATCCTGTAGTCTTGGAATCTTGTAATCCACTATTAATTAGAAATAAAAAATGGATTGACAAAAGACTGTGAAATCCTATAAACCAGAATCTAGTGCAGAAAATGTACTCTATGTGGGTCTTTACACTTAGTGAAGATTTTAGTGAGTAGAGAGGAGGAAAGATAATTTAAAAAGGAAAAAAGGCATCTGCTTGTCATTTCAGCCAAGTTGGATATGATTAACGTCAAACAATTCTACCTTTACTAGTATATGAATGAGAAAGATTACTTTCCCTTTGAGTCTTAATTTCTCATTTGTAAATGGGCACCTACTTCACCAGATTGATTTGAAGTATAAATGAGTTACATGTAAAATTATGTAACAGACAGTAAAGACAGTAACTATCATTTTTCACATTTTTGTCATTCCTATAATCCATATCAAAATGTGATTAATTGGAAGAATTCCAGTAATAGAAATTTATAAACTGGGGGCAGACTGTGGCACACTTGATTAAGTACACACATTACAGTGTTCAAGGACCCAGGTTCAAACCTGCAGAGGGAAAGCTCCATGAGTGGTAAAGCAGGGCTACGTGTGTCTCTCTGTCTCTCTCCCTCTCTATCTCCCTCTCCCCTCTCAATTTCTGGCTCTCCAATAATTAATTAATTAATTTTTTTAAAAAAGAAATTTGTAAACTGAGTTCTGTCAGCCAACAAGATGGTTATAAAGACATGTCTAAGGTCAGTGTAGAAAGTACACTGCTGGGGGGTCCATCAGTAGCACTGAGGGTTAAGCACAAATGGGGCCAAGCTCAAAGATCAGAGCAAGGATCCTGGTTCGAGCCCTGGTTCCCCATGGGGGGGGGGATGTTGAAGCAGGTCTGCAGGTGTCTTTCTCTCCCCCTCTCTATCATCCCTTCCTCTCTCGAGTTCTCTCTGTCCTATCCAACAACAATAATAACAACAACAATGATAAACAACAATGGCAACAAAAGAGAGAAAGTAGCATCTAGGAACAGTGAATTCGTAGTGCAGGTATTGAGCCCCAGTAATAACCCTGGAGGCAAAAAAAAAAAAAAGAGTACAGAGCTAAAAAATATCCTCATTGTGGTTTGATTTTTTTTTTTTTTTCAGTTTAGGAAAGTAGTCATGGGCTGGGCAGTGATACACCTGGCTAAGCACACACATTACCAAGTGCAAGGAGCTAGATTCAAACCCTGCTCCCCACCTTCAAGGAGTCTGTTTCACAAGTGGTGAAGCAGGTTTTCAGGTATTTATCTTTCTCTCCCTATCTACCAGTCCTCTCTCAATTTCTCTTTATCCTATCTAATCAAAAAAAAAAATTAGAAAGAAAAAAAAATGACTTCCAGGAGTGGTGGATTTGTAAAGCTGACACCAAACCTCAGTGATAACCCTGGCAATAATAACAACAACAATAATAATGCAGTCAATGATAAAATATTCGTTCTTATCCAATCAAAGATGTAGGGGCATTAAGGTGGCTTACTTACAGTCAAGGAATCTGGTGTTTTCTTGAGCTCTCACTGGCATCCCTTCATTTTTTGCCAACTGAAGAAAGCAGCCAGTTACAACTCAGAGGTGCCTGTGTGGGGTGACTATATCAACTTTACAATGTGTCTATAGCAAGAAAATATTGCTTCCTTTGTAGAAGGATAATGTAAATCAGATTAAGTGGTTTAAATAGAAACAAAGCTGTAGAGATTACTAAGGTACTTCTTCTAGCGTTTGTACTGATAAGCTTCTATAGCTGTTAGTCAAATAGGGCATATCTTCTATATTTAAAGGAAGAATTACAAAAAAAACAGCATTTATTAAGATAAAAAAAAAAACACCCAGATGAAAACTCAAATATAACACTCCCTAGAAGCTGTGTGACCTTTTCAGACCTTTAAAAGATCAAATTCTGTGACAGTGGATTTTCTCAAACTACAGTCTTGAAAGATATTTTTGTAGTTTTTAGAACACTATCAACATCTCTCTCCCTATATCAGCAATTAACAGAGCAAGTTTCCATTTTCTCAGAGTTTTGAAACCTCAGAACTGAAACCTCATGTTTTTCTGTACAAGTATCTAGCTACTGGCTACACTTCCTTACTGTTTGAAGGTTGGCTCCTGCAGTGAATTTCTCCCCCAGGTTAGGGCAGACAGACCTTGCAGAGTGCCTTGGAGATAGGAGGGAATCTGCCAGCCCCAGTAGTGTGAGGATCCATGAAAGTGTTCACCACAACTATAGCTGAAATCAGAATTGGCATGAAAGGGTGGGGCATTGGCATCACTGGTATCTGTTTCAGTGTTCAGGTGGCCAAATATTTTCTATTTTTTGCAGTGCTAGGATCTTATGCATGCATTTCACTGCTCGTGAACTGCCTATTAGCTAAGAGAAAGAGACTGAGGTGGGAGAGAGAGATAAACACTATCACACTAGAGCTTCCCCTGGTGTCATAATATCTTCTATATAACGCTGGCCTCATATTTGGGTCACACATGGCAAGACATGCACCACAACCTGTGAGTTATCTCTCTGGCTCTCACATCATCATTGTTGTCATCATTATCATTTTAATTGTTATTACGACCACCAAGATAATTGATGGGACTTGATGCCTACACAAATGTACTATTCCCATCAACATTTTTTTCCCTTTTCTTTCTTTTTAATGAGTGTGAAAGAGTGAGATCAATAGAGGGAGAGATAAAAGGAAAGAGAGACACTTGAAGCACAGTTCTGTCTCTTTGCCCCTGCAAGTGATAATTGGAGACTTAAACCCAGGTCCCCATGTACGGTAACATGTGCTCTATCGGGTGACCCATCACCTGACCCCCTACCAGTATTATTAAGAACAAACCTTTCTGAACTAAGGACATACTATCCATGAAAAAACTGTGTATGATTTGCAGACATACCCATGGAACATGACATGTTGCCTTTCATTTAACATAAGAGAGAGGACAAAAAGAAAGGTATGCTCATACAGCTACAGAAATAAGAGATCTTGTCTCTGTGCATTCTTGCTTAGTACACTCTTCTCCATACTCTGTCTAACAAAATGCCCTGTGCCCTCAATGTATTGTTCAGATCTGTCATTATGGGTTTTTTCAGCTCACTAAGATTTTCTTCTTCTCTTTGAGACTATATTAAATACCCAGATCAAATTTATGCTTTCCCCCCGCCCCGCCAACTTGAATTCATATCTATCCCTCTTCCTGTATAATTTCTGCTCATGCCCATGTTCCAAGTTGACCTTGCTTTAATTTATATTTACATTTCTCTACTCCAGAATCTTTTTGTTTCAACAATTAGGTGAAAATGCTGCTTTTGGCATGTTTTACTTTCCATTTTATACTCTAGTTACTTATGAATCTATTTTATCTCCCTTTTCAGGAAATAAAAACATCATCAATAGGAATCAAAACTTTGTATGCATTATGCCATTTAGCATATGGCACATCTTGTAGATAATGCAATAAATGCTTGTGGCTTAAATATACAGGTTGAATTATTAAAGTGGTTGGTGCTAGGGGAACTTCTTGGCATACTTTTTCAGTATTGCCTTATGCAGCATTCATTAGAGACATGACAGAGTAGTCTATATGCTCACCAAGTTATACTTCCTCTCCCTCCCAGCACATATCTAGATTTATATGTCTGGCCTTCCTTACAGTTAGACTTGGTCATGTGACTGAGTTTTGCTGGTGGAATGTGTGGAAGTTGCTTCTCAGACTAGCTCCTAAACTTCCAGCAAGGTCCTCTGTTCTGTTACCCCTTTGTTGATGCAGAAGGTATAGCCCAGGAAGCCCACAGGATATAGAAGCCACCAGATGGAGCTTGCAGAGTCCTTTGAAGGGCTGTAGGTGACAAACTCCCCTTACTCCTCCCATTAGTCTGGAGGAGAGAGGACTAAGTAACCAGGATTTGTAGTATTTATTATGCCTGTCAGCCAACACTGATCAGTACAAACACTTAATATAATATTATTTTTAACTGATTGTATTATCTTTAGCTAGAAATAATTTTGTGATCTCTAGTCAAACTTCTTTGAATTCAATATACCATCAACTGTAAGAGCCATCATTAATTTTTGTTCCACTAAAATAAATGCTAGCAACTAAGCTAATCCAGGCAACCCTGATTTCATAGGTGTTTATTGGGGGGGGGGGGTAACTTTTATGCTTAAATCTGAAAGTCCTGTGTTTTTGTCTAGAGAATTAATTTATTTATGAGTGAGAGAAAGACAACCATCACTTGAGCATATGCAATGCCAGGGGTTGAATTTGGGACCTCAAACTTGCTAGTTCTATGTTCAACCTCTGCATAATCTCTGAACCACAATTTTATTTTTGTTGAGACTATGCCTTGCACATCTCTGATTCATTACTCCTGAACTGGCTTTTTCAGCCCTTTTTATTTCATATAGAGAAAAAGACAGAGATACCACAGGACTGGAACTTCCCCCAGTGCCAGCATATTCCCACGTGGGACCTGAGTTTGAATTTAGTCTGAATGCATGGCAAGGCATGCATCCTACAAAGTAAGCTATTTTGGGACTCTAAAGTGAATCTCAGAGTAAATAAAACACAATTGCAATAATTCACATGTAAAACAATTCCACACAGTATATGGAGTGTTTTAATGAAAGCTGTTCAAAAAAACTTTTACAACATGTGTTCACTAGTCACTTCTTTTATGCTGAACTTTATGTTTAATCCTGAAACTAAAACATCGCTCCTGACTTTGTGGAATTCATAATATAATGGTAAAGTCTTCTAATTAAAAATAATTAAAATGTAGTTCAGCAGTTAATGATATTGTTATCACATACTCTTCATACTGTGTACTTGATACTATGAATTACACATACTTTCAAGTTTATGTCACTCCTAGATATCAGTTATGTCACTCCCACGATGTAAGATTTTTCCTGTTTTACTGTCACACTTTCCAGTGAGTATACTTAAGAACAGTCTATATAATCCAGTAATTACAATTTAAAAGTAGTACCCAAGTGCACAATAGACCAGGAAGGGGTTCAACACAAAGGACAAGGCCCATGTTGTAAAGAAGATGAGGCTTATAATAGGTCTTGGTATTGAAAGTATTTGAAGGGCCCAGGTAAACATTCCAAACTGATGGAAAAGTGTGTTCCAGGTGAACAAGATATGAATATTTGCAAAGTGCTAGTATAGACCATTTGAGGAAGCAAGAGGTAAGAAAAAACATTCATCTAGAAAGAGTGTGGTAGAAAGTTCACCATTTCATGTGTGAAGTTAAAATAGTTAGACTAGTCTATAAGGACGATGAGACTTTTAGAGGGATTTAAGGAGGGATGGATGTGGATACTGGCACTACCTAAATAAGGTCAAAATAGCAATTTTAGAATTACTTCCAAAAAATGTCTACATATACAGACATTTACTTCAAATTAACAATAAAATAGGATCTTTTCTGTTTTGGTATCATTCAATCAGCAAGAATAAAAGAGTGAGAACCATTAAGATGGCAAAAACATAAAGAACATTTGTTACTGAAATTCATTTGAATTGATTTCATATTACGCATGCATAAGAGGATAATTTTCTATTCCTTTTGTGATTTTTGTGAGTTATTACCTTAAAAAGAAGACTTTACAGCAATCATTCATAAATCCATTCAGTTCACTTATTACCTTCAGAATATTTCATTTTAAAAATATTACTAGGAGCCCTTTTAACCAGCCCAAGTTTCAAGCTTTAAAAGGCAGCTATTTTACATACACAGTAAGTACTTTTTCTGAAAATCTTGTGTTATAGATTCATAATTCACAGTGGGCTATGCCTGTTAATATGCACTCACAGCTGCATGTAGCCCTAGGAACCATTATTATATTAAGAATAATGTAAAGACACTTAAACTTATTCTGTATCATCATGCATATTACCAAGTGTGTGCCATTATGAATAGCAGTCACAGCACACAGCATAATGGTATGTTAAAGAAGTCATTGTGATATAAACTAAATGCACATTAAGAATACACAAAATTCTGCTGAATTTTAATCGCCCTTATTCATAGGACACAGAGCTCTAATGATCCTCAAAATGCCTATGATTTAAATAATCCATCGTTATTCCATTCCATTTAAACCCTTGGTGTGAGTTAATCGGCTTGGGTGGACTCATTTCTGGTGATGAACCTGGAGAAAACTAGACTCACACTTAGAGAAATATATGGCCCATAGTGAACAAATAAAGTGAATCATCTATAATCTACCTCACTAGAGGGACCTTACTCATGTCCAGTCTGAATCATAAAGTTAGATGAATTTCAAAGGGACTAATTGATCTTCCATTCTGAAAGATAATCTACAGAGGATTTACATTTGAAAGAATTACAACTAAATAAGAATATTGCCAAACTAACTCTCAAAATGCAAAGGAGAAATCTTTATTGCTATTCTGCTGCTTAAGTTAAGAAATAATATCAGTAATAATCATAACTAACAACCCATCATAGAGCTCATTTCAGCAATTTTATTTCCTCTGATTTACTGTGTATGCCATGGCAGAGGAAAATAACGGGCCAATTACCAGGAATCTCTTGACCCATCCAAATTTCTTCCACACTTGTTTCCATGAATATGAGTTTCCAATGACTAAATGTGAGGCCTTGTGTTCTGACAAGGTGGAAAACATTTGTTATCTTTGCCTTGTGCATTTTAAAAAAAATATCTGTGCTTCATAATTTGTTTGCAGAGGAGTGAGAAAATATGTGAGCAGTGTTAATATGGACACAACATTAAAATCCACTGCAGGTCTCTCATCAGTCATAGTAGACTGTGAAGGCTATAATTTACTCTCTTTTCCTTCCTTCCTTCCTTCCTTCCTTCCTTCCTTCCTTCCTTCCTTCCTTCCTTCTTCCCTCCCTCTCTCTCTCTCTCTCTTTCTTTCTTTCTTTTTCTTTCTGATGTAGCCTCACTTTCTTTGGTAATCCCTCATGGCACCCTGATTGAACATGAAGTTATTAATTTCACTGTCATGACTTCACCTTGTCATAAGTGGATCCAAATCTCGCAAAATTAGCCAAGCATTTCAGGACCAAGTCACAGGTGCTCGATCTAGCCAGGACCAGAGTCTTCTCTAAGTGTACTAGAATGTAAAAGATAACCATTCTCCACTGGGGATGCTACAGAGTCAAATATTTTCATCTCCCTAGTAAATAGGAGGTTTCTGTCTCTTTTCATCTTGTTAAAAGACCTAAATACCAAAGCAATATAAAATGGAAGTATGAGAATGCAAGTTAAAGAATACTGCCATGCCAACATGCTTCTTGACCACTATCTTGAATAAAGTCAGTTCTGTCTCTGGATTCCCTATATATGTGAGTTAATGGTGGTTCTTTTATTCTAAAGTTTGAGCTATGTTCTTCTAAATTAAGAATAGGACACTAAAAATACTGTACTTTATTTTAGTCATTCAGTATTCATTTGTGGTTTTTCTAGTGGCACTAGTTCAAATTTCCCTGTGGAAGCACCGTGTGCTTATTCTTAGGGTGCTTTGGATGGGGCTTCACATTCAGCTATACAAAGAATGGCCAAATATATTATCAAATTTTCATGGGTAATTGTGATTGGCTCAAAAAAATGGGAATATGACTCAGAACCAATGAGACAGAAAAGAAGTTTTGGGAAATAGAAATTTCCTTCCACTTGATTAGAATGTTGGAAAAAATGAGCATTAAGTAGACAAGAATAGCCACGTTGGACCTAATTATGACACTGGTTTAGTAAATTGGAAAGTAGTAAGGAGAAATAGAAAGCATTAATGTATTAATTAATAGATTAATACTCTGAGACCCAGATAAATCTGTGTTTTTAACTATAGCTTAAAGTTTAATGGCAAGCTTCAAAGAAATGGGGATCTAGTTTAAAGAAAGTACAGTTAGGGTGACATAATAGTTTTGTATATTTATGAGTCTTCCAGGAAAAATCATGCATAATTATGAAAGGGGACAGGTATACTCAGTAGAGGAACATACAATGATGAATAGCACATGTACAGAGAATAATAGGAAAATGTCATCTGAAGCTGTAAGATAGCTCACCTGGGAATGTGTCTGCATTGCCATACTCAGGACCCAGGTTCAAACCTGGTCCCAGTTGCACTAGAGGAAGAAGCAGTCTATGGCATCTCTCCTTCCGTCTCCTTCTCTTTCTATCGGAAAAATGTCAACCAGCAGCAGTGAAGTCCTGGTAACAAACAGATAAATAAATCACTGGGAGTATAGCATAAAGCCAGAAGGATGTCACTGTGAAGCCTCCACGGACCGGCTTAAACTGTCCCAAAGCCTGGATTCACTATTAGGAAGGTTCTGTCTTGGTACAGTCAAGACCATGACAATGTAACAGTACTGCTGCTCCTGGGGAAGTGTGTCTCACCCTCCAAAGTGTGAACTTCAGGTCAGTTTTTGCTTTTCTTAACCTTAGAGTGCCCATGCTATTTTTATTTGGAAAAAGAAGAGATGGCAAGTTGCAAAAAGGTTTGACAGCACTAGCAATAATTTTGGAGTTTAAGATAGGGTACATGGTTCACATAACATAGATCTGTAAATTTGTCTTGATTTTTGTCTCTTTATTACTGGAACAGAAAGTGAAATAGATAGTTCTGTGACCTATCACAGAACCTGTGGATCTGACTGTGAATTCTTCTGCATGCTGAGGTAGGGAATGTGAGGAGTAGCTTAAAAACTAAATCTAAGATAAATGAGAGTTGATTTAAGAACTATGTTCTGGACCAAGAACCTATACCTTATTGCCCAGATTGTTTATGAAATAATAACTTTTGCTGGTGAGAATTAACTGTGCTAGAGACTGGGTCAGAATTATATTTCTGAGGGGTTTCAGTGATTACCTGGTTGTAAAAGCTAAAATGAACTGGTGACTTCCCCAGCTGGGGCAGACTATACCCACTCCCTTTCATTGAATTCCAAGTGGAGTGTGGTAAGGAGGATCTCAGAAGGACTACTAGGACCGGTATGCTGTTCTAGCACTTATACAATTAATGTGTCCTTTTCCAAAAAAAAAAAAAAAAAAAACCAAAAAAAAACTTAAAGATGCTAGATGAAGTCTCCACTGACTTCTGAATTTGTCTAAACTCAAGATCAGTGCTTCTGTCAATTAGAAAGAACATGGCAATTAAGTAATAGAAATAGCTACTATACTAAGACCCTAACTAACTATGAAAACAAAGCACTTTCTATAAAAATGTAAAACAAATTACTGCTAAATAAGAAACTATAGAATGATCATTTTAAAATTTCACTTTTTTTTCTTTTTTGCAATATTACTGTTCTTGCCTATGGTGGCATCAGGAATTGAACCTGGGGTCTTAGAACCTCAAGCAAGACCAATACATTATCTCCCTAGCCCTAAAATTTTACTTTTGGGTCATGTCTGGACCATATTAGGTTAGTTAGTCTTTTTTAGTGAGGCATGAAACCCTGAATTTTATGTCTTTATTCTTTCTTCCTCCCTCCCTACAATCAGTCATACTTTCTCTCTCTCTCTCTCTCTCTCTTCTTTATCATCCCCACCTCCTCCTCCTCCTCTTCTCTTTTCTTCTTCCTTCTTCTCTCCCCTAGAGTGGGCAGGTACATTGTGGTTTTAAGTAAAGAAGGTTGGTGCTTGTGCCAAATGTACATATCTAAAGCCAGTTCCTAACTTTCTTTTTTTTTAACATTTTTTAATATTTATTTATTTATTTATTTTCCCTTTTGTTGCTCTTGTTTTTTATTGTTGTAGTTATTATTGTTGTTCTTATTGATGTCTTTGTTGGATAGGACAGAAAGAAGTGGAGAAAGGAGGGGAAGACAAAGAGGGGGAGAGAAAGACACACCTGCAGACTTGCTTCACCGCCTGTGAAGCGACTCCCATGCAGGTGGGCAGCCTGGGGCTCAAACTGGATCCTTACTTGGGTCCTTGTGCTTCGCGCCACCTGCACTTAACCCACTGTGCTACAGCCCGACACCCAGTTCCTAACTTTCTTGATTAATCAAGGCATTCTCTTTTGCATGTTACCTCCCTTCCTCTCTCCCTTCTTCCCTTTCCCTTTTATAGGGGTGATAGGGAGAGAGAAAGAAAAGACACTGCTTTACTACTCATAATGCTTACCCCCTGCAAGTGGGGGTGTGTTGTATGCTTTACATTGGTTTGGGCCAGACCTGTGCATCTCTCAGATAAGTGAAGACAATTTGGCTACCTATGCACTATGGCCTTCTCTTCTGCTTGTGAAGCGATCTCCAAAGGTGTCTGCCCTTTCTTCATGAGACTGTTTTGCTGTTTCTGGAACATTTATCTCTGGACCACTCTGTGGTTTCTGCCCAACCCCAGCCCGCAGGAGCCCAACGCCAGCCCACATGAGCCGGCTTTCCACCGCGTGCACTCCCTCCACGCTGCTCGGCCGCTGGGAGCAGGGCAGCAGACATGGAAGGGCCATGGGACAGGGCCACGGCTGCCTATCCTGGCCACCACCCTGGGGCACCTCAGCCGGAGCCTTCTGCACAGCTGGCCTGCCCACCCTCGTACTATGAAGTCTGGACAGATCCCGGGCCACCCGGAGACCGCGGGCTCCCTGCCGAAACTGGGCCCCCTGGCCGAGATCCTCAGCTTGGGTCTGAAGGCAGACAAGCTAGAACACGCAGAGATTCATCCAGAAATCGCAACCTACAATTCCTAAAAGTGGAGCTGCACGGGAAGCCACCTCCGGATGGTCACCCCGCCCCCCCCCCGCCAACAACTAAGACAGTACAGATCTAAATTCGTGTTTAAAATGACATGTCTTTGCAACAAAGGTTTCTCTCCTTGTGTATTAAAGACCATGTTTATGTGTGTGCTTAAAGTTTGGTAACATTAACTTTAAGGTTAAAAGTGTAACTTTAAGGCTAAATTCTTACCAGGCAAAGTTAAATGAAAAAGGTTTTCAACATAATTCTCATAAAGATAAAATTAACTTACATTTAAAGTCTGAGGTAAAAATTAGTTAACAATCAATATATTTTAACTAAATTGGTCTAAACAAGACCTGCGCACACCTAGGGTGTGTCTCCATCTTGAATGGGTGTAACAAAAGGTTAAAAAGACGTTGTTGATATGTAAAAGTCTCAAATTCCTTCTCAATTAGAAACGTTAGATTGCGCTATGGTTATGCTAATAACAAGTTTTGTTTCATAGTAAGTAAATTGCAGCTGTCAAGTTCTCTACAAAAAAGAAGTTGGTCTAAACAAAACCTGTGCACACCTAGGGTGTGTCTCCATCTTAAATGGGTGTAACAAAAGGTTAAATAGACTTGTAGATATGTAAAACTCTCGATTACCTTCCCTATTAGAAATGGTAGATTTCACAATGGCTATGCTAATGATACTCATGCCTGAGGTTTTCTTTCCTTAATTCTCGTTTACCTTTTCACATTCTATTGTTTAAACTTTAAACAACCTTAAAATCATTCTAAAAAAGACTTCTAATTGTGATAAAGTTATCAATTGTGATAAATTTCTAACCTGCTACAAGTTTGTTTCATAGTAAGTAAATTACAGCTGTCAAGTTCTCTACAGAAAAGCAGAATTCCAGCAGCTGACCTTCCTCATACAACGCTCCACCCCCTGGCATTCTTCTGTGGACATCTGCTTTTGACTGGCACTCCTATTGGACTCACTGATACACCACTGGTACACTTTGCACAAAAGTGCAAAAGTGCTGCTATATTTCTCAAACACTGACTGCAGCCAGCTGCCTTTGGGATTCTAGACCCTTCCCCACCCCCATGCTAAAAAATTCCTGTCAAGGCAAGTACGCCCCCCAGAGGCAGGAAATGTTTTTTTTTAAGCTGATAAAGTTTTGCCCACAGAGGCAAAAAAAAATGGCCCCCTCAGGCCTTCCCTTGACAGAACACTGGTTCTTGTTACATGTTTCTCCATGTTTGTGCCAGTTTCTTTTTTGAAAATGCCTGTACGATATAGGTTTCTGTTCACCCCACACCCCTGATACTGTGGTCATTTAGTTAAAAAGAAAAGAGAAAATTGTTGTATGCTTTACATTGGTTTGGTCTAGCTCTCCCCCTGCCAGGAAAATTGGTTTAGTCCTGCTAGTTTCACGGGCCCACTGGTCCCCGCCCCAAGGAACCCTGACAGAGTTCCAGAGTTAGAGACTGCTTGGCGCCGCCATGTGAGAAGGATGCAGGAGAGTTCTGTTTGATGATTAGTCTGGGTTAGTCTATAAATTGTTGTTCGTGAATAAAGAAATACAGCTTCCCGGTCCAGCCACATGTCTCTGGTGGTCTCTGTTACCCATCCATGAAGCCAGCTCAGTTAAAACAACAGGGGTGGGGGCTTTAACCTGGAACCTTATGCATGGTAATGTGTGCACTCTACTGAGGATCTACTGCCTGGATCCTGCAGGTGTGCTCTCTCACATATTTCTGCTCATTTAATAAGACTTTTGGTGGAATTTATCTTGGATGAAAGCCTCAATTTCCATTCATTTTCTTCTTCCTACAAGTGCAACCTTAGCACAAGGTGTGTTCTTAATTCTGGATTTACATTTCCATTCCATCTCTCCACCTGGAAGTTCTCATCAGCATCTAAAAGTCAGCATTTCCTAATTCAGCTCCTTGGACAATACAGTATAAAAACATCAAAAGATGCATGACTTCAGCTCAATCAAATCTAGATTTAAATATTATCCCCATGACTTCATAGTTGTGTGTACTTAACATCTTTTAACCTTTCTGGGCCTCAATTTCATTATTTGAAATTAAGATATAAATACCTATCTCACAGTATTTTTTTAACTGTTGAAGTAAGTACACAACTAGGGGAAATGCCTACTTTATTATTATTACTATTATTATTTTTTTCTTTTTTCTCCCCCACTTTATTGGGGAGTTAACAGTTTACAGTATAATGATTGGCACATAGTAATAACTTTTCATCTCCTCATGATAAGTGTCTGCAAACATTAGCTTCTTCAACCTAGGTCCTTTTCTATAATTTTCTGACCTTTTGTCACCATAGATATATATTCTGACACTTTTCCCTAGAGAGCAAAGGAGAAACTTCTTCCAAGTCTCCATTCTTCATGCATCACAGTATTTACATGGATACACTCCATGTCAGGATACTTATTTGAGTTCATCACTATCCATAATCGAGATAGCCCTGGGGATTTCTCAGTAGGACTATACCAAGCTATATCCCTCAGCCTAGAATCTAACAATAATTCTAAGAAGTCATTAACATTTCCATCTGCTACTGTATTGTTTGGTTTGATAATTTTCTCAAAATCAAGGCAAAGAAGAAAGATTATCTGATTAGTCACTTTCCCAAATACTCTGAACATCTGTGACCAAAATGTGAAGCTGCCTCCCATCCTTGATATTCTGTATTACTTCCATAATCTGCCCTCTGCACTGTGGCCTGAGTAAAGCTTTTCCTACGAGTCAGAGCTATTAGAGTTTAAGAGTACTAATTGCATATCTTTATTTAGATTCGACTAATTAGTCTAAATATGGGTTAAATTATCCATATTACTAGTGGTTAAGCTAGATTGAATAATTCAGCAGAGGGTCTTATAACCAATTCCTACATAGACAGGC
This sequence comes from Erinaceus europaeus, assembly GCF_950295315.1. Classification (NCBI taxonomy): domain Eukaryota; kingdom Metazoa; phylum Chordata; class Mammalia; order Eulipotyphla; family Erinaceidae; genus Erinaceus; species Erinaceus europaeus. Next base: position 79,384,683 of record NC_080172.1, on the reverse strand, counting down.
TCAAGCATATATGATATATATATAAGATGATCTACATTTTGATGCAAATTTCTTTCATTAAGAAACTTTTTAGTTTATTATAATACCATTTATTGAGGTTTACTTTTGTTTCCCTTGCCATTGATGTCAAATCTTCAAACACAGTTTGAACATCATTGGTGGTAAGTATATCTCCCTATATTTTTTTCTATGTATTTCATCGTTTTTATGCCTTACACCCAAATCTTTAATGCATTTTGAATTGGTGTTTTTGAGGAAATTTTAGGAGTAGCTTATATATTAAATAGTTTAGATTGTGTCCTAATTTTATTCTTTTGCAAATCCAATGTTTCTAGCACCATTTATTGAAATAAAATTTCTTACTCCACAGTATGCCCTTGGCTTATCTCTATTAGATATTTGCTCATAAATGGTCAGACTTATTTCTGAGTTTTAATTGTTTTCCATTGATTTGTCAAAGTGCTTTTATAGCAAATCATTTTTTTTTACTTAGTATCAATAGATGTTTTCTGAGGGCCTGGAGGTGGCACACCTGGTTGAGCTCACATGTTATAGTGCACAAGGACCCAGGTTCAAGCCCCCAGTTTCCACCTGCAAGGGAGAAACTTCATGAGTGGTGACACAGTGCTGCAGGTATCTCTCTCTCTCCCTCTCTATCTCCCACTCCCCTCTCAATTTTGGACTGTCTCTATCCAATATATAAGTAAAGATGTTTTTTTTTTTAAATCAATAGATTTTTTCTGTATCTATTGAGATGGCCATGGTATATTTTGTCCTTTTTCCTAATGTGGTATATTATCTTTATTGACTTGCATATATTGAATTCTCCTTACATCCCTGAAATAAATCCCACATGATCGTGGTGACTATTTTAATGTACTGTTGAATTTGGTTTGCAAGTTTTTGTTGAGAATTGTACTATGTTCATCGGAGTTGTGGTTTATAATTTTCTTCTTTTGTAATATCCTTGTTGAGTTTTAGAATAATGGTAATATTGACTTTGTAAAAATATATTTGGTAGTTTCTCCATTTCAGTTTCTTAGAAAAGATTGAGAAGGGTAGGGAATAATTCTTCTATGAAAGCTTGATAGAGGGCAGGGGTAGATAGCATAATGATTATGCAAAGAGATTCTCATCTCTGGGCTTCAAAGTCCCAGATTCAGTCCCCTGTACCACCAAAAGCCAGAGTTTATCAGTGCTCTGCTAAAGAGAGAGAGCGAGAGAGAGAGAGAAATTCATGAGCCCATATAGTCCTGAGTTTTCCTTCCTCTATTTCTTCCTTTCTTTTACTCTTCTCTCTTTCTTTCTTGGTTCTGGGCTTTTGACTCAGGGGAGACCTTTGATGAGAGATTTTCCAGTTTTCTTACTCATGATCAGTCTGTTCAGGGGGTTGTTGTTGTTTTATTTTCTGGTCTCAGTCTTAGAATGTTGTATATTTCTTTTTTTCATTTTTTTATTTATAAAAAGGAAACACTGACAAAATCATAGGATAAGAGGGGTACATTTCCACACAATTCCCCACCAGAACTCCATATTCCATCCCCTCCCCTGATAACTTTCCTATACTTTACCCCTCTGGGAGCATGGACCCAGGGTCATTATGGGGTACAGAAGGTGGAGGGTCTGGCTGAACATGGGCATTGGCAGGTTGATCCATACTGCCAACCTGTCTCTTTCTCCAGTAGGGAAGCAGGGCTCCAGGACACATTTGTGGGATCTTCTGCCCAGGGAGGTCCGGATGGCATCACAGTAGCATCTGGAACCTGGTGGCTGAAGAAGAGTTATCATATAAAGCCAAATAAATTGTTAACTAATCATGAACCTAAAGGCTGGAATATTGCAGATGAAGATTTGGGGTCTCCGTTTTGAAGATAGCTAGTAGGTCTATTTTACTTATATTCCAAAAGGCCCATGACTATACTAGTTTTTCTGAGCCTGACCTCTGAGTTGCAGGTGGACCCAAGTTATTGTCTAGGGATATTTTTTATTCATTTCTTCTAGATGGTTCAATTTCTTACCATATTGCTCTCATGATATTTATACTTCTATAGTGTCTGTTGTGATCTTTGATTTCTTTGCTGACTAAAAGATTGTTCTGATACAAGTTTTTTTATTTTTTACAAATTTGTGGAATTATTCACTTCTACCCTTTAACACATTGTCTTTTATTAATATTCATAAAGATATCTTCAAACAGTATAGCCAACAAGGTAGTACTTGCCTATGATTTTATTGATATAAAATCATACCTCCACTTCAGTGGTAACCAAACCATTCAGCAGATATTTCTTTTTCTTTTCTTTTCTTTTTGTTTATAAAAAGGAAATACTAACAAAACCATAGGATTAAAGGGGTACAACTCCATACAATTCCCACCATCAGACCTCCATATCCCATCCTCTCACCTGATAGCTTTCCTGTTCTTTATCCCTCTGGGAGTATGGACCCAAGGTCATTGTGGGGACCAGAAAGCTGAATCAGGGAGGACAGTAGCTCCCAAATATGAGAAAGGTGTATAAATATTGTTGACTGTAAATCCCATTGATTTGATCAGATCTCAAACCAATATTCAGCTTAGGAGCCTATGTGGCCTCTGCATCACTCTAGATCTGAGCTCACATTCTGTGGTCATGAGTAGAGCAAACATTTCTTATCTGTGAGATATGTCAGGTTACCAGTTTCAACAATATTTTTTTAAGCTTTGAAGAACTATAGTGATCTCAGCAGGAAGAATCAGCTTCAACATTGTTGAATTACCAAAATGTGACCAATTGAAAATTCAAGTAAATCACAATGAGTTTTACTAGAACAAAGCCCTTGTCTGTGTGACTACAAAGAAAATGGGTCATTGTTCTAGGATGGACTGTTCATTGATCCAAATAACTAAATGTAAATGTCACCCCAGTTATTATTATTATTATTTGTTGGGCATTACGCCAGCTCCCTTGCATTGCTTGATACTATGGCCTATTTACATAATCATTGTTTTGCCTGAAAGATCCCCACCCATGCCTGCAGGATACATAAATCCCACCAGGCTTCTACGTTCCCAGAGTGCCTTGTTTTCTCCACCCCCTTTCCTAGCCAATTCCTTTACCAACTTGCCACTTCTGTTTTTACCCTATGAAGCTCACTGCTATTCCTGGTTTCACTCTTTTTCTCTTCTGTGTCCCAACCTGGAGAAGACCTGGAGAAGGGCTGATGTGCATAGCGGGAGGCAGCCATTTTGGTGCCTCCACGTGGCCTAAACCCACTGTGCTCACACTGGACTCTGGGGCATCCGCATCAATAAAGAATTGTATTATCACACCGCCACGAGTTCCTCATCTCTCTCTCTGGTGAAGCTAGCCCAGAAATTATTATTATTATTAATTATTTATCAGAGTGCATCTCAGCTCTGTTTTATGGTAGTGCTGGGGATTGAAACTGGGACCTTTGGTGCCTCAAGTTCGAATGTCTTTTTGCATAACTGTTATGCTTTCTCCTCAGTCTTATTCTATTGAGATCTGGAAAGATGTCTGATATGATTTCAATCTATAAAGTTATTGAAATTTGTTTGTTTCACCTACCCCCAAATGATATAATTTTAGAATATGCCTTGTGCAGTTAATAAGAACGTATATATTTTAGTTCTGGAAAATGCTCTATAAGTATTAAGTCCATCTCATGTAGTCAGTCATTTATGGTCATTGTTTCCTTTTTGATCTTTTGTCTGGATGATCATCAGTCAACTTTGTGAGTATGGTATTAAGTCTTCTTACTATTATATTGTTGTTACCAGTCTCCCTTTCTGTTGATAATTATTTTATATTTTATTAGTGTTCCTATGTTAGGCACATATATACTAACAACTTATATATACCTATTATAGCTTCCTTTATTATTACATAATGTTCAACTTTGTCCCTGGTTACCTTTTATGACTAGAGCTCTATTTTACCTGATGTAAATATAACAGTCCATAATTTTAATATAAACATTTTGACTTGACTTTGAGTATCATTTCACACCCATTCATTTTAAGTCTTTAATTATCTTAACAATTTAAGCAACTCTCTTACAAGCAGAACCTAGTAAGCCTTTGTTTTTTATCTACATTGTGCCTTTTGGTTGGTGAATTTAGTGCCACTTATACTTATGAGGGCTTTCTTCTTTTCTCTCTTTTCAACTGAACCATTTCTTTATTTTTATATTTGACCTTACTTATTTGTTACCCCACCAGGTCTGTTCTGTTTCCATGACTTTCTATACTACTCTTTTTCTTTACATTCTTTACATCCTGAATTTCTATTGGTTTCTTATTTAAAGTTTCAGTTACAATCTTCTATTGATTAACTTTATTCCTAACCTTATTTACTTCGTTTTGGTGTTCTCTTGTACTTCTGAATTGCTTTGCTGAGTTTATTTTATCTTCTTGAGTTTCTTAATCATACCTATTATGAACTCATCACCCAATAAGGAGATAGACTCTTCTATGAATTTGAGCTTGGTTTACAAAGCATTATTATTCTTTCTTTCTGATTTTACATTACTTTCAGTTTTAAAGTTGTCATGTGTTGTATATTTCTGTTTACCCATTTTACTAGTTTGAATTTGTGGCTTAAAAAATCTGTAACTGAAGTTTAGAGCTAAACTGTTTATCAGTTTTACCTTTATAGTATAAAGTCTATGATTTTGTCTACTATTTTGTTCTAGATGGCTTCTATAAGTTCTTTGGTCTATAACTGAAAATTTCTGTGTCTGAAGCAACAGAGAGAGGCTTATAGCGCACTAGCCACTATCATAATTGTTCCTGTTCATGGTACTGCTGTTAACCTTCCTCTGGGGTTCCAGATATGAAACTTGACAATATATTCTCTGTCAGTGTACTTTGCTAATATAGATCCCCTGGGGTGGGAGATAGAGAATTATAGTCTAGAGTGATTTGGAGGTGTAGAGAGGGGGCATCATTGGGGTTTCACTACTCTCAGCTGCTTAAAAGATTGAGACAGGATAGAAGGAGTGAGAGAAAAACAAAGGGAAAAATACTACTGGACTGAAGTTTTCTCCAATATATTGAGGGCCAGGCTCTAATCTGGGTCAAGTGCATGTTAAAGTAAGCTTCTTCCTATGTCAATTATCTTGCTGGCCCTGGAGTTATTAATTTGTGGAGAGCAAGAAAGTTCTTGCTGAGGTCCCAGTCTGTATGGGGCACACCAGCTTCTCTGCTATGAACTTCATGTAGGCAAGGCCCTGTGCCTCTCCCATATCACCACTCTCCCCTCCCAAGTATTCTTAAATTGGCCAGAAACTTCACTGTCACTGTCTTCCACAGAACACTACCTCTGTGGATCTTCAGGTATACCAATATGGGTATCTCCTGAGGGACCTTTCTAATGAAATTTGTATTGGTCTCCAAGGAACAGGAGGTGCTTCAGCCTCACCACTGTGCCATGGGAATACCACTCAGTGCTCAGTGGTATTCTATTCTTGATTAATTGTTCATTATTTGCTTTGGGAGAGAAGTAAGAAATGTCCTCTATCACCATCTAATGAAGTCATCTCTCAGCTTTTCTTATAAAACTGGCTTAATGATAGTGAACTCCTTTAATTTTTGCTTGTCAGAAAATTATTTCTCTCTCCTTCATTTCTGAATAAGAAATTTACCAACTAGGGGATGGCTGGTGGTGCATCTGGTTGAGTGCACATATTACAGTGCACAAGGACCTGGGTTCAAGCTCCCCTCTGGCCCCTACCTGCATGGGGAAAGCTTCACAAGTGGTGAAGCAGTGCTGCAGGTGTCTCTCTCTCTCTCACTCTCTCTCTCTCTCTCTCTCTCTCTCTCTCTATATATATATATATATATATATATATATATATACACTCCATCCTCTCAATTTCTGGCTATCTCTATTCAATAAGTAAATATAAGTAAATAAAGATAATAAATTTTAAAAAAAGATTGCTGTTAAAAAAAAAAGAAATTTACCAATTAGAGTAGTCTTGGGATGTTGTTGTTTTATTTTGTTTTGTTTCTTCTATTTGTACGTATTGTATCATTCTGGCCTGAAAAGTATCTGCTGAATAATCTGCTTATAGTCTTGTGGTGATTTGCTGACACATAAGTTGCTTTTCTTCACTACTCTGAAGATTTTCTTTTGTTTTAAACTCAACATTTTTAGTGTATCTTAATATGAATCTCTTTAAGTTTATATGGTTGGGAACTTTCTTCACCTATACAACTGTTTTCTTCCTTATGTGGCTAGGAAAGTTTTCAACTACCATTTCTTCAATAAATTTTCTTCCCTTTGACATTTCTTCTGTATCTCTCTCCCCCTAAATGAATCTCTCTTCTGTAATCCTTATTGCAGTCATCCTTTATTTTTTTCTGTATTTGGTGATATATATTTATATATATATATATATATATATATATATATATATATATATATATACATACACACACACACACATATATATATATATCCATTACTTTAGTTTTGCTATGATTTTTTCAGTGCATGGCATTGCACACGTGCAATTTCAGGTTAACTTTTTTATTGAGACAGAGACAGAGCATAATACTGAAGGAAAGAAACCCTGATATTTCAGCTCTCCCAATATGGTCCCAGGGCTTGAACTGGGGCCTCACACATGGCAAGACACGTGTCTGACTTGGAGAGATATTTCTCTATTTTACTATAGGGATTTTGTTTAAATGCAATTTGATTGATAATTCATTGGTTTACACTACAATAAGAAGTTCAGTGTTAAAAAAAAAGAAGTTACGGGGTCGGGCAGTAGCACAGTGGGTTAAGCGCATGTGGTGCAAAGCCTGGGACTGCAGAAGGGTCCCTGTTTGAGCCCCCAACTCCCTACCTGCAGGGGAGTTGCTTCACAGGTGGTGAAGCAGGTCTGGAGGTGTCTATCTTTCTCTCCCCTTCTCTGTCTTCCCCTCCTTTCTCCATTTCTCTCTGTCCTGTTGGTCATTACACCAGGTCTGCTGTATTGCTTGATTCTGTGGTCTATTTACATAATCACTGTCTTGCCTGAGACCTGCCCTGCCTGCAGGGTACTGGTTTAATCCCCACTGGTTCGAGCTCTTTTTCCACTCGCACCCTCTCCTAGTCACGTCCTTTTTTCCACCCTGCCACTTCCTTCCTGGAAAGTATAAATGCAGATTATTTTCTGATCAATAAACATTGGATTGCGTTCCCACTCAGCCATGAGTTTCTGGTCGTCTCTCTCCTGCCCATGAAGCTAGCCTGGCATCTGGCACCTGAACAGGGACTTGCGCTGTCCTATCCAACAACAATGACATCAATAACAATGATAATAATAACCACAACAATGGTAAAACAACCAGGGTAACAAAATGGAAAAAAAAATGGCCTCCAGGAGCAGTGGATTCATGGTGCAAGCACCGAGCCCCAGCAATAACCCTGGAGGCAAAAAAATAAAAGAAGTTAAGTGTTAGAGATTCACACTTCTATATATTTATAAGACCTACCAAAGCTGCCACTAATGTTATAATGTCTGATAATTACTTTAGCATCTTTTTTTTTTTAACTAGAATACTCTTATTTATGGTGGTGCTGGGAATGAAACCCAGGACTTTGGAACCTTAGGCATAAAAGTCTTTTCTGCATAACCATTATATTATCTTTCCATCCCTACTTTAATATCTTTACCAGGTAGATAGCTTATTTCCATTTCATTAAGGTGTTTTGCTTTCACTTTGGGAAATGGAGATGTTCTTTTTGTCTGGCCTATATCCCTCTCTTTCTTAATTTCTTTGACTTTTTGTATGCATTAGATAAAATAGTTACCTCTTCCAAATCTTATCTTTCAACCTTGCTCTAGTTCTTGGTTATCTCTTAAACATTTCTAGTTGCCCCAACAGCTTGATTTTTTTTTCTCTTAGCTCTCACAATTGAAGATGTACCTGTCAGTGGCCCAAAGAAGAGAACCTCGCTCTATTCCCAGATTCAGAAACTTCAAACAGAATGTAATGTATGCATGTAAATATGTAGGTTCATGTGAGACCACTGTATAAAGCCCCTCTGTCCATAAGAGCCAGGTGATCTGGAAGTGTTCTCTGAGATGTTGTCATAAATATGTGCAATTCAGATGAATACGTAAGTTCTTTTCTGGGAGATATTAGCAAGTTTAGCAAGGCAGAAGAAGAATTCAGAGGTCAAGCTCAGCAGCCTATGTTTCCTGAAAGTGTCTTCATAAATCCCTAGGTGTGTCCCAGACCTGAAGCCTAGCTTTGAATTGAAGCTCTTGGAAAAACAGATGTGTTCTTCACAGAAAAAGTAGGAGTATTTCAATCTGCTATTTGTAGTGCCCCAGGGACAAAAACCTGCCTTGAACCCTATCTCTAATTGTTACAGCCCTATGAGACCTAGAATTGTAAATCCCTCTGGTCATCAGTACCAGGTAATCAAGATGTGTCCCCTGAGCAGCAGCTGCAAAACTAGACCATGAGATGTAAAAACAGGGGCATCAGATGCATGTAAAAATCTCCCTTCTGGGAGAAACAGGTGGTGCCCTGGTATACAGAAGGAGAGGACAAAGATGGCACTTGCTGGGTAGAGTAGGCAGAAAGGGAATATAAAGATAGCACCCACCTGGAGGGGAAAAGATGGAATTTGCTGGCTAGAGCAAGGTAGATAGAAAAATGTGTATTTGATGCCTGTCATCTTTATCTTTCATAAACATTACAGCAGGACCCTAGATGTGTCTGTTAATTATATGCCAGCCTTTCTTCAATCTAAAGCTTTTTATTATTTTTGTTATTTATTTATTATTGGATAAAGACAGAAAGAAATGAAAGGAGTGGGAGAGGTAGAGAGGGAAAGAGATGTAGAGACACCTGCAGCCCTGCTTCACCACTCATGAAGCTTCCCACATGCAGGTGGGGTCCAGGGGCTTGAACATGGGTACTTGCACATTGTAATGTGTGCGCTTCACAAGGTGTGCCACCACCTGACCCCTAGTCTAACACTTTATGTAGGCAAATGAGTATCTTTACTTTTACTGGGGACAATCATTCACCTCTATACTGGGTCCTGCAGCAGGTGAAACCAAGGGCACCAACACTTAAGAACTCTTTCTTAGTTTGCTATTAGTGCATGAATCTGTGAGCACGAACGCTGTAGGCCTTAAAAGGTTAGATACTCAGGAGTCAGGAGGTAGCACAGCAGGTTAAGTGCATGTGGCACAAAGGACCAGAGTAAGGATCCAGTTCGAGCCCCAACTCCCCACTTGCAGGAGTTGCTTCACAGATGGTGAAGCAGGTCTACAGGTGTCTATCTTACTCTCCCTCTCTGTCTTCCCCTTCTCTCTCCATTTCTCTCTGTCCTGTGTAACAACGACAACAGCAGTAGCAACAATAATAACTACAACAATAAAAAACAAGGGCAACAAAAGGGAAAATAAATAAATATATATTTTTTTAAAAGTTCAGATACTCAATGGGGGGGGGGTTCAAACTCTTCTTTTTTTTTTCTTTTAACTAGAGTGTTGATCACCTCTGGCTTAAGGGGCTGCAGGAGACTGAACCCGGGACTTTGGAGCCTCAAGCATGAGACTCTGCATAACTTTTATGCGATCCACCCCCACCCACAAGCTCTTCTTTTCTCACAGTAAAACTCTGGGTTTTGTGTTTATAGTGAGCTGTGTTTTATTCTCTTTTATAGGTTTGAATGTATTATCTTTCCATTTGCCTGTTATGCAGGTGAGACTCAGCAAGTTTTCAGGTTACTTATTTTTAAGAAATTGTTTCATATGCAGATTTTGATGTGCCCCTGGGAGGAGATGTACTCAAAATCTTCTTAATTTACCATCTTGAACATCCAACAACTTTGGACATTACCCTATAGAGGAATAGAAAAAAATTATACCATATATATAAAAATCCTGGAATATTGGAATATTGGTTTCTTTTTCAAATGCAAGCATGTGTCTCTGTTCCAATGCATATCACACAATGGTTTCTCAACAAATGTTTTATGACTGGGTAGATGAGATGGGTTTGTAGAAGCTGATAAATAGGAGTTAGAAGGGTTCTACATTGATTTCACAACTAAAGCCAGGAATCCTATACACTGCACCCCTGAGCATTAACTATGTACTCACTGTTTGAGAATTTCTATGAACAGGAGATCGATAAGTTATATCTAGACACTGAAAAGATAAAAATAATCTTTGTGCACATAAAAGACATATCTTTTCTCTGGTGGTTTATCAAGGAAGGCATAAGTTTATTTTACACATTAAACGATATAAGATTAACTCAAACTGAGGGACATTTTCTAAAATAATTGATCATTATGTTTTACAAGTATCAAGGTCATTAAAGATAGAAAAGGACTGAGAAAGTGTCAGAGACTGGAGGACAAGAAAGATATATAACAGCAAAATGCAGTGTAGTCTCCAAGAACAAAAGATGAATATAATCAGATAAATAGATGGAATTAAGGTTATTAAACCATGATGATTTCCTAGTTTTCATAATTGGATGACAGTTATTTTAGGAGTTAACTTTAAGGGGGAGGGTGGGTAAAGGATTCTATCTATTCTGTACTGTCTCTATAAGTTTTCTGCTAATCTAAAACGAATTCAGAATTTTAGAAAAACTTTTTTTTTATTAGTGATTTCCAAGATTATAATAGGCATATAGTTACACACCATGCCTACCACCAAAATGGTGTGCCCCCTCCACCATCCAAAGGATAACCACCATAATTCTCACACAATTTTTTTTGTTTAATCTCCCCAAAGCACTGCTCAGTTCTGGTTTGTAATGGTGCAGAGAATTGAAGCCGGGAGTTTAAAGCCTCAAGCAAGAGAGTATTATTATTATTATTATTATTATTATTATTATTATTATTATTACTATTATTATTGCCTCCAGGGTTATTGCTAGGCCTCCCTGCCTGCACTACGAACCCACTATTCCTGGAGGGCATTTTTCCTGTTTTTGTTGCCCTTGTTGCTGTTAATGTTATTGTTGCCATTGCTGTTGTTGTTGTTGTTGAGTAGGACAGAGAGAAGTCAAGAGGAGGGGAAGACAGGGAGAGAGTAAGACAGCTGCAGACCTGCTTCACTGCGACCCCCATGCAGGTGGGGAGCAAGGAACTGGATCCTTACACTGGTCCTTGTGCTTCACACCATGTGGGCTTAATCCCCTGAGCTACTGCCCCCTCCCCCAGAAAGTCTTTTACATAACCATTATGCTATCTCCCCTGTCCCTCACATAGGCTTAGAGACAGATTGGCTACTTTTTTTTTTCTTTGCAAGTTCATGTGTTTCAGTCCTCTGTATTCCACAGATGAGTTAAGCCATCCAACAACTGTCTTTTACCTCCTTGTTTACGTAAGTAAATAATCTCTTCCAGATCCAAAAAGAGTTTTTATTAATCCCTTCTAAAATACAAATCCACAGATAAGTGTGAGTTTACAATAGTATAAAATCCTCCTGTCTATTTGTCATAATTATTACATAAAATTATATCTGGAGCCCAAATGCCACTCTAAGATATTGTCAATGAGAAGTAGCTGAATGTTGGTGATTAAGCAGAAAACACAAGCATTTCAACAGTTTATTCTCACTGACTTAACCATCACTTTGCATGTATCTGAATATCCTATTTAACAGTCCTCTTATCTTTTTCATTTATAATTACAAAAAAGGCAAACATCAGGGTGGTGAAAACACATGAAGTGTATCTACATGGATCTCCAGTCTTCCTGCTTCTCTTTCTCAAGAGCCCAGTGTGTTAGCTTTTTGCCCACACCTATTCTCCTTGAATTATTTCAAATTTTCTTGCATATAAGCCCTGAGAATTTAATAGATTGCATGAAGATAATGTATTATACAAAGAGAATAGTGGTCTGGGAGGTGGTGCAGTGGTAAAGCTTTGGACTCTGAAACGTGAGGTCTCAAGTTCGATCCCCGCCAGCACATGTGCCACACTGATGTCTGGTTCTTTCTCTCTCCTCCTGTCTTTCTCATAAATAAATAAAACCTTAAAAAACACACACACACACAAAGAGAATAAGATGAGAGCTTCAGACAGTTATATGAGAAGTTGTGGGATTTGTAAGGTCATAGCAGGGTATTTTAATAAATAAAGTATTGTATACTCTGGTTTCTCTTTAGATTATATAAACCTTTCACCTTATAAGTGTAATATTTATCCTCTTAATTCTCAATATGAGGAAATAAAAAACCCTAGAACATCAGTGAACTTCTGAGCTGTTTCAATTTTACTAGAAGCTAGAGTCAGACTAAATCTAATTGGAAATAACTATACCCTATTTCTGAGTTTTACATCTAATGCATCATAAAACCTTTACTAATAATATGGTATATTCCCCCAAAGGTTCCACATACTTTCCAATCCATATCTTCTGAACCTTGCATATTTCTCCAGTTACTGCTCAGTTGCTAATTATGCATGAATTCTGACAAACTTTAAAGAGAATTTTTCTTCCTTATTATTAGTGATTTACCAGTTTTACAAAATTATAAAATTTCAGGGGTAAAAACTGTACAACCATATATAGTTAGTGTAATTTAACACACTCTCAAGGAAGAACATTTCAAAAACATCTGACATTAAGCCTATGTTACATACCCTGAAGAAGACAGGTATGTTGAAAGCCTGTAAAATGTATGCAGAAACGTAATATCATATATTAGAAGGCATGCTCTCAAATAGTTACAATATACCGGGTCTTCATGAAATAGTTGGTAAAACCATACCTGAAATGAAAACCTTAGTGAAATAAAGGCAAAACCAGAAATGATACTAGATGAAATAAGATTAGAGATAATAGATAAAATAATTCAAGATATTTGAATGCTATTCAAAATAAATTTTAATAAAACATTAAGAGACAAATTTGCCATTCCTTAAAACTGAATCTTTGATAAGTAGTCCAACTCAATATGTTCTCCAAGAATTCAAAAGAAGTAACTAGGATTGGGCAAATATCATAGGGGGAGAGCACCAGATTTACATGTTTAAGGTCCCAGATGTTCCAGATTTCAAACCTGACGTCACCATAAGCCAAAACAACATTACTCTGATCTCTGTCTCCTCTCAAGATAACAGATATATCTTTTAAAATAGAGTAACCATGATAAAGATATACAGTGAGCACTGATATCTCATTTAATACATGTTGACACCCTAGATAAAATAACTGGGAACCTTTGAGAAGTCAGTTCAAATTAGTGAGTGAGTACACTGAATTTGAAGCAAGACTTGTGGATATAAAATTCTCAACTATTTGTCATCTGTGAAAGCCTAGGATATTTGACTGACACCCTGAACTTCAGTTTGCATATCTTTAAGATGAGAATGATAGTAGTTTCTGCTAGGGTTAATTTAAATAATGTAGACATATGACTTTATATAGAAATTCTAAGCATAATAATTGTATAATTGAGATGATATCACCATCATCATTAAATGTAATAATTGAAAGTGTTCAGAAAAATTTCCTGAGGTCAGAACTTCCTGCAGTGTGTAAATTGAAAGAGCACATCATGATTTAAGCGTGATTAATGAAAGAATTGTACACCTGGTTGAAGCCAGGATATTAAATTTAATTAAAGCAAAACAAAATCCCATAAATATCAAAATTTCTCAGAGCAAAAACCAAGTGAGCCTCAAGCTTTTTCTGCAACATTAAACATCAGATGGTTCAAATTAGGCTATATACAGGTCTTCAGGAAAAAATATACAGAGATTGCAAAATAGCTCACTTGGATAGTATAATAATTTGCCCTGTGTACTACTCATGTTTAAATCCAGCTTCCACTGGATTGAAGGAAACTCTAGTGCTGTAGTCTCTTTCCTTTCTGTCTTTTTGCCCCTGTTTATACATCGGACAAATTCATCCTGGACCATTCTATGTGTGTATGCATGAATTTGTCTCATATTTTCTTTATCTGGTAATGAAAAATGATTGTGTCCAAACTCTAAATTGTGTGAATGATATAGCAGTAAGGATATGTATGCAGATATCTTTGTGTTCTATTCAGCTTTTGTGGGTAAATAACTAGAACTGAGACTGCTGGATCAGAAGTTAGTTCTATTTTCACTTTTCTTTAATAATATCCAACTGTTTTCCATAATAAAGGCACCATTTTTTCATTCCCATCAAAAGTATACACTTTCCAGTCTCTACATCCAGATCAACCCTCATCATTTCTTGTCTTTTATAGTAACCTTTCTACCATGTAAACTGCTCATTATGTTTTTATTTGCATTTTCTTGAATATCATTAATGATTAATGTCTTTCCATCTACCTGTTTGTTATCCTTGCTAAGTCAAGTCTTTTGCCTATTTTAAGTTGGATATTTGTTATTTTGTTAAGTTGTAAAAGTTCCTTAAATATTTTGAATACAATTTACAAATGATTGTTCTTATTTCTGTGTCCACCTTTGTTTTCTTTTCCATATAGAAGTCATCTAATGTGAAGTAATTCATTTGTCTATTTTTGTTTTTGGAAATTGTGCTTTTGATGTCAGATCCAGGAAATCACTGTCAAGACCAAAATCACAAAGCTTGTTTCTTGTGTTTTCTTCTAGGCATTTTATGATTTGTGACTTACATTTTAATATTTACCTCACTTGGAATTGATAATTATTTTTTTTAATTTTATTTATTCCCTTTTGTTACCCTTATTGTTTTATTGTTGTAGTTATTATTGTTGTTGTTGATGTTGTTGTTGTTGGATAGGACAGAGGGAAATGGAGAGAGGAGGGGAAGACAGAGGGGGAGAGAAAGACACCTGCAGACCTGCTTCACCACTTGTGAAGCGACATCCCTACAGGTGGGGAGCTGGGGGCTCAAACTGGGATCCTTACACCAGTCCCTGTGCTTTGCGCCACGTGTGCTTAACCCGCTGCCCTACAGCCAGACTCCTTGGAGTTTATTACTATTTTCTTAAGATTTTATTTATTTATTAATGAGAAAGTTAGGAGAGAGATAAAGAACCAGACATCACTCTGGTACAGTGCTGCTGGGTGCTGAACTCAGGACTTCATGCTTGAGAGTCCAGTGCCTTGGCCACTGTGCCACCTCCCGGACCACAAGTTTATTATTTTATGTACTACTAGACAAGTGTCTGATTTTACTTCTTTAAATGTATAGATCCAGTTTTCCAGCATTTCTTGAGTAACTTGTCCTACTTACTCTTTCCCATTTGTGTCTTGACATCTTGCTGAAGATCATTTGACTGCATTTCTATTGTTCTGATTCTAATTCATTTTCTATTGCTTTGATCTAGACATCTTTTACTATTCTTAATTTTTATAGTTTTGTATGTGTTTATAAGTGATGTAATGAGAGGTTCCTAGTTTTGTTTCCTTTTTAATTTCTTTTTAAAGAGATTCTATCTGTGACTAGTTTGTTGTGTATTTTAGCCTAAAAAATGTGTTGAAGAAGCTTATCAGTTTTTTTTTCTTTCTTTTCCATCTTTTGAGATTGTGTGATTTTTATTCTTCAGACTAGTATGAAAATCAGCCATGTTAGTTTT
Organism: Erinaceus europaeus; assembly: GCF_950295315.1. Lineage (NCBI taxonomy): Eukaryota > Metazoa > Chordata > Mammalia > Eulipotyphla > Erinaceidae > Erinaceus > Erinaceus europaeus. Next base: position 79,369,143 of record NC_080172.1, on the reverse strand, counting down.
ATAAGCTGAATCATCTTTGCATACCTAAAATAAGTGAAATTTGCTTGTGATGTGTACATAAATTCAATTTGTATGTTTTTTGTTGCAGATATTTATATTTATATTCTTAAAGATGTTAGTATACAATTGTTCTGTGGTATCTTTTCTGACATATCAAAGTGATTTTGAGTTTATAAAATGGATTTAGAACAATAAAATAAAAGGGTACTTCCTTTAAATTGCTGAGAGAGTATAAACAGAATAAATTTTAAAAAATATTAATAGAGGGAGTTGTGCAGTAGTGCAGCGGGTTAAGCGCAGGTGGCACAAAGCTTAAGGACCAGAGTAGGGATCCCGGTTCGAGCCCTGGTTTCTCACCTACAGGGACATCTTCACAGGCAATGAAGCAGGTCTGCAGGTGTCTTTCTATCCCCCTCTCTGTCTTCCCCTCTTCTCTCCATTTCTCTCTGTCCTATCTAACAATGTTGACATCAATAACAACAACAATAATAACTACAACAAAAAAAAACAACAAGGGCAACAAAGGGAAAAATAAATAAATAAATATGAAAAATTTAAAAATATATTAGTAGAATTTGGCAGTAAAGGCATTTAATCCTCAATTTTTATTTGCAAAGAGTTTTTGATGACTGATTTTTTTTTTTATTTCTGTACTAGTTATATAAGTCATCAGATTTTTTTCATAATTCAGACTTGGTAGGAAGCATGTTTCTAGGAATTTATCCATTTTTTGCTAACTTACCCAATGTGTTGGTACATAATTATCTAGTCCCTTATTGTCTTTTTTCTGTATAATATTAGTTTTACTAAATTTAATTTATTTCTTGTTTTGAGTATTTTCAGTTAAGGATTTGTCAATTTTGCTGATACTTTTGGATAAATAACTCGTTTTTTTTCCTGCTTTGAACTTTATTGTTTTCTCCCTTCTGCCAGTTTAAGGCTTAGTTGGTTCTTCTCCTGATTCCTTGAGGTGTAAACCTCAGTTGTTTATTTAAATTTTTTATTTTAATGTAGTTATTTACCATTATAAACTCACCTCACAATATTTCTTTTGCTGTTCCCTATATACTTTAATATGTGTGGTCTTGTTTTCATTTGCCTGTAATATTTTTAGCATTCCTTTTAATCTCTTTTTTAAAACAATTTCCATGGCTATCTTGTTTGATATTCACATATTTGTAATTTCCCCCAATTTCTTGCTATTGATTCCTAGTTCTATCCCATTATGATAATAAAGGCTATTTTGCTTTCTTAGTATTTCTAAAAAATAAATTAGTTTGTTTTCTTACCCAGCCTATGTTCTATATTAAAGAATGGTCTGTGTGTATCTGGAAAAAAAAGATCATACTTTTATTCTGTTGATTATAAAGTTTTGCCTAGCTGTTCTTCCAATTATAAAAATAGGGTATTTTCACTATTATCATGTTGTCCTCTATTTTTCCATTCAGTTCTGTCAATGTTTTATCTGCCAATATTTGGGTGCAGAGCATCTGATACTAGATCAATATATATTTATAATTGTTATATATTCCTATTAAAAGTGAAAAAATATTAGGTTTTAATCTAGTAGATTCTGTGTGTGTACTGTGCAGATAATAACTTAGTGAGCATGTTCTGTGGAAGAGTCTGTAAAGCTATGTAGATTGCTGTTGTGACATTTAAAGTTATTCACAAAAAAGTTTTTTTAATTTAATTTTATTAGTGACTTAATACTGATACAAAAAATTATGAGATAACAGGGGTATAAGTCTGAACCATTCCCAACACCAGAGTTCTATATCCTCACTCCCTTCATTGGAAACTACAGCATTTCTCCTAAGGTTACAAATATTATTGACTATTATTTTTATAACCATCTTTCTATACTTATATATATTTACCTACTTTCTTCTATGACTCTGTCCTCTCTTCCTTTCTGAGCCACACCTACATTTATTACTACTTTCAAATATCCTACGTTTTTTTCCCTCTTCTCTCTCTGGGTCCTGATGGAATTGCAGTTCAAAGCTCTCTGGTAATCTTCCTGCTATCACTTCACTCCCTCTGGGAGTATGGACCAAAATTCTTTTTGTGGTGTAGGTGAGAGTTCTGGCTTCTGTAATTGCTTCTCTGCTGGACATGGATGTTCAGAAATTCACCCATACAACCATCCTGTTTCTATCTTTTCCGAGTGGGATAGGGTTCTGGATAGGTGAGGTTCCAGGACACATTGGTGAGATCGTCTGCCCAGGGAAGTCAAGATGAAATCATGATAGCATCTGCAGCTTGGTGACTGAAAGGCAATAAGATATAAAGCAGGGCAAAATGATTAATGAACAAGAACCAAAAAGTATAAACAGAGTAGATAAAAACAGGGATCGTAGAGTGAAATGAATCAAAGAAGTCTATTATAGGTATGTTCCTAGGGGCCTATAAATTGCCTAGTTTTTGCTTGAATTTGGTAGCTAACATGGAGGTAGATAAAAATATTGTCTGAGAAGATGGTGTCAGAGTTGAGACTAGGACTGGAAAGTTAAATTAGGGCAGAAAGTAGCTCTCAGTCTTGCAGCACATAACTATTCAAAAACGCTTCTATCCAGTACTAATAAGAAATTAAATTTGAAATATAATACCACTAAATTTAGTGGAGTTTAAAATTTTATATTTGGTTGGCAAAAGAGCAAAATGAGGACAACTGATGTTACCAACAGAAAAGTAAATTAATGAATATTTTCTGAAATATTTGTTAATATGTCTACATATCATTTACAAATATATAAGCATATTCATATAGTTTACTAATATTTACTTTAGATCCAGTTATTCATATGATAAGTGAGTTTGATAACAGGGTTTCAAATAGTGGGGGAAAACTTGAAAACATATAATAGGAGAATGATTAATTAGATACCAAACATTAGACATTATGCAAACATATAAATCACATAAAAAATAATTAACCTGGGAAGATAATCATAAAATAAATAAAAGTATAATATTTAAGGTAAAATCTAAGTATATTTAGTTATTTCACATTTTTATTTACTTCTCTATATTTCATCCTCATACACAAATAAAGAATACATCAACATATTAAAATAGTTATGAATGACTTATTTTCGGGAGTCGGGCTGTAGCACAGCAGGTTAAGCGCAGGTGGCACAAAGCACAAGGACCAGCATGAGGATCCCGGTTTGAGCCCTGACTCCCCACCTGGAGGGGAATCGCTTCACAAGCGGTGAAGCAGGTCTGCAGGTGTCTATCTTTCTCTCCCCCTCTCTGTCTTCCCCACCTCTCTCCATTTCTCTCTGTCCTATCCAACAACTATGACAATAATAATAACTACAACAATAAAACAACAAGGGCAACAAAAGGGAATAAATAAATAAATAAAATAAATATTTTTTAAAAGGGAATAAATGAATGACTTATTTTCTTTGTTATATTTTAATACTTTTGTAAATTTTCTATCATTTACTATAACTCTTATATATGCAAAACAGAAGCAATGATATAAGTAAATTGATTCTGTATATGTTTCTTCACTTGGGTGGAAAGGAAAGGCATCTAAAAGAGAATGTTTAGGACCAGGAATTGAGCACTGTACTTGCACATCTGAGGTCCCGGCGCTGCCATATAACAAAGCTGACCAGTGATCTATTGTCTTTCCCTTTCTCCCTTCGCTCTGCCCTTCCCTCCTTCACATTCTCTTTTAAAATATGCAAATAAATCTTTATGAAAAATGAGATGTATTTTTAAGTTGCATAATAATAAGATCAACTTGCTCCCTAGAATACATTTTCTGGTCTTCCTATTCTTTCCCTAACTCCAACTTTACCGGTATGACCAGAAAAATCTTGTGTTTTTTTTTTTTTTACTCATGAAGTCTAAAATCTACTTCAGGTCTATTTTAAGATGCCCCTGGAGTCTGTAATAAGAACACTGATGATTAGAGGCAAGAGGTCATGGTGCCATCATTTTCAGGAACAAATAGTCAAAATTTGAAAAAGGAAGAGAAAACTTAAGATAACTACCTAGCTTTCAATTTCCGGTGATCAATGTTCCATCTCACTGGAAAGAAAACAACACAAAGGCCCATAGGGAACGTTATCCTTATTCTTATATTTTCATAAATACCAAGTATGAACTTGACTGAATAAGCAAGAAAATTGATAGGCTCATTTGGAACTACAATTGCCTATTAGGTGTTGAATATGGTTAATGTGTAGTGCTTACAGCTAAATTTTCACCAATATCCCTCCTAAATGACAGAACCCATAATATGTTTTTGTTATTGTTGTTTTTTTTTTTCAGTAGCCAATGTAGCCAGACTTGTAAAATTTTTTCATTTATTTATACCAGAGCACTGCTCAGCTCTAGTGTATGGTGGTGGTCTTTTTATAGAACCAGTGTATACTGGCTTAAAATTCAGTCTCCTTCAGTGTTAAAGTTTTCCTTGTGAGATAAATATGATTAATGATACACAACCAGAAATCTGTAGTTTCTTATTGTTTTGATTTCCCGATATAAAAGGAAATTCTTTCTTTCCCTCAATATTATTTTTACTAATCATTTTCCTCAGGAAGTGGGATCGGTAGCAACAAGCTAAGCAGCCCTTTTACAACTGCAAGATAAACTACTAAAATAATGGGACAGGAAGAGAAAAGGGAATATTTTTGGATCTCTGTTCCATTACCTGAACACCGTCTTTCTGGTTTTTGTTGGTTTGTTTGTTCATTTGTTTTTAGGTAAGCAACTTATAAACGTGAACCATAGTTAGTTTGTCTTTTCTCTTACACACAAAATAGATATCTTCCTAAAATACTCCCTTTGGCACAAGAATTTCCCCCTTTTAAGTATGTCTTAGGGTAAAAAAATAAATAAATAAATAGTGTACTCATGATTTGACTTGTCTGCAACCCAAGTTTGGGCTCAGTTCCTTTCAGCACTGAAGAAAGTCTTGGTGCTAGGGTCTCCATCTGTCTGTCTGAAATATGTTGGCCTGCAGTGGTGAAGCCCAAGGACAACATAAAACAAAAATATGTTTTATTTTTGTGGATCCGGTCACAAAGTAAGGTCTATACAATAAGAACATTGTAGTGTTATTTTTAGAAGGGAAAAACTACAGACAATTTTATTTTTCTATTTTCATTTCTTTTCTTTTTACCTAGAAATAACCAAAAACATCTTTGTACTTAGGAAATAGCTTTCATAATTTTCACCAAAATATTAATAACATTTATTTTAGAGTAGTTTGAATTTTTTTCTTTCTATTTTTCTTTTATTTTAATTACTCTCTGTATAAGAGGAATTGTTGTCTCAAGAATCTATTGTTTAAAGATATAAACTAACAGTGCATTTATTTTCATTTCAAAACTATTACTTGAGGAGGCAATTGTGTAAGTAGATGTTTGATGTTTCAACTACTCAATAAGGCAAATCTAATTTGAAAAGGAAAAAAAAATCACTAGACATGCATTATGTGACAAAAGAGAGGAACCCAGCAAGCTTTTAGCCTGGAAAATTAAGAAAGAAACAGCACAGAGCCTGATATTTTCAATTAGCACCCTATATGTTTCATCAATCCCATGACCTGTCTGAAATTAATGAAACCTTTTCTACATGCTGCCTCAATTTGTATGAATCAATCCAGAGTGAGAAAGAACAGAGAGAACAAGTTTTCTCTCTGTTCATTGGCACTGATGTAAATATCATAAAGTTATAAAGGAACAAACACAAGAAGACAGCATAAACCACATCAAAACATCCCCCATGGAGATGGCACAAAAGAAGCTTGATTCAGGTGGATTAATGTGACAAGTTTGTTTTAAAAGATCATCTTTCATTCAGATCATATTAACATAATGGCTATAATTAGTCCTTTTTCTTTCACAAATGACTTCTTGCATTCATACCCCAAATTATAATTCCTGTTGCAGACTTGTCACAGTACCAAGGGGGGAGGGGAATTCCATGTTTTCATTGTATACACAAAAATCTGAGAGGGTTATTAAAGAACTCTCATCTGATAATCTCTACAGATGCTTTTCTTACACATCCTCAACCAAGTTCGCAGTCCTTACCACATAATTTGACACTGGTGAGGTTAGGGGGAGATAATAATTGAATTTTGAGAAGTCTATTCAATGTGAGTTAAACACTGCATATGATAATATGGTACAGAAAAATAATCTTGTTTTCAAACGCTTCCTTAAGAGTAAAAATTTTTTTTTCATACTCTTTTTCTTCAGATATAATTCATCATGAAATCTATATGGATAACTATGAAAGAAAAGTTCTTATAATTAAGCATACATTGAGAGTTAGCAATCCATTCCTGCAACATTTGCATTTCTGGGCATGGGACAAGTGATTCAACCTTTTCATGTACATTTGACACAGTTCTGTGTGGCATGGCATGAATAAACCATACTAAAAGATGTGTAGGGAAGTAAAATGTACAGATAGTCAAAACAAGCTTGAAAATTCCAGCCACTATTTTAAAAAGGACAGAATCTATATAATAGACTGACAGAGAATGCCTATCAAAGAGCAAGAGTTAAAAGAAGACAAATTCTTATATGTTCACACGTATCCATAAACAAGTGCAAAATATATCCCTGAGTGGTCCAGGAGGTGGCACAATGATAAAGCTTTGGACTCTCAAGCATGAGGTCTTGAGTTCAATCCCCAGCAGCACATGTGCCAGAGTGATGTCTGGTTCTTTCTCTCTCCTCCTATCTTTCTCATAAATAAACAAAATCTTAAAAAAAAAAAAATATATATATATATATATATATATATATATGTCCCTGAAAGCAGAAGTACACTAGAGTTTGCAGTGAGTACCCTCCCAACACTTCCTCTCCACTATTCCAACCTTTGGGTCCATGATTGCTCAACAATTTGTTTGGCTTTGTATGTTAACTCTCTTTTCAGCCACCAGGTTCCAGATGTCATCAGGATGCCAGCCAGGCTTTCCTAGACTGAAGACCCCACCAATGTGTCCTGTAGCTCAGCTTCCCCAGAGACCCACCCTACTAGGGAAAGAGAGAGGCAGACTGGGAGTATGGACCAACCAGTCAATGCTCATGTTCAGCAGGAAGCAATTACAGAAGCCAGACCTTCCACCTTCTTCAACCCACAATGACCCTGGGTCCATGCTCCCAGAGGGATAGAGAATGGGAAAGCTATTGGGGAGGGGATGGGATATGGAGATTGGTTGGTGGGAATTGTGTGGAGTTGTACTCCTTCTACCCTATGGCTTTGTTAATTTATCCTTTCTTAAATAAAAGATAAATTTAAAAAAAAGAAGAAGACAAATTCTTACATGAAGTAGAGAGCTCTGTCATTCCAGCTGGCTTCAGATAAAGAATAATTATTGAGAAAAAATTCTGTCTTTATAAATTTTTTGTTAGTTTATTTCCTACCTTCACCGCCCTCTCTTTTCCTTATTAAAACCACATCCCTTATTTTCCCTTCCAACTAGAAATATATTTTACCTGGTTAATAAAACTCTTCCACTGTATTTTTAGTCTTTTTTTTTTCCATGCCAACAACAACCTTTTCTTTTTATACTAATGAACAAATGCCCCTACTCCTGACCTTAACTGTAATTTCCTATAATCTGGCCCTGGTCCTACTATTATTTCAAGTGGTCTTTTCTGTTTTCCAAATCCTATAACTTTCTGCCAGAAGTCACTGATCTTTGTGGATAATTTGATACTATAGACTAATTGAAATAGTCTCTTCCCTTGTTGCCTTAACTTTCATTATTTTCTTGCTTCTTTATAATTAACCTCTGTAATTCTCTTTTTGGTATATTTTAATTGAGATGTACTTGATATGTAATAGTTTCAGTGGTACAATATAAAACAGGAAATGGTTACCACCAAAACCTAATTAATAACCTCCATAATACATATTTTTCTTTTCCAATAAGAACTTCTAACACCTACTCTCTCAAAAACTTTCTTTTTTTAAAAAAATTTTTTTTCTTTATTTAGTTTAATGAGAAAGAGACAGAGAGAAAGATACACAGAGACAGAGAGAAAGTCCAGAGCACTGCTCAGCTCTGGCTGATGGTAGTACTGGGGATTGAACCTGGGATCTCAGAATCTCAGGCATCAGAGGCTTTTGCATAACCATTATGCTTCATACAGTTTCCATCTTCTTGAGTTTATTAAGACTTGTTTTCTTTTTTTAATGTGTAGGATAGTAAAATATATTTGAAAAATTTAAAGCAGCCATGCTTGTGACATGATAAAAATCACAGATTTAATTAAATCAGGGATTTCCATATATGTGGAAATATTCCACACCATTCTTAAAACTATTCCATACCATTCTTAAAACTTGAGACTATATTTTAGCATCTCTGATTTTTATGGGGGGCAGCATTCTGATGTCATGTATGGATGTGTTATTCCTATATAAGAGAAAAAGGTAAGTATGTATTTGTATGAATGCTTAACTAGAAATGTCTATGAAGTTGACTAACATATTCATTTTTTATTGTACATAGATTTCCAATATTTTCAGCTCTGTATCATTTAAACATCTTTCATTTGAGTAAATTCACTAAATATTAGAAAAAAGATTTGTTTTCTTATATATCTTACAAAATGAGCACATGAGATGAATGTGTATTATGCTACCTTTGGTAAATAAATATATCCCACCAACTCTAATGTGTCATTGTTTCTAGGCCAGAGAGATCTCTCACTGGGTAGAGTGCCTGCACGGTCATGCACATTTCCCAGACTCTAGCCTGGGCACAACATGCGTGGTGCTAGAGCAGTGGAGGAAGCACCTGTTTTGTGGTCTCTCCTCTGAATGAAAAAGTAGTGTGGGAGCATGAAATAAGTCATATATGCTAGAGATTCCGATTCAATCAAATAAATAAAATTATTGCTTCTTTGTTGATTTTTCTGTCTAGATAACCTATCCATTGATGTAAGTGGAGTGTTAAAATCTCCTCTTATTATCGCAATGTCTGTTTTTCCTTTATGTCTCTTATTTGCCTTATATATGAAATGCTCATACGTCAGGTGTATAAACATTGACAAATATTTTATCTGCTTGTGGGTGTGAGCAATTATCATACACAGTGCCCTTCTTTGTCTTTTATAATGCTCTTTGTTCTAGCATCTGTTTTGTCTGCTATAAGTAAGGGCTTATATCCCAGCTTTCTTTAAGTTTCCGGATGCATACTGCAGTTTTTCATCCCTTAGTTTTTAGTCCTCATATCTGAAATGTCTTTCATATGTAGCAAATAGAGCTTACTTTTTAAAAAAATCCATTCATCTACTGTTGTTTTATTAGGAACTTTAGTTCATTTACATTAAATTAATTACTGACTCCAGGGTTATTGCTGGGGAAAAGTGCTTCATGATAAATACACTTCTCCTCATGGCTTTTGTTTTACCCCTTCACCTCCCCACTACAAACCCCCCTTCTTCCTTCCTCAATCTTTGCTTTTTTCTTTCTTTTTTTTTTTTTACACAGAAATTGAGAGGGAAGGGGAAAGGTAGAAAGGGAGAGAGAGAGAAATCTGCAGCACTGCTTCACCAGTCAAGAAGCTACTTCATTCATTACAGGTAAGGACCAGAGATCTTCAACCTAGGTCCTTGAGCATGGTTATGTGTTTACTCTAGGAGGAGTGCCACTGCCGGCAGTGAAGTGTTTTGTTTTTCTTTCAGCATTTTGTTTATAGTTACCCACTCCTTTTCTTAATTCTTTTTTAAATGTTTATTTATAAAATGGAAATATTGACAAGACTATAGGATGAGAGGGGTACATTTCCACAGAATTTCCACACCCCAGAACTCTGTACGCAATCCCCTCCCCTTATAGCTTCCCTATTCTTTATTCATTCCTCTGGGAGTATGGACCCAGGATCATTATGGGATACAGAAGGTAGAAGGTCTGGCTTCTGGAATTGCTTCCCCGATGAACATGGATGTTAGTAGGTGAATCTATACTCCCAGCCTGTCTTTTTCTTTCCCTAATGGGGTAGGGATCTGGAGCAGAGACCCCAAATCTTCATCTGCAATATTCTTGCCTTTAGGTTCATGATCCACTCCTTTTTAAAATTTTATTTTATTATTTTATTCATTTTTTTTTGTTTTGGCCTCCAGGGCTATTACTGGGGCTTGGTGCCTGCACCACGAATCCTGCTCCTGGAGGTTATTTCTTCCCCCTTTTTTGCCCTAGTTTGTGTGTGCGTGTGTGTGGTTATTATTATTGTTGCTGTTGGATACGACAGACAAATAGAGAGAGGAGGGGAGACAAAGAGGGGGAGAGAAAGATAGATGCCTGCAGACCTGCTTCACCACTTGTGAAGCGACCCACCTGCAGGTAGGCAGCCGGCGGGCCAACCGTGACCTTTACGCCAGTCCTTGCACTTTGCGCCACATGCGCTTCTTCTTCTAGCGTTTGCCCTTCTTCCATAGCCAGTCAACAGGTCAGGTTGAAAGCTGTCAGGAGCTGCTTGTTGCTGGCTTTGAAAGTGACTGGGATCCATGTGGATTCAGTCGGCTAGGAAGGATCGTCAGTTTCCCCAATGAATGGGTACTCACGGGATGCACCACGAGAAGGTCGATCCAATGCATCCCGCCACATGCGCTTAACCAGCTGCACTACCGCATGATCTGCAAAATTTCAGTTGAAAGTAATGCTGGTAATCTTATGGGTTTCACCTTTATATTGCAGCTTGTTTTTTGTTTTTGTTTTTTCTTGATGCTTTCAAGACTCTCAATATTAAAATGTCAACATTTTAACTATAATGTGTCTTATTGTGCATTTCTTTGTGTTCATCTTATTTGGAAGCCTCCTCATTTTCTAGAATGAATGTCTGTTTTCTTCTTCAGGTTACAAAAAGTTTTACACTGTTCATTCTTCAAATAGGCTTTTTGTTTGTTCTTGTTCATCCTCCTCCTGAAAGTCTTATAATGTAAATGTTAGTTCACTTGATATTGTCTCTTAAGATTTATGCACTTCTTTCATTTTTTTCCTCTATCTTGATTATGTGAGTTACTACTGTCCTCTTTCAGATCACTAATCCATTCTTCTACCTTATTCTGACAGACATCAAATCATCCTAGTGTACTTTTCAATATAATTATTTTATTCACCAGTCCTACCACATTTATTTAGCATTTTCTAATATTTTCTTACTCTTTATTACAGTTCTCACTGTTTTTATTCATTCTTCAAACTAGCATTTTCTTGACCATTACATTAAAGTCATTATCAAGTAAATTACCTGTCACCATTTCATTAAGGTTTTTTTCCCTTAGATTTTGAGCTTGTTCTTGTGTTCAGAATATACTAATCTATTTCAAATTTTACTTGAGTATGTCATTTGCTTTTATGTATTGAGTCAAACAGCTACATTTTCATTCTTGAAGGAGTAGATCTGTATAAGAAGTGAATTTTATCATTGAACCTTGTCCTAGTTCTTGGTTTGTGAATACCGCAATTGCTAAGGCAGCCTGTTTTCAAGCAGCTAATTTTGAAGATGTGTTAACTCCTCTTAGTGTTATAAAGGGAGGGATCTCAACCAGCACCTAGTGTCAGACTGATTAGAAGGCAGAACCACTAACAGCAGCTTTTATTTTATTGTACTTATTATACTTTACTTATTTATTGGCTAGAGACAGAGAAATCAAGGGGGAAGAGAGAGATAGGAAGAGAGAGACACATGCATGACTGCTTCACTGATTGTGAAGCTTCTCCTGGCAGGTAGCAACTAGGGGCTTAAAACCAGGAACTTGATCACTGTAATATGTGAGCTCAACTGGTTATATCATCACTCAACCCCTAACAGTGGCTTTCAAAGTGTGCAAATATAGTCAGGAGTGACTGCAATCATTATTTCTATTAGACTCTAGACCAAAAATATTTATGTATCCTTTGTACAGTATAGCTAAAATCAGGACTCCAGACACATATGTAAACTCCATTCTGAGAAATAACAATATGTTGCAACAAGCCTGAGAAAAGGTATCAAGTTGGCATGTCAGCTACGTTCCCCAAGAGCTCCACTGCCTGCAACAAGTTGTTTGATAGACCTAATGCCTACCACTGAGAATACAGCTTCAGTAAGTAGAACTTTTTTTTACTGACAGACTAAAAGCACATTACAAGGTGCTGTGTGTGTAGTAGCCCGGCCAGGGGACAGGAAGAAACCTGCCAAGCACTTACGTCTCTGATTGCAAAAATGTGCATATCTGTCAGATCGACACCACAGCCAAGCAATCAAACAGTTTGCCCTGTACCATAAAATAATAATAATCCAACAGGCATAACAACCGAGGTACCAAACACATGCAAAGACTTCTTTCCAAGAGTGTCTGGTACCCCAGAACACATAAGATGAAGACAATAGAAGATAGCACCCACTTTCTGAGATCTTCTGAAAAGTTTATAACCTGAGGTTAATTTGTGTGTTTTAATTTGAAACCTGAACATCAAGCTGTTGTGATGACCATAGGCTTTTAAATATCACTGACAGAAAGACTAAATTCCTGTATTTATTTCCTTTTTTTAAAATAATTTCTTTATTGGGGGATTAATGGCTTACAGTCGACAGTGAAATACAATAGCTTGTACATGCATAACATCTCCCAGTCTTCCATATAATAATACAACCCCCACTAGGTCCTCCTTTGCCATCATGTTCCAGGACATGAACCCTCATTTATTGCCTTTTGCTGTACCCTACATGTGGCTGTTGTTTAAAAACTCTTTCAGTACTGGATTTAGTTCTTGTAGGTGTGTCTATGAATGTTCCAGTCTGAGGTCATGAGGTTTACTGGTAACAGGTGCAAACACTGGAGCACCACACAAGTATTCTATACTTTTCCCCTCCAGAAATACTGTTAATCTAGAGTGGGTAGAGGGAGAGCATAATTGCATCTACTGCCCTTCATCTTCATTTTTGGGAGCACCTCTGTAGGCCTCAGGGAATGGGCCAGAGTAGAGTTCTACCCCTTAGCCAAAGCTCTTACATAGGCAAATCGGTCTCTGGGCCTGGGGATGATTTTCTTCTACTATCAAATTAGTGTCCCTGAGGGTGCTAGTCTGCTAAGAACTGCTTCTCCTATTCTTGGAGCCTCAGGAATGAGAGACTCTTTCCATAGCCATTATGCTATCTCTAGCCCACCCCATCCCCCACCTTCCTATTCTTTTTTTCTAAAAGAACCATAGTATAAGAGGGGTACAACTCCACACAATTCCCACCACCAGAACTCTATATCCCATCCCCTCCCCTGATAACTTTCCTATTCTTTAACCGTCTGGGAGTATGGACCCAAGGTCATTGCGGGATGCAGAAGGTGGAAGGTCTGGCTTCTGTAATTGCTTCCCCGCTGAACATGGGCATTGGCAGGTTGATCCATACTCCCAGCCTGCCTCTCTCTTTCCTTAGCAGGGTGGGGTTCTGGGGAATCGGAGCTCTAGGACACATGGGTGTGGTTGTCTGTCCAGGAAAGTCTGGTTGGCATCATGCTAGCATCTGGAACCTGGTGGCTTGGAACGTTCCTACTGATGACCACAGAATGTGAGCTCAGATCTACAGTGATGTAAAGGTTACATAGGCTCCTAAACTGAATATGGGCCCCAGATTACATCAATTCAATGGAGTTTACAGTCAACAATATTTATATACCTTTCCCATATTTGGGAGCTACTCTCTTCCCTGATCCAGCTTTCTGTTCCTTCTGCCAGCCATGACATCACCTCCCCAGACAATAATTAGGATCCACCTGCATATCAGATTTCAGGTTCAGAGAGAAAAAAAAATCTAGTATAGCCACAGGCCCTTTGGAATACAATATAAAATAAAATATGCCTACTAGCTATCTACAAAACAGAGACACCTCCTCCCCCCAATTCTTCATCTGCACTACTCCAGCCTTTGGGTTCATGATTAGTCAACAATTTGTTTGGCTTTATATGTTAACTCTTTTCAGCCACCAGGTTCTGCCTTCCTATTCTTACAGTATATGTGGCCCAGTAATTTAGACAATTCTAGTTTCCAAAGTCTGGCACACAGAGATGTTTCCTGGTCTGCTGTGAGTAAATAAATAAATAAAACAGATGTGTGCAAAACTTTCATCTGGGAGATATAGCATAATAGAGTGTGGCAGGGGGACAGTGTGAAGACAGCACCTACCAGCTTTAAGCAAAAGGACAGTTCTGGCTTTAGTTATTTAAAAGGAGAGTGTGAAAATAACATCTGTCTTCCAAAAGTCCCTGCACATCAGGTGGTGGACACTTTAAGGTTAGCAAATGGGTCTCTTTCACAGATAATGAAACATATCGAAGGGTGCTTTTCAGACTCCAACTCATCTGTTGGACCTTGAGTGAGTGAGTTTGCCTATCAGTCCTTAAGAGAGTCTGTTTGCTGCACTTGGAGTTTTTGAGATGAGTCCCACTGACTTTCAAAGTCAGCCATGGGGGGAGCTCATTTCTCAGGGACAGGTCTTAAGAGGTGGAATGCCTCATAATGCGGTATGAAACCACTTCAAAGAGAAGCCAGAAACTTAGATCTCTCAGTGAGTCACAGTACCAGGGTCACGTTTTTGACAAAACTGCATCCCAACCTCACCTAACTTCTTCAGTGTTTTTTTTTCCCTTTAATATGAAGATGTTTTGTCAATTTCTATATCATTCTTTGAGTAAACTAAAATCATGTGCTGCTTAATGATACAGATGCATTTTGAAAAATGTATCATTTGGCAATTTTGTCACTGTGTGAACTGTCAAGGGTATAATTACACTAATCTATATGTTGAAGCCTATGGTGGCCCATTGCTGACGAGAACTTGGTTATATAACATGTGACTGTAGTTGTAGATTCTATGTGTCTGTAAAGATATGAGTTTAGATTTGCCTAAATAGCCATGTTGCACCCCTGTCATCTTTAAATAGGAATTATTAGCATGATCGTTTTATGAATTAAACCTCAATATTGTCATGATCATTATATGAATTATTATCACTGTCATTATATGAATTTAGAGCATCTTTCTATGGAAAATGTATCACTAAGTGCTGCTGAATTCCCTAAAACTCCTTCTCCTCTTTGATTTAACTCTTTTTCTTTTACATTTTTTTAAACCTTTTTTTTATTTATTAAATTTTTTTTATATTTATTTATTCCCTTTTGTTGCCCTTGTTGTTTTATTGTTGTAGTTATTATTGTTGTTGTCATTGTTGGATAGGACAGAGAGAAATGGAGAGAGGAGGGGAAGACAGAGAGGGGAGAGAAAGATAGACACCTGCAGACCTGCTTCACCGCCTGTGAAGCGACTCCCCTGCAGGTGGGGAGCCGGGGTTCGAACCAGGATCCTTATGCCGGTCCTTGTGCTTTGCGCCACCTGCGCTTAACCCGCTGCGCTACAGCCCGACTCCCTCTTTTACATTTTTTTATAAAATAGAAATAGTAATGACAAGACCATAGGATAAGAGGGATACCATTCCACAAAATTCCAACCACCAGAGCTCCATATCCCATCCCCTCCCTTGAAAGCTTTTGTATTCTTTGTCCCTCTGGGAGTATGGACCCAGGATCATTGTGGGGTGCAGAAAGTGGAAGATCTGGCTTCTGTAACTGCTTCCCTGCTGAACATGAGCATTGGCAGGTTGATCCATACTTCCAGCCTGTCTCTCTCTTTCTCTAATGGGGTAAGGGCCTGGGGAGGTGGGGCTCCAGGACACATTGGTGAGGTCTTCTGCCCAGGGAAGTCCAGTTGGCATCATGGTAGCATCTGAAACTTGGTGACAGAGTAATGAAGCTGGAGGGTTGACATTCCACACCTGATGTCCTGATGTCTCCAGAAACAGTCCAAAGGGAAACATGCTGAGACAGTACTGGTTCCATTGGATTTAACTCTTTATGAGCCTGAATGAGGCTACTAATTTTAACCATAAGACTATTGAGGTTAGATTTTAAAATTACACTTCTATTTCTAGTTTTCTGCTTCCACTTCATGTAAAGCTATTTTTAAAATGTTTCTTACAGAAAACTTGCTTACTCACTCAAAATCAAAATATCCAAATTACATCTATCTTCCCTTTCTACCCAATAGGCTCTGCCTACAGGAGAGAATGAAGGCTGGGTAGTAACATTCTACCACCTTATTCTATTTCTAGATTTGGAATTTTCAGTGCAGTTGCTGGTATTATCACAGAGGCAAATTAGGCAAGAAAAAAGTCCCATCTGCTTCTTCCCAATCTATTATTCTTCATCTCTGCCCTGAGACAAGGGCCATTAAGCACACAACAACATGCAATGCGGATGAACAGGTCTCAAATAGAAGAGATTAATCCCATGTAAGTGGGCTTGATCCTTAGAATAAACAAACAAATTAGCTTGGTAAACAGAATTTGGGAAAGCTGGTTTTAGCAGCAGATATCACTAGAACTGGCTTTTTCACAAATTAAATGGAATTTCTAAATGAAGAAGTTTTAAGAGAATTGGAGCATCAGAGAAAACTCGAAGCTTAAAGGGTAGTGGCTCCTATCTAATTCAACTGGTTTGGGAGTTTCATCCAGGCTAGAATCAGGACAAAGTGCAATGAATATATGCACCTCCAACAACTGAATTGCTATGAGAGATCTGATATATACGTTCACCTAGAAATTACCCCCTAGTGTTCAATCAAAGTAACTTACAGATAATAATGAACAAGTCATGGTCCGGGAGGTGGTAAAGCTTTGGACTGTCATGTATGAGGTCCCGAGTTCGATCCCTGGCAGCACATGTGCCAGAGTGATGTCTGGTTCTTTCTCTCTCCTCCTATCTTTCTCATAAATAAATAAAATATTTAAAAATAATAATAGTGGACAAGTCACAAACACCCAGACCAGGTCTGGAATTTCCTGCCAAAGAAAATGCTCTAGTGCCAGAAAAAAAAATCTGTCAAATTATTTTTTATGGGTATCTTTTGTTTGAGGTATATATTATTCTACCCAGAGGATATAAACTTACCTGAAATTTATTTACCATTTCTACTGAAGTGAAATTTGTATTGTATTTTATTTGCCTTGTTGTACTTATGAATATTACTGAAAGTTAGTTTTGAATTTGTTTTTTACTTGTTCAATAAATTGTGTAATCATAGGATACGTGGCAAGCTGAAGCATCTTTGATTTGAATATATGAGAATATAGGGACATATTTATTTATTATTCAGGTGGTAAAGTATAGTGGGTATACACTAAAATGTCTTTCAAGACAATTTTCAAAAGTCTATTTCTAACCCAGAGAGGAAGGTTCAAGGGAAGCACATCATTATGCCATCTACTCCCTTCATCATAGATCAAGGAAGTACAAGTAAACAAACTACTACCCACTTAGTCAAACACACACAGTTGGTACACGGAGTTTTAAGTGCTGCCATAGGTCCCATGAGGAAGTAGAATTGAAGTATCTTTAAACCAGAACTATATGACTGTCTGTCTACCTTATTGTTCCATCTCTGGAGAATCAATACTATTCCAACACCTATTAAGAGTTTTTAATTTGATATTTAAGTTTGTGTTCTAATTAGAATTGAATTTTATATATTGCTGTATGAAGTAGGGATCATATTAATTATTTTAAAATAAATGATTGTTTTCCTTCCATTCCTCATATGTCTGCCATGCCATCTGTACACACACACACACACACACACACACACACACACACACACGGTCCCCCAATGTGATTTTCAGTAAAGGATGGCCTTTTTTTTTTGTATTTATTTTTAAATTTACTTTTCAGCAACCACCACTGCCCATAGCACTCTTTCCACCAACCAACATTTCCCCTCTGTTAAGTCCTGTTCTGCTGTCAAAGTCTACTGGTTTATTTTTAATCTGTTTAGTCCATTCATCTGCTTTGTTTCTTTATATTCTGCATAGGTGAAAATATCTAGTATCTGAACTTCTTCTGAGTCATTTTGTCTCTCACATTCCTTCAGATTACTTCCATTTTTCTACAAATGATAAAATATCATCTTTTTTTCATAACTGAGGAATCACAAACACAATGGGATATATCACAAAGCCTACTTTTTGTCCATCTGTTAATGTATAATTAGGTTGTTTGCATATGTTGGCTATTGTGAATAATACTGTAGCACACATTTGGGATGTTGGTAAGTCTAAGTTATTTCACATACATTTTTTTATAAAGACAGACAGAAACGTAAAAGAAAGGGGGAGGCAGAGAAGGAGAGACAGAGACACCTGTAGCACTGCTTTGCCACTTGTGAAGTTTCCCTTCTGCTGGTGAAGGGCAGGGGCTTGAATCCGGGTCCTTCCACCCTGTAATGAAATGTATGCACTCAACCAAATGCGCCAGCACCCAGTCAGGTTACTTCATATTTTTTAGATATATAACAGAAATGAGGTTACTGGATCACAGTTTTAGTTTCTTGTGTGCACTCCATGATGTCTTCCAAACAATAGTTGTACCAGTTTGAATTTCCACTGACAGTGTAAAAGAGTTCCCATTACCCTACACCTTCACCAATACTTGTCTGTACTAGTCTTTTTGATGTATGTCATTCTAAAAGTTGTAAAATGATATCTCGTTATGGTTTTATTTTGCATTCTACTAACACTGATTTTTTTCATATGTTGAAACATATTTTTTTCATATGTTGACCTTTACTAACACATATTAGATTGTTTATTTTTGAGTGGGGCTTTTACTTAATCTATGAATTTTGTGATCTAAGGCTTATGACAAGTTGGCCATCTCTATGTCCTCTTTGGATATGTGTCTTTTCAGATATTCTATCCATTTTTAATTGGAGTTTTGAAAGTTTTGTTGTTTTATTGTTAAGTTGCAGGAGTTTTTAATATAACTTTGTATATTAATGACATAGTGGGTGCAAATATCTTTTTCCATTCAGTAGATACATATTTTTTTTCTGCTTCTAATTCACTCACTGAAAATAACCCTCAGTTTCAGAGAAAGAAGGGGCAACTATGTATAAATGTGGACAGATAGTTGTAGAGAAGATGGTTGACCCATGTCTACAATTTAAGGGGAACCATGGTGGATTGCAGTAGAGAGAGTGAAGATTCAGAACTCTGATGGTGGGAATGGTGTGTATTCAAACCCCTGTCAATATGTAATTCTGTAATATTTTACAAATAAATAAATAAATAAATAAAATAAAAAATAACCCTCAGTTTGTTGTCGTACCATTTATATATTTTCACTTTTGTTTTCATTGCCATTATGATATAGTCTCTAAGATGTAGGACCTAGGACTTCAGAGCCTCAGACATGGATATAGCCTCATACTATCTCCCCTATAGAAATACAGCAGATTTTATAAAATATTTTATGTTGTTATCTTAAAGTATTTTATGTTGTTATAGTGCTAGTATCATAGAATGTAACACCAGTGCTTCTTCTACATATTGTATAATTATGAGTTTTTATATGCAGATATTTAATTATTTTTTATTTTTGTATATGGAGTTATAAAGTGATACAGATGAATTCTTTTGTATGTGGCTATCCAGTTTTTCCAACATTTGTTAAAGAAACTTATTTTCTCCATAATATTGTCATGGCTCTTTGTCACTGATTAAGTATCTACATATAATTTTTTGAGATCTCAGTTCTACGCCATTGATGGATATATACTTCTATTCTAGTGCCATACTGGTTTAATTACCATTGTTTTTTAATATAATTTATAGTCAGCATGATGCCTCCACTTTTCCCCCAAAATTATTTTAGCTATTTGGGATCTTCATAACCATGTACATGTTACTATTTTATTCTATTTACTTAAAATATCGTTGGCAATTTGATACTGATTGCATTATTATGTATATTGCCTTTGGTAAGGTGACATTTTAATTATAATAATTATCCATCACAAACAGAATATATTTCTAAGCTTTTTGTTCTGTTTGATATCTTCCAACAATGTCATATTTTTTCACATAGGTTTTCACTTCCTTTGTTAAATTTATTCTTGAGTATTTATTTTATGTAGTTGTTTATATTGATTGAATTGTTTTCTTAATTTCCTTTTTATCCTATTTTACTTGTATATATAAATACATCAGTTTTTCCCCCAGAACACTGCACAGCTTTAGCTTATAGTGGTAAAGAGGACTGAACCTAGGACTTCAGAGCCTCAGGCATGGAGATAGCCTCATGCTATCTCCCCTATAGAAATACAGCAGATTTTATAATGTTGTTATCTTGCCTACCTGTTTACTATGCTTATTGTTTCTAATGAATCTTTGTTAACTTCTTTAGGCATTTTTTATGTACATTATAATGCCATATGAAAACAGTGATAATTTCATTTCTTTTTTTTTAATTTTTTAATTTTTTAATTATTTATTTATTCCCTTTTGTTGTCCTTGTTGTTTTATTCTTGTAGTTATTATTGTTGTTGTTGTTGGATAGGACAGAGAGAAATGGAGAGAGGAAGGGGAATACAGAGAGGGGGAGAGAAAGACAGACACCTGCAGACATACTTCATCGCTTGTGAAGTGACTCCCCTGCAGGTGGGGAGCCAGGGCTTGAACTGGGATCCTTACGCCGGTCCCTGTGCTTTGCACCACCTGCGCTTAACCCACTGCACTACAGCCCGACTCCTGATAATTCCATTTCTTTTCCATTCTGGATTCCTTTACTGTCTGTTGTTTCATTGTTCTAGCTGTTGGGGCATGGGTGATTTGAACTTAGCCTAGAGGCTACAAGCACTGTAAGTGAATGTAATTCTGACAGCAGCTCAAGCAGAACTAATTCCTATAACACAAAGACCAGTTGCAGGGAGAAGCCCTTTTTGTGAAAGAGCCATAGGTAGACCTTGTTCTGTTCCCCAGATTCTAAAGAGTCCTTCCCCAAAACCTTGAACTTCAGTTGTCTATATGCCTCTCTCTGGAAGTTGTAAAGTTAAGACAAAGCTAATGGGTGATAATTTCAGGGAGTAAAACCCACTTACCTTTAGGTGAGACAAAGAGCATGTAGTTATGATAAAAGAGTAAATAGCTCCTCATTGCTTTTGCAGATGTCAAAAATTTTGCCTATTATTGATAAATTCACTCATTGATAAGGAAATACAGAATGTTCCTGCCTGGCTTACCTCTCCTTCAAAAGTATCTTTATTATACTGTCATCTTGCCAGAAACTCAAGTATTTTTAGGAGATGCAGCTCAATTAGTAACAAGACAGTGGTGTAGCAATGTTTGGGCTTTATTTTGGGATAACGAATAGCAATTCCATGATGGAAGGGTGGAAGTGTTGGTCAAGGCAGTTAGAAAGTTACAAAGAGACAATAGTCCATTTTATAGATGGTGCTGCCACCGTAGTAAAGAAATGAGTAATTATAAATCATGGACTACATTTCAAACTATGAAAGAGGTTTGTTTTTTTTTCACCTCTGTCATTTCAAGTTTGTTATCTTAAATTATGTCTGCATTATAGAAGAGTTAAAATGCAAACACTGCATATGTTCTTGTGTTCAGGATATTGGCAAAGAAAATATAAACCATATCCTTTCTGCAACTGCTTTTTAAGATAGTGGGGAGAATCAAAGATACAGCAGGGAGCAACAAATTTGAAGAAGAAAATAGAGTAAACTAAATCTTGATGGCAAAAGAAAATGAAGAAATGATGAAATTGAAACCTTCTGGGCCTAAGAAGTCATGCAGCAACTTAACACTAGAAGGCCCTTTCCTTCTGGGCTACTAGTCAAGCATATTTCTTGAGCACAGAGCAGTGGCCTTGAGAATATAATTGTAAAGTTAACTACTCTTCTATGGAATAGGTTACAATAAGTAAGAATAAAGAGAAAGAACTTAAATTCAGGAGTTGGCAGAGAAAGAGCAGAGAAAGAGTGAGAGAGGAGACCAGGGACAGTAAGAGCAAGATATTTGCAGGCACCGGAACAAAAAATTAAGGTTTCAGGATGGAAAATAATTTCCCAGTATAGAAGAAAGCCACAGTAATATAAGGGAAGGAAATACTAAGAATGGTCAAGATGTACAATAGGATAGACAATGCAGTAGTGAACCTTCCTCTGGTGTGGTGGGGGTCAGACTTGAACCTGGTTCATATGCATGACAAAGTAACTTCGCCATCCGTGTAAACTATCTTGTCAACCCTGAGAGGTCAAGTCTTATAACTTCTTCTTACCCCTTGGTACCAAGAATATTCTTTTGTAATGCCTAAATACACAAAATTATTATATATGTTATTATGTAAGTTATCTGTAAAACTCTAAAGAACTACTTAGGCATAATTTTCAATGTACAGGCTATTGAATATCAAGGAATCCTACTTGAGTGTTCAGATCTGTGATATAATTTACTTGTGTAAGACTAATAAAGTTCTGTAAGTATGAGTATGTACATATATATTCATTTATTTATTCACTCATATGTATTTCAAATCTCTGAGCCACTCGGAGGTGAATATAGCCTAGAAAATCAGAGAACTTAGCTTTAAATAGTATTTTCCTTTTGACTAGTTCTTGTAAGTACTATTTGAATTAATCTTTATCCATTATAAAAGTAATATATCTTAGCAAATTTTATATTATCATTAAAATCTTACAAAGGAAGACAAGTTTTATAGAAGATTAAATGGAACATAAAGATAGACACAGATATGTGATAGTAGTCAGAATATTTAAGGGGCTAAAGTTCTACAACACTTAACGACAAAAGCATGACGCTTTAGAAATTGCCTTTCCACCTTGCTTTCCCACGCAGCAGATCAAATAAATCCTCACAGCAACTTTGTAAAGTATAGAGATTAGAGAATAGAGGCTGAGCCTCAAATAACACAACCAAACACGTTTACTATAAGTATTAGGCCTAAAATTGTTTCAAAAACCTATTCTTCTTCCCCTTGAAAAATATTCTACCTCTTTAAAATCTGGACCTTACCTAAAGCTTATTATCACTAGTAGCATCGTTAAATTAGAAAAAGAAAAAGAAAAAAAAAAAAAAAACAGAGGAGCCAGGTGGTAGCGCACTTAGGTTGAGCGCACGTTACAATGTGCAAAGACCTGGGTTCAAGCCCCTGGTCCCCACCCACAAGGGGAAAGCTTTGCGAGTGGTGAAGCAGTGTTGTAGGTGTCTCTTTGTCTCTCTCTCCCTCTCTATCATCCCCTTCCCTCTCAATTTCTGGCTGTCTCTGTGTAATTGAGACTAATACCAAATGATCTCACTATAAGGACAAGGAGGAGAACACAAAGTGAAACGTGGATTGTACCTGGTGTCTCAAAGCAAAAGATTGTAGGGAGAGTGGGAGGAAGAGGCAGAAGAGAATTTAGGGGGTCCTGGTGTATACTAAAACTGTGTCAATGAGTACACTGTAAACCACTAGCCCTCTCAATAAAAAAGTACTCTTCACACCATAAGGACATCACCTAATTAATGCTCACAATCTGCCAGAAAAGGATACATTACCTCTGTTATAGCTGAGGAAGTTCAGGCTAAAAAAAAAAAGAAGATGATGATGAAGAGCCAGAAGTTGTGATGTAATCTGCTGATCTCACAAAACAATTCAGCAAGATGGTGGCACACCTTGTTGAATGCATACATTACACTGCATAAGAACCCAGGTTCAAGCTCATGGTCCCCAACTTCAGAGGGGAAGCTTCAGAAGTGGTGGGAAGTACTGCAGGTGTTTCTCTCTTTCTCTCTCTAACTATAGCCCCTTCCCTCTAAACTTCTCTCTGTCTCTATCCAAATAAATACATATAATTATATAAAGTAAAAAAATAATAAAAATTCAACTAACAAAGCAAACACAACCACAAATGTCTGACTACTGTTTCTGTGAGACAGCAATTTCCATCGTTTTTCAAGTGAAATTTCCCATTGTGATAGTGCAAGTATTCATAAATGTGTCCATGTAATGGATTGCTGAGTTACATGTCTGATGTGTAATCTCAAAGAATTGTCCATTTTACTTTATTAAAGTGAGTCTATTTTTCCAAAGACTTTCAAAAGAAAGAGAATAAGCCATAATCTAAACTGAGTTCTCATATAAGACAAGCTAGAGAAATGTCCCATGAGTGGAAGAAACTGCAGACCTTGGCTATTTCCTGATCTGCAACTAGAGAACCTGTGTAGATCATAACTTCAAGTTCAATATGAAGGCAAGAGACTGCATTCAAAATCAAAAAACAAGGTTCCAGGATATTATCTAAAGAGACATTAGCCTCCAGCTTCATAGTTCCTTATAGTACATACTATTGATATGAAATTCTGCTTAAGTATATTCTACCATGTGTTGGCAGTAGTTAAATACTTGGCATTTATCTCTATCCTTTTCTTTCTCTTTTATGAGCTTTTCCTTAGGGAAAGGAAAGCTACAGTCTTCATTCCTCAGACATCATTATAACTAGGGCTATAACAGCACATTGATTTCTACCAATGAGACCTTGAACCTGGATGAGAACTAGGGAGCAATTCCTGTATTCTAAGTGCTGGCAATGATCCTAGATACAATGTCAGTTATGTTGCTTGGATTCTGCTTCCATTGTCTACTCACCATTTTTACCTAGATGAGATGACATATGTGGCAGTGGTGGGGCTGGGTACAGCAACATTCTCCTGATACCTGGATTGCAGTTATGGTGGTGCATCCTCAGACCTGTTATTTGAATGACAGATGACTGAGACGCACTCCTCTGACTTCAACAATTTTATTTCTCTAATAACCAATGCTGTTTGAAATACAGCATGCTCAATTTCCAGAATTGAACTTTGATTGGCAAACATCGTTTGTATATACATTTAGTACTGAATACAGGATTTTTCATCTTCAGAATTTTACCTTAAAACAGTTTTGGGGTCAGGTGGTGACACACCTGGTTGAGCACATAGGTTACAGTGTGCAAGGACCCATGTTTGAGTGCCCAGTCCCTACCTGCAGGGGGAATGCTTTGCAAGTGGTGCAATAATGTTGCATGTCTCTCTCTCTCTCCCTCTCTATTACCTCCTTCCCCCTCTATTTATGCCTGTCTCTATCCAGTAAATAAAATAAAAATTAAAAAAAAATTTTAAGGGCTAGGGACATAGCATGATGGTTATGCAAAAGACTTCTATGCCTGAAGCTCTAAGGTTTCAGGTTCAATCCCCCACACCACCATAAGACAAAGCTAAGCAGTGATCTGGTCTCTCTCTGTATTTGCAAAAGTGTGCATGTGTGTGTGTGTGTGTATGTGTGTGTGTGTGTGTGTAATAAATAAATAATCTTTAAAGTTTTAAACCCTTTTTTGTTTGGGATATGATGTTAAGAAGACTTAGTCTGTTCTTGTATTGTCCACTCAGTTCTAAAATATTTGGAGAAAAAGAAATGAGAGGCAGGTGTTGCTTCAAAGTAGCCTTTACTTTTTCCTTTTCTTTTCTTTTTTTTTCTTTAGCTAGAACACTACTTAGCTCGGGCTTATGATGGTACTGGGAGTTAAACCCGGGACCTTTGCTTACTCAGGCATGAAAGAATTTTTTGTAGAACCACTATACCATTTTCCCAGTCCTCAAAGTAATATACAATGCCAACTATGTTTATTTGTACACACGGCAAAGCAGCACACTATCCAAGTGAGCTATTTTAATTACAACTTATTTACATGTTTTGTCACCAAGTAAAAGAAAAGACTGCCCATGAACTTTGGCTCTATTTCTATGAAAATTGCTTTTGAAAATTGACAAATATTGCACTGACTCTATAGGTTGATCTAAGTAATATAGATACTTTTATTGTTGTAATTATTGTTGTTATTGATGTCATCATTGTTGGATAGGACAGAGAGAAATGGAGAGAGGAGGGAAAGACAGAGACTGGGAGAGAAAGATAGACACCTGCAGACCTGCTTCACTGCTTCTGAGGCGACTCCCCTGCAGGTGGGGATTCGGAGGCTCCAACTGGGATCCTTATGCTGGTCCTTAAGCTTTGTGCCACCTGTGTTTAACCAACTGTGCTACCGTCAGACTCCTGTAATATAGATATTTTAATGAAATTATTTCTTTAATTCCATAAGCATAGATATATTTTTCATTACTTTGTATATTTATCTTTTTTAAAGTGTCTTATACTTTTCAGAATATTAGCCTTCCACTTCTTGATTAAATATATTCCAAGTTACTTAATTCTTATTAATGATAGGGTTCTTTCCCTAAATTATCTTTCTGCTAGTTCATTATTTGCATATATATGCAATCAATGTTTATTTATTTATTTAGTGTCTGCCAATTTGTTATATTCATTCATTAATAAAGTATATTAGTTATAATTTGCATTCCATAAAGGGAACTTATTTTTAACCATACAATTTGATGAGCTTTGACAAAATATAAACAATTTTAACCAATATGACAATAAAGATATACAATATTTTATCACTCCAAAAGTCTTTTCATATTCTTTACTATTATTATTATTAGGAGGAGAAGGAAGAGGAAGATTAATGGTTTACAGTAACTTGAGTTGATGGTACATGTGCAAAATTTCTCAGTTTTCTGCAAAACACTCTAAGCCCCAGCCTAGGACCTCCTCTACCATCTTGCACCAAGACCTGAAAATTTCCCCTTCCTCCAGACACCTTTACTTTGGTGCAATACAAACTTCTGCTTTGTGTTGCCCTTCCTGTTCTTATTTAATATTATTCTGTCTATGAGTGAGATCATCCTGTATTTATCCTTCTCTTTCTGGCAGATCTCACTTAACATGATTCCTACAAGCTCCTGGCAGGATTATGTGAACAAGGTGAATTCATCATTTTTAATAGTTAACTAGTATTCTCTAGTGTATATATACCATAATGTCCTCAGGCACTCATTTGTTGTACTACATCTAGGTGCTTCCAGGTTTTGGCTATTACAAATCATACTGCTATGAACATTGGTATACACACATCTTTTTGGGTGGAAATGTGTTGCTTCATAGGATATATGCCCATGGGGAGGGTTGCAGGGTCATAGGGTATGTTCATTTCTAGCATTCCGAGAGTTCTTCAAACCACCCTCCATAGGGGTTGGACAACTTATATCCCCACCAGCATTGCAAGAGGTTTGCTTTACTACCAAAGCTCTCCAGCATTTATTGTTACTGTCCTTTCTGACTTATGACATTGTACTGGGCTGAAGTGGTGTCTCATTGTTGTCTTTATTTGCATTTCTCTGACAATCAATGACTTGGAGCATTTTTTCATATGTTTGTTGGCATTTTGGATCTCTTCTCTGATGAATATTCTGTTCATATCCTCTCTCCACTTATGGATGGGGTAGTTTTTTGTTTTGTTTTTGTTTTGCTTTGTTTTTTGTTGTTGTTGCTGAGTTTGGTGTGCTCTTAACTCTTTATACATTTTGGTTAATTGCCTTTTGTCTGATGTACGGCTTATAAAGATCTTCTCTGATTCTGTAAGGAGTTTCTTTGTTTGGGTGGTGGTTTTCATTTGCTTTGCAGAAGCTTTTTAGTTTGATGTTGTCCCATGGGTTTATTTTTGTCTTAGTCTTTGCAATTGGATTTGTATCAATGAAGATACCTATAAAATTTAGATGGAAAAGAGTTTCACCAATATTTTCCTCTAAGTACCTGAAAGTATCTGGTAGAACATCCAAGTCCTTGATCCATTTGGAATTTACTTTTGTTTCTGGAGAAAAGTAGTGGTTCAGTGTCATTCTTCTGCACGTTTCAAGCCAACTTTTCCCAGCGTTGTTTGTTGAAGAGACTCTTCTTTCTCCATTTAATAGTTTGAGATCCCTTGTTAAAAATTAGATACACATAGGTATAGGGGGTTATATCTGGGATCTCCATTCTAGTCTACTGGTCAGTGTGTCCATTTCTGTTCCAGTAGCAGGCAGTTTTGATTACAGTGGCCCTGTAATATAGTTTAAGATCTGGGAATATTGGAGCCCTATTTGAGGAGTCCTGAGATTCTCAAACAGACATGATGGGCCTACACCTCAAATAATCCCTCTCTCCATTGTTACCAGTCATCTCTATCGGAAACAACAAAACAGACCCCTTTGTGGGCCCCCATAGGACCTTGCCCTCAACTTAGAAAAACAACAGTAGAGAATGTTCCATCCTCTGAAGGGAAGCTGGACAACATACTCTATACTACACCTGAGGAAGATGTGTCCTGATATTGGGGCAGCTTGGAATATTCCTACTCATGACCACAGAATATGAGCTCAGATCTACAGGGATGCAGAGGGCACATAGGCTCCTGAGCTGAATATGGGTCCCAGATCACATCACATCGACGGGTTTTAGAGTCAGCAATATTTATACACCTTTTCTATGTTTGGGAGCTACTCTCTTCCATGATCCAGCTTTCTGGGCCTTTTTTCCAGCCATGACATCATCTCCCCAGACAATAACTTGCATATCCACATGCATATCAGATTTCAGGCTCAGGGTAAAAAAACTAGTATAGCCACAGGCCCTTTGGAATATAACTAAAATATGCCTACTAGCTATCTACAAAACAGAGACTTCCCTGGACAGAC
The DNA here is from genome assembly GCF_950295315.1 of Erinaceus europaeus. NCBI lineage: Eukaryota > Metazoa > Chordata > Mammalia > Eulipotyphla > Erinaceidae > Erinaceus > Erinaceus europaeus. Next base: position 79,340,655 of record NC_080172.1, on the reverse strand, counting down.
AACCACACCAATGTGTCCTAGAGCTCCAATTCCCCAGAACCCCACCCCACTAGGGAAAGAGAAAGGCATGCTGGGAGTATGGATTGACCTGTCAATGCCCATGTTCAGCAGGGAAGCAACTACAGAAGTCAGACTGTCCACCTTCTGCATCCCACAATGACCTTGGGTCTATACTCCCAGAGGGTTAAAGAATAGGAAAGCCATCAAGGGAGGGGATGGGATATAGAGTTCTGGTGGTGGGAATTGTGTGGAGTTGTACCCCCTCTTATGCTATGGTTTTGTCAGTGTTTCCTTTTTATAAATAAAATAAAATAAAATAAAATTTTAAAAAATTCTGCATAAAAAAGATCTGGGAATATGATGCCTCCAGTGTTGTTTTTTTCTCTCAAAATTATTTTGGCAATTCTAGGTGTTTTCTAGTTTCAGAAAAATGTTTATAACTTTTGTTTTATAGGAAGTGGTCACCTCACAAATGGTGAAGCAGTTCTGCAGGTGTCTATCTGTTGTTGTGACGGTCTGGTGTCGGGCTGCACCGCGGAGAAGAGAGTGGACGTCCAGAGCAAAGGGGTAAACAAATCTTTATTATAGGATGGGGGGCTTGGTTCAGACCACGTGGGGCCAGCCGGCAATGGCGTCCCCGCTACCTGACCACAGGGGGAGAGAAGGGGGCGAGATCTGAGAGAGGGGGAGCTGAGAGCCCAGAGAGGGGGGGAGTGAGGAGGCTTTTTATTCGGAGACAACCAGGGGTGACATGTGGGGCCAGGATTGGTTGAAGGGGGCACTGCTAGGATTTTGCGGGGTGTAGTAAAACCTGGGGGCGGAGACTGCATCAGAATAACTCCTCAGCAACATCTATCTTTCTCTCCCCCTCTCTATCTTCCCTCCTCTCTTGATTTACCTCTGTCCTAGCCTACAACAGCAACATAGCAACAACAACAATAATATCAACAACAACAAGGACAATAAAATGAGAAAAAATGGCCTCCAGGCCAACTGGACTTCCCTGGGCAGATGACCCCACCATGTGTCCTGGAGCCCTGCATCCCCAGAGCTCTATCCCACTAGGGAAAGAGAGAGACAAGTTGGGAATATGGATCAACCTGTTCAGCATGGAGGCAATTACAGAAGGCAGGTCTTCCATCACTGCACCCCATAATGACCCTGGGTCCATACATGCAGAGGGTTAAAGAATAAGAAAGCTATCAGGGGAGGGGATGGGATATGGAGTTCTGGTGGTGGGAACTGTGTGGAGTTGTATCCCTCTTATCCTATTTTCTTGTCAGTGTTTCCATTTTATAAATAAAAATTTTTTTTAAATGGCCTGCAGGGAGTCGGGCGGTGGCGCAGCAGGTTAAGCGCATGTGGCTCAAAACACAAGGACCAGCGTAAAGATCCCAGTTCAAGCCCCCGGCTCTCCACCTGCAGAGGAGTTGCTTCACAGGCAGTGAAGCAGGTCTGCAGGTGTCTTTCCCTCCCCCTCTCTGTCTTTCCCTCCTCTTTCCATTTCTCTCTGTCCTATCCAACAATAACGAAATCAATAACCACAACAATGTTAAACAACAAAGGCGAAAAAAGGGAAAATAAATAAATAAATATTTTTTAAAAATTTAAAAATAGCCTCCAGAAGCAGTGGATTTGTAGTGCAAGCACTGAGCCCTAGCAGTAACCCTGAAGGCAAAAAAAGATTGGTGAGAACATGATGGAGGTTACATTAAATTTGTATACGGCTCTGGGTAAAGTATTCATTTTTATGATATTAATTCTTCCAATCATTGAACATCTTTCCACCTATTTATACCCTTTGAGTTTTCAGTATATTGCCTGATAATTTCCAGGAGCTTTCTGCTAGGTCTTTATGTTTTTCTGTATATACTGTTATCATTTGCAAATAATGACAGTTTGACTTTTTCTTTTCCAATCTTTAGTTCCTTGCTCTTGCCTGATGGCTATGGCAAGTACCTTCAATACTATGTTGAATATTAACAGTGATAATGGACAACCTTGTCTAGAGCCTGATAAGTGGGAATGCTTTCAGTTTCTCACCACTGAGTATGATGTTGGATGTTGGCTTACTGTATGGACTCCATTAAGTTAAAGAACTTTGCACTGATTCCTATTTTTTATAATGTATTGATCATGGAGGGATGTTGGATTTTGTCAAGATTTGGATTTTATCTGCATCTACTGAGATAATCAAGTGGTTTTTGTTTTTATTTTATTGATGTAGTGAATCACATTAATTGATTTGTGTATATTGAACCAGCCTTGTGTCCTTAGGTTAAATCCTACTTGGTCATGATGAACAGTCTTTTTAATATACTGCTGTATCTGGTTGACTAGGGTTTTATTCAGATTTTAGCATCTTGTTAGTCAGTGATATTGGTCTATAGTTTAATGTTTTTTGTTGTGTCTCTGCTTTTGGTATCAGTGCTGTTGTCTTCAGAGAAGCTAGAAGGGAGTATTCCTGTGTTTTCAATCTTTTGGAAGAGCTTAAAAAGTATAGGTGTTAACTTTTCCTTGAAGGTTTTGTAGAATTTTTCTGTAAAACCATTTGGTCCTGTAATTTTATTTTTGGGAGATCTTGATAATTTTCAAACTTTTTGGCTATGATTGGACTGTTCATGTTTTCTAGTTCTACTTTGTTCAATTTTGGAAGGTTATATGTTTTTAGGGACTCTTTTGTATTAGTGATTTAATAATGATTAACAAGACTGTAAGATAACAGGTACAAATCTCACTATAAGAGTTCCATATATCATCACCTCTACTGGAAGCTTTCCTATTCTATTCTTTATTGGGTGCAGAAAGTGGAAAACCTGGCTTCTATAATTCCTTCTCCACTGAGTGTGGTCATAAGCAGGTTGATCCATACATAAGCTTGTTTCTATCTTTCCTTAGTGGGGTAGGGCTCTGGAGAGGTGAGGTTCCAGTGCATATTGGTGAGGTTACCTGCCCAGGGAAATCAGGATGGTGTCATGGTGGCATATGCAAATTGGTGACTGAAAGGTAGTAAGATATAAAGCAGGACAAATTGTCTGATAAACAGAAAATTAAAGGTAAGAATAGAGCAGATGAAACTAAAGGTCTTTGTGTGGGAAGAAGCTAGGAAGTCTGTTTTAGGTATGTTCTAAGGGGCCCATGACTTTAGTAATTTTTGCCTGAGCCTGATAGCTAACATGCAGGTAGGCTAAAAGATGGTGTCAGAGTTGAGGATAGGGCTAGAAAGGTGGAGTAGGGCAGAGAGTAGCTGCCAAATATGAGTAAAGTATGTAAGTACCATTAACTATAAACCCCATCGATCTAACGTAGGGCCCATATTTATTCATATTTAGCAAAGGAACATGTGTAACCTCTGCATCCCTGTCAGTCTGAGCTCACACTCCACATCACAGCTAGGAACATTCTAAGCTGTACTCATTTCTGGACCAGTCTTCTTCAAGTGGCAGAGCAGGTTGACCCAGCCTCCTTTTGGAGAGTGGGGAAGTCCCTACCATGCTACTCTATGGGGAGTGCAAGGTTATGGATAGGCTCACAAGAGGGCTTATGATGATGTTGCTGATGGCAGTGACCAGTGATGGTGGAGAGAGGGATCTGTTAGAGGTCTAAGTTCATCATATCTATGTGGGAATCCAAGGATTCTCTGACTAGAGCCCCAGGTGATGGGGTGGTCTGGTAGTGATCAAAAAGGCCATCATTTAAGTATGCCAGTCTCTTGCTTTTAGCCAGCTTTTGTAGTCCTTACTTTATCTGACAAGGTTAGATTTAAAGTGACTGAGGAAAGTGAAGTAGCAAGTTGGAGAGAGGGTATCTCAATCTAAGTAGTAAATGTTTGATTAAGTACTTTATAGTGTCTTTTACTTTAAGGTGTATATTTTCCTCTAGCTTATGAATAGCTGTGCACTTGTATCCCATCCCTTAGGACCTGGTCTATATCTGATCTTTAACTTTGTTAGAGAGTGCACCATTTGAAATGAAACTAGGGATTCCCATGTGTTAGGAAAAGCCTCACCAGAGTATTGGAGCTGGAGAGTTGACATCTCAGGCTTGGCGTCTCGAGATACAGTCCAAAGTGAAATATGGCAAGGTGTCTCTGCTTGCATTGATTTGGTTGAGGTCAGCAGATACTGTATCAAATGATAGGGATCAAGAGAAGCATTAAGAAATACAAGCAAAATTCCAGTGATTCCAGAACTGGGAGAAATAGTTTATTTTATTTTATTTTTATTTTTTAATTCTTTATTTATAAAAAGGAAACATTGACTAAACCATAGGATTAGAGGGGTACAACTTCACACAATTCCCACCACCAGAACTCTGTATCCCATCCCCTCCCCTGATAGCTTTTAAAGAGAATGAGGGAGGTCCCTCATTTTCTTATAGTTTAAGAAGGCAATCGCTAATTATTATTACAAGGAAGGTCCATTTTTAGCCTTATTTTTAGAGAGTTCTCCAGACTGCTCTCCACAGAGGTTGGACCATTTACAGTCCCACCACCTGTGCAAGAGGGTTGCTTTACCACCAAACTTCTCCAGTATTTGTCGTTACCATCATTTCTGACTTATGACATCCTATTAGGATGAAGTGGTATTGTCTTTATTTGCATTTCTCTGACAATCAGTGACTTGTGCATTTGTCATATGTCTTTGGCCTTTTAGATATCTTCTGTAGTTGATAATCTGCTCACATCCTCTCCCCAGTTTTAAATGGGGTCATTAGTTGTTGTTGCTAAGTTTGGTGAACTCTACATATTTTTTTTTATTAGGCTCTTGTCTGATGTATGTCATATAAAGATCTCCCATTTTGAGAGTAGTCTCTTTGTTTGGATGATTTCTTTTGCTGTGCAGAATCTTATCAGTTTGATGGAGTTTACATTTAATAGTAGTTATATTCTTTACTCATATTTGGCAGCTACTCTCTGCCCTACTCCACCTTTCTAGCCCTATCCTCAACTCTGACACCATCTCCCCAGACAATACTTTTAGCCTACCTGCATGTTAGCTATCAGGCTCAAGCAAAAATTACTAAAGTCATGAGCACCTTGGAACATACCTAAAACAGACTTCCTAGCTTCTTCCCACACAAAGACCTTTAGTTTCATCTGCTCTATTCTTACCTTTAATTTTCTGTTTATTAGACAATTTGTCCTGCTTTATATCTTACAACATTTTAGCCACCAATTTGCATATGCCACCATGACACCATCCTGACTTCCCTGGGCAGGTGACCTCACCAATATGCCCTGGAACCTCACCTCTCCAGAGCCCTACCCCACTAGGGAAAAATAGAAACAAGCTTGGGTATGAATCAACCTGCCTATGACCATACTCAGCGGAGAAGCAATTACAGAAGCCAGGCCTTCCACCTTCTGCACCCCATAAAGAATTTTGGTCTATCCTCCCAGAGGAGTTAAGAATACAGAAGCTTCCAATGGAGGGGATGAAATACAGAAATCTGGTAGTGGGATTTGTATGGGATTGTACCTCTGTTATCTTAAAATATGTTAATCATTGTTAAATCACTAATAAAAAAAACAGAAAGAATTAAAAGACACAGTTTAGAACAATTATTATTTATCCTCCCTAATAGTCACAATCTGGCACTGTCTAATAACTATTCTATATCTGAAAATAACTTCAGTTTTGTGATTTTTTTATTATAGTAAGAGGGCATTTCATACACTAGCTATTTAGTGATGGTCAGAAATAGAAGTAATTGGAATTTATAATATGAAATTCTTAAACTACAAATGCCTTTGGGAATGAGCTTCATTTAATTCAGCTTTCTGCACTCCAGGAGCTTGTAGCCTGTTAGAGCACCAACTAGCATATCCAAACCTATTGCAGGTTCAATCTCTACCACTCTTATGCAGAGCTAAGCAGTGATCTGGTCCTCTTACTTTCTCTCCCTGCTTTTTTGTTCTCTCTCACATATGCAATAAATATTTTTTTAAAATAATTTAAAACTTTCATTTTTCCCTCACCTTAAGGATCTCAGTGAGAACTGAGGTTTAGAATAAGATACAGAACACTAAGTTCTAAATTATTAATCTACATTTAAGGTTACTGTAGTTTAAGAATGAGTGAAAATACATTCATTAAAGGTTTTCTGGGATCTGTAGATAGTGCCTGCTATTATGCATGGGATCCATATTTGAACATCTGGATTATGACACAAGTAAAATTCAGTGCTGTAGTGTCTCTCCTTTTCTCTCTTTTTGCCTGTATGAAAAAATTTGTCTTGGAGCAGTGAAGCCCAGGTGGCAATAAAATATTGTGAGAGTTAGAATGATCACTTTGATTGTTTCAGTTCAACAGAAAATTGCATACATATGTTCATTTCATGACCTTGAGTAAACTGCTTTAGTACATTGTATTATTAACATATTGATCATTTGCATTTTTCATGCTTATTGCTTTATTTTCATTTATCCAGGAATGTATATAAACATTAAAGTATATTTTCTAGTCTTTGGTAAATTGCTTTGGAGAAAACTTTTGATTTATCTTCCTGAAGAGCAGGGCAAGAAGTACCATTAAAACAAATCTCATTTATTTCCCCAAGTAGATAATTGCCCATAGTGAGTTTGCTGGGAAAAAAAAGTTGTACCTGGACATAAGAAAGAAGAAAGCTCAAATCATGCCAAAATGAAAAATTGAATCAGTGCCTGAGTAGGTTAAAATGGCCTTCCCAGCCCTCAATACAGCACTTGGCCTACTTTTTCTTAAGATTTTTGTTTCTGACTCCAAGTTTGTCATTTCTGTAATGGGCTTTTAAATGATTTTTTTTTTTCAGAAAGGCAGTATTTATCATGGTGGTAGAAAGAGTCGTGGGATGGGACCTGGGAGAACTGGGTTATAGCCTGGCTAGTTCTGTGCTTCTATGAGCTGTGTGATTTGGGGAAAATTATTTACCTTGTCTGAGGTTTAGGTGAGAACAGTGTTTTTCATTCAGTTTCTTTTGTGCTTGTTTGTTTTAATATTGGTTTTAAAACTGGAGATACTGTATCTAAAATTAAATTTCATCAAAGTGCAGTATAGAGAGGAGATGGAAGTGGATCTTTTCTGATTGATGAGAAAATCCTAGCTCATCCTCTCCCATTGTCTCTGGGAGTGCCTGAAGGCAGCCCAGGGCACCCTTGAGAAGAATGTAAAATCCAAGGGACTACATGAATTATCTTCTAATGATAGCTACTTTTGATTGCAACTTACTATGATATTTTCTCCACTCTGCATTTCAACCACTGTAGCCCAGAGAACAATTTCTTTTTCTACAAAGGCATTATAATATAGAAAATATAATAAAAGATTTGAGTACAGAGGGCTGGGCGGTGGTGCACTGGGTTAAGGGCACATAGTGCAAAGTGCCAGGACCCGTGCGAGGATCCCAGTTAAAGCACCAGCACCTCACCTGCAGGGGAGTCCCTTCACAAATGGTGAAGCAGGTCTGCAGGAGTCTATCATTGTCTCCCCCTATCTTCCTCTCCCTTCTCAATTTCTCTCTGTCCTATCCAATAAAATCAAAAAGATGGCCACAGGAGCAGTGGATTCGTAATGTAGGCACAGAGCCTACAGTGATAACCCTGGAGGCAAAAAAAAAAAAAAAAAAAAAGACTTGAGTACAGTCTTGTGTCCACCTCCTCCTACCTAAAGAATCTTTGAGAGAAAAAAAAAATCACCTTTCTGAACTTCAATTATTATTATTACTATTATTACCACCAGGGGTGTGCCAGGCTTCAGTGCTTGCACAACAAATCCACTGCTCCCATTGACCTTTTTTTTTTCTTTTTTAATAGGACAGAGAGAAACTGAGAGGGGAGGAGGATAGAAGGAGAGAGAGCAAAACACCTGCAGTACTTGATTCACCTCTCATGAAGCTTCCACCCCCCAAGTGGGAAGCTGGACTTGAACCCAGCTACTTGTTCATGGTAATTTATGTGTTTAAGTATGCCACCTGGCACCTACTTTTCTTCAAAGTAGGGGTACAAATGAAATATATTTTATAATCAAAATATATGAAAATGCTTGTTAAATAATGAATTATCATTTAAGTGCTAGCACTTATCAGTAAGTAGGAAAAGCAGTTTATGAAATGAAAGGAGAAATTATGAAGCTACAATCTAGATTAGTGATTAAGATATTCTGGAAATACAGTATTATATTATGGATAAGAACAATGCTTTAGAATAAATTTTCTGGATTTGTACCTTGTGCCCTCCATTTATCACCAGTATGACTCCCTGATCCCAACTTTCCTCATTTATAAAGTGATGAAAATTGGAGACCTATATTGAGGATTATATAAATTTTAGGATTTGAGGATTTAGAGTTAATATACCTAGACATTATTTTAAAATACCCAGTAAATATGATCATCTGAAGAGGTGTTGAATTTTAGCTATCATAACATTATAAAAATAATCCTGATATTTTTTCAAAATGATGGTAACAAGTGATATCCTGCCAAGTTGTAACATTCTAAAAAGTAATCTACAGATGCTACTCACAGACCTAAGGTTCTATTCTAAACATACTTGCTTCCATTTTTATGGGTTTTTTTTTCACATTTAATTATGAAATACTACTTCCCAATATACTGTAATACAGTTTTTTAAAAATATTTGTTTACTTTCCCTTTTGTTGCCCTTGTTGTTTTATTGTAGTTATTGATGTCGTTGTTGTTGGATAGGACAGAGAGAAATGGAGAGAGGAGGGGAAGACAGAGAAGGAGAGAGAAAGACACCTACAGAGCTGCTTCACTGACTGTGAATTGACTCCCCTGCAAGTGGGGATTCGGGGGCTTGAACCCTGATCCTTACACTGGTCCTTGTGCTTTGGCGCCATGTGCACTTAACACACTGCGCTACCGTCTGACCCCCCAACACAGTTTATTGTTTTAGTTGCTTATTTAAAGATGGAGAGAGAATGTTACCTATAATAGAATATCTTCAAAGAAGCTACAAATGTATACTTTAAAATAATTGAAAATAACTTGCTTTATAAAGAAAGATTTACCTTAATACTCAAAAAATTATACATGTTAAGTATTATCATAATAACGCTGGTGTCTGTTTCCCCACTTTTGTCCTAAGTGACTAGGAAATCTATCCGGAAAAGACATCTGTACCCAGTAGGAAAATTTTTTTCTGCAGGTCACCAAGGTGTTTTCTACCCATGTTTTAGCTTACCTAAGGCTTTCCCTTCAGCAAAAGGGTATTATTTGGGGCAAGGAATTAGTTTACCTTACAGGCAACCAACTAGAACTGACTCTTTTGATAAAGTAATTAATTAATTATATTGCCACTAGGATTATCCCCGGGGCTTGGCACATGTATGATGAATTGACAGCTTTTGGCAGCCATTTTTCTCTCTCTCTCTCTCCCTCTCTCTCTACCTCTCTCTCTTTCTGTTAGAGACAGAAACTGGGAGGGAAGAAGAGATAGGGAATGAATGACACCTGGAATACTGCTTCACCACTTGAGTAGGTGAAGGACTTGCTGGTGGGATCTGGGGGACCTGAATCCTCTACTTGCTCACGATAACATGCACCTTACTGTGTATGCCACAGTCTAACCCTGGGAACTCACGCTCCTTTAAAGCATAGCATCCTAAGGAGGTAAATATGATGCAGTTCTGGGATATTCAAATACACTAACAGAGAATGTTCAAAGAATGAAAGCTTGACATACTACCTGACCTGGGAAGGAATGGAACTGCACTTTACTCCCTAATCTTCTCTTCATATAGCTTCTCCACTGAGCCATCTATGCAGATTAAAAGATTAACCTCATAGCAAAGACTAACCCCTGATTGGGTTGAATTTAATCGCTGCCTTTTAACTGGTTCATACAGACATATTTCAGTCAATAGAACAAATGAAAATGTTTCCTGGAATCCGTAGGGACTGTTTTCCTTTAAGAGACTGACTTTTCTCTTATACCCAATTTTGTTCCCTTTTGCTACTGCCAGTCATACAGCTGCCATTTTGGGAAGGAACTAACACAATTTAATTAGTTTTATATTACTTTTAGACAAAAATGAACTAACATAAACAAATCTTCTGATATATGAGGTTGCTACTTTATCACGGTAAAAGATTCTGGAACATATTGACACCATGGAAGTGTTAGAGCAAGAGCAAAGCAAACTTAGATGTTGGTCTCTACTCCACCATTTACCAACCCGGGGAAATTTTTGAGATTTCTTTTTCTTTTTTTCTTTTTTCTGCCTCCAGGGTTATCACTGGGGCTCAGTGCCTGCACTACAAATCCACTGCTTCTGGAGGCCTTTTTTTCCCCATTTTTGTTGCCATTGTTGTTGTTATTATTGCTAATGTTGTGGGATAGGACAGAGAGAAACCGAAAGAGGAGGGGAAGACAGAGACCTGCAGAACTGCTTCATAGCTTGTGAGGCAATTCCCCTGCAGGTGAGGACCCGGGGGCTCAAATTGGGGTTCTTGGGCCCATCCTTGAGCTTCATACCCTGTGTGTTTATCGCACTTCACTACCACCCCTCCGCTCAATATCTTTCAATGTCAGTTTCCTCACCTATAAGATACCTGATTTGCCCTGTCCACTTCTGGTGAAGATAACATAAAACACGACTATGGTAAGTAGTAATTAAAACAAGAAATTCTTACTAAAAAACTAATTGCTGAGCAATGTGTAAGAATTCTTGCTTTTTAAATGCTCTTCATAGAAAGAGTTGTCTCTATCCATGAAAATCTATACTATGCACTAATTTAAATAGCAGTGTAGGGCTTTGTGGTGTAGCAAGGTGACTCTGAATGAAGTAACTCCAATAATCTAGTGAGACCTTTCCTAACAGATGGAACTACCTAATTTCATTTCAAATGGCTGCACTCCCTAACAAAGTTACAGACCCTACGTATAGGCTAGGGCCTAGGGAACTGGATACATGTATACAGGCATCTGTAACTTAGGGGCAACTATATACCTCAAAGTAAAAGTGCTTAACATCCCACTGTGACTAGACTGAGAACTAATAACTAGACAGGCAAGTAGAAAGGCATATAGAAGACACCATAAATAAGCTAATCAAATATTTTTTTACTTGGGCCTAGACACCCTCCTTTCATACCCTCTACTTCACTTCCCTCAATAACTCTTTCTACTCAACTAACTACACAAAAGAAAGTAAGCAAGATATATCTCCTAATCTCTTTTGACAATATAAACATTATTGTTACCCCTTAATAATCTTTAGAAGACACACTGTATAAAGTTGGCCAAGAAATATACTGGATATACATATCAACTAAGGACAATAATTGTTATATGACAACCTTTATTAGAATCATCTAACAAGTAAATGCAATAAAACTTAAGGTTACCTTAGACCCCACTAAAAACGTAGGTCTATTTCCTCTCTATCTTGAGACCAGACCTCATAAACCTAATACTGTTTTGAATATAACAAGTAATATTCAAGGCTTTAACAACTGGAAGAAAATCTAAGATCACCAGATAAAGAAAGGACCACAAAAGCTGGATAATGGCAGTAGACTAGATCACTTAATTATGACCTTTCTGTTCAACAATACCAGGCCACCCCATCATCGGTGGCCCTAGTCAGGAAATCCTTGAATTTTCCCCATAGATACAATGGACCTAGACCTCTAACAGATCCATCTCTCCACCATCATTGGTCCATTCCATAAGGAATGTCATTATGAACCCTCTTGTGGACTTCTCCAGAATCTTTCCCTCACTATAAAGTGGTAATGGTAGGGACTGCCCCACTCTGAAGGTCTGCCCCACTCTGCCACTTGAGGAAGATCCTAAAATGAATAGAGCCTAAAATGTTCCCAGCTGTGACCATGGACTACAAGCTCAGTCTGACAGGGAGGTTGTACAGGTTTTAGTGCTAATTATGAATCAATAGGAGGCCCCGGTTGGATCAATGTGGTAAATAGTTAATAGCATTTATATATTTTCTTTAAGTTGGCAAGCAACTCTCTGTGCTAATCCTGTTTCCTAGGTCTATTCTCAACTCTAACACCATCTTCTCAGACAATATTTCTTTTTTAAAAAATAAAATGTGGGGGTCGGGCGGTAGCGCAGCAGGTTAAGCGCACGTGGCGCAAAGCGAAAGCACCGCTGTTAAGGATCCCAGTTCGAGCCTCCAGCTCCTCACCTGCAGGGGAGTCGCTTCACAGGCTGTGGAGCAGGTCTGCAGGTGTCTATCTCTCTTTCCCCCTCTGTCTTCCCTTCCTCTCTCCATTTCTCTCTGTCCTTCCAACAGCGAACAACATCGACAACAACAATAATAACCACAACAAGCAACAATAACAAGGGCAACAAAAGGGAAAAAATGTATTAGTTGTTTAATATGGGTTTGCAAAATTACTAGATAGCAGGGGTTCAGTTCCACACTGTTCCCAGCACCAGAGTTCTGTGTCCACATTTCCTCCAATGGAAATTGCAGTGGTTCTCCCAAGGTCACAGATATGGGTTGGCTATTATTTCTATAAAGATCTGTGTTGAAGAAGTTTTCTGATCCCAGATTTCTTGATATTTGTTGTTAGTAGAAGTCCTACTGATTTTACCTAAAGCCTCCATGTTTACAGTGCATGTCTGGTTGACTGTTAACAGATGCCCAGTAAGTAAGGCTTCATGAACTTATTTATGTCACAACTCCCTCCCCCTTAAGGCAGAAGTATGCTGAGTGTCAGAAAGTTATAATGGTAGCTCACAGGCCTTCAGATTATGCAAAATGCATATCTGTAACTGCAATCTCTGGCTACTTCCCTGAAGGGCTTAGGGTTTGTGCACAATGGAGTGACCTGGATATTTCTAAGGCATTATAAAATAGCACCTTACTAATGACATTCAGACAACGACTATTATAATCAAGGTTTAATACATTCTTGATGTCTCTCAGGCCTCGACAGTAATATGTTTTTTGACAGTTGTTTCTATTTTGTTAACCAAAAGTCATATTTTTTATCTTCCTGTTACTTTTGATGTGTTTATCAATAAATACTCTGCTTGGAGTTCTGATCATAAGCACACCTGACATTCTCCCATCTTGAGGTGTCTAGGTGCTGTCTCTCCAGACTCTTCAGATAAACTGTGAAGTGACTAAAGTTATTTTTTTCTCAACCCTGAGAGCATCAGATTTCAGGGTCCTGGTATCTAAGGCTGCTGTACCTGTGCCTTAGATACCATGGATCTATCTATCTATCTATCTATCTGTCTACCAGAAACAAAAGTAAATTCCAAATGGATCAAGGGCTTGGATATTAGACCAGAAATAATAAATACTTAGAGGAAAATATTGGTGGAATTGTTTTCCATCTATATTTCACAGGCATCTTTAAGGATACAAATCCAAATGCAAGTCTGATTGGTGGTGCGTCTGATTGAGTGCACATGTTACAATGCATGAGGAGCCAGGTTCAAGCTCCTGGTCCCCACCTGCAAAGGGAAAACTTTGCAAGTAGCAAAGCAGTGCTGCAAGCATCTTTCTGTCTCTCTCCTTCTCTGTCTCCCCTTCCATATACATTTCTGGCTGTCTCTGTCCAATAAATAAACAAAGATGTTAAAAAATTTAAAAATCCAAATATAAGAACGATTAAAACAAAAATAAACTAGCGAGACTACATCAAATTGAAAAGCTTTTGCATAACAAAAGAAATCACCACCCAAATAGACTATTTACAGAATGGGAAAAGATCTTTAACATCAGACAAAAGGCTAATAACCAAATATACAATGAGCTCACCAAACTCAACAACATAAAAACCAAATGACCCCATCCATAACTGGGGATAGTATATGAACAGAATATCCACCAAAGAAGAGATCCAAAAGGTCAAAAGACATATGCTCTAAATCACTGGTTGTCGCAGAAATGCAAATAAAAGAATAATGAGATACTGCTGCACCCCTGTAAGAATGTCCTACATCAAAAAAAAAAAAATAGTAACATGCTGGAGTAGTTGCTGGGGTAAGGAAACTCTTCTGCACTCCTAGTGGGAATGTAAATGGGTCTATCCCCTGTGGAGAGCAGCCTGGAGAACTCTCAGAATGCTAGAAGTGGATTTGCCCTATGGCCTGGCAGTTCCTCTCCTGGGGATATATCCTAAGGAGTCTAACACACCCACCCAAAATGGGTGTATATACATATGGTCATAACAGCACAAGTTGTAATAGCCCAAACCTGGAAACAACCTAGGTGTCCAACAACAGATGGGTGTGTGAGAAAGCTGTGATAGAAACACAATGTAATAGTACTCAGCTATTAAGAATAATGAATTCACCTTCTTCATCTTAGTTTGGATGGAGATTGAAGGAATCATGTTAAGTGAAATAAGCCAGAAAAAAAAAAGAATGAATAAGGGATGATCTCACTCATGGAAGAAGTAGAGAAATAAGAACAAAAGGGAGAGGCAGTGGTGCAACAGGTTAAGAACACATAATATACTTCACAAGTGAAGTAGGTCTACAGGAATCTTTCTCTCCCCCTCTCTATATTTCCCTTCTTTCTCAATTTCTCTTTGTCGTATCCAATACATTGGGAAAAATATGGCTTCCAGGAGCAATGGATTCATAGTGTAGCCACAGAGCCCCAATAATAAACCTGGAGGCAAAAAGGAAAAAAAAAAAACAAGAATTAAAAGTTGAAACACAAAGTAGAATGTGGACTGGGTTTTGGTGTATTGGACAAAAGTAAAGGACACTTGCCAGCATGTGGGGATGGAGGCTTTCAGGTACTGTTGCCTGATGGTGGAAGAAGACCTAAGTACATGGTGAGAGCGTTTTGCATAAAACGGAGACATTTTACACATGTGCCAACAACTCAATTTATTATAAATCAATAATCTCCATAATAAAAATTGGAGAAAAAAAAAGTGTCATGGGTGGGGGCTGGGCCATGGCACACTGGGTTAAGCACACGTAGCATGAAGTGCAAGGACCTCCGAAAGGATCCCGGTTTGAGTCCTTGGCTCCCCACCTGCAGGGGAGTCGCTTCACAAGCAATGAAGCAGGTCTGCAGGTGTCTATCTTTCTCTCCCCCTCTCTGTCTTCCCCTCCTCTCTCCATTTCTCTCTGTCCTATCCAGCAATGACAACAGCAGAAGCAACAACAATAATAACAATGGAAAAAAGATGGCCTCCAGGAGCAGTGGATTCATAGTGCAGGCACTAAGCCCCAGTAATAACCCTGGAGGCAAAAATAGTAATAATAATAATAATAATAAAGTGTAGTGCTAAGAAAGAAAGTTATAAACACATCATTTCTGAGGCAGTGACTGATAATAGGAAAACTGCCTTGTCAGGTTCTATCAAAGCCTGAGACAATGTCACTCTAATTTCTGAGAACATCTGAACCTCTCAGGCAGTGAGCAGGGTTTTAAAGTTTAGGGCTAGGTGGGGGACAGCTCAGGAGAGAACTTGCAGATGCATACCCTGGCTTTTTCTGGAAGTTTCCACAAATTCTTCAGATAAGAGTCTGTTAGATATATAAGGAAGACAGCACAGTGATTATGCAAAAGGACTTTCATGCCTGAGCCTCCAGAGACTCAGCACTACCATAAGATAGAGCTGAACAGTGCTCTGGTCTCTCTCTATATATTCCCTTCTGTATCTCTTTCTCATAGAAAAACAAAAGTCAGTCAAATAAAATATATATTTTTTAATAATCTGTAAGACAAGACTTGTATCTATCCTTTTGAATATATGACATTCTCACAGATAAAAAGTGGTATCTTATTCTTGTGTTTATTTACATTTTCTGATAGTGAGTGATTTTGAGCACTTTTTCATGTCTGTTGACCTTCTAGATCTTTTCCTAGTGAAGATTCTGTCCATGTCCTTGGCCCACTTTTTAATGGTATATGTATATATATATATATATATATATATATATATATATATATATATATATCCCTTTTGTTGCCCTTGTTGTTCTTGATGTTGTTGTTGTTAGATAGGACAGAGAGAAATGGAGAGAGAAGGGGAAAACAGAGAGGGGGAGAGAAGATAGACACCTGCAGACCTGCTTTACCGCTTGTGAAGTGACCCCCTGCAGGTGGGGAGCCAGGGGCTTGAACCGGGATCCTTATGACGGTCCTTGCTCTTCGCATCACGTGCACTTAACCCCCTGCACTACTGCCCAGCTCCCAGGATTTAGTTTTTTTATTATTAATGATGCTGAGCTTAGTGAACTCCTTATATATTTTAGTTCCTAACCCTTGACCCCATAATTTCCTTATCCAGTTATCTGCTCCTGAGCATTTTTATGTGGCTTTCATATTTTGGCTATTGTAAATGGTAGTTATGCATCTAGGGATGAATTTATGCTTTTAAATTTGTGCTTTCATATTCTTTGGATATATTTCTAGGAGTGGTATTGCTGAAAAAAAAGACATTTTTTGCTATATGCTTTTTTGAAAAAATGCTGATTTATACTCTAGAATATTAGACTCAGAAAATGAATTGGGGGATTGGAAAGCTAATTATAACCATTACTGTAGTCTTTCCCTGCTTTCTTAGAAAAGTCTTGTCAAAAAACATTTGGTACAGTTCAGGAATTAATACTAATTAGATTTTAATACGTCATTTTAATTGAAGAGGAGGATACTGTTTGAACGACAGAAATAAAAGTATCCTTTATGTTTATTTTGTTATTTTCAAGTAAAATATCACTTTATTGAGGGAATTTTGATTTACAGGTTGTTGCCACAGTGGTACATTTCCTCAAGACAGGTGTCAGTACATTTCACGCTCCACTGAACCAGCATCTCCAAGGCCCCCTTACCTCACCTCCCTTCCCCCATCCAAATCCTCAGATATACTACAGTACATTACAGCCCATTCAGACTTATCTGAAGACAAAATAGAATTGTGTGCAAAGTATGCGAAGAAGCATGCATCTTGCTGTGGCTCTTTTAATCATATGTTTATACATCATGCCTGAAGTTTTGAGCCGGGATGATACCTGATAGCATTCTCTATGCAGAAGAGGTGAAAAGACAAGAAAAAGTCAAGGAGCCACTGACCCAAGAAAGGCATGTTTTCTATATTCCTCCATTTAGATTGTTGTCAATTTATTGTTGGTTATCATTGTTAATATCTTTTTTATTTATTAGTTTATATATTGTAATAATGAAAAGTTCCCCCAAACCACTTTTGATTTGCATAAAATATTTCTACTTTATTGTGAAATTAAATAAGATCTAGAAATTTAACAAGAATAATTCATATTACTTTAGCCAAATATTTATGTTTTAAAAATGATAATGATACATGTGGTCCAATGAGCTGTGAATGTTTGGTGTTGAGTTTCTATTCAGTTTGACTAGGCCCATCAAAATGTTCAAATAATGTTCCACAGAAATATTACACATCACCACTTCACTAAGTGTTGAAGTGAGTGTACTCATTTTTTAAATGCAATGGTACTATTTTAGTGATTATTCTCACTATATATAATACATAAAACAGCTCAAAAGGCAAGTTCTGGCAAAATTAAAATTCATTGTGTTCTATCTGCTCTTCAGATACAACAATGGGTAGGAGTACTAGCACCTTAGCAAAGCTAATAAGTTCTCCTCCCGTCTGCTGCAGTTCTAATATCTCACCAAAATCTACTCCAAGAACAAATCCTCAGAGTTTTTTTATTCTCTTTCCTCTATGACTTCAGCAAATAATCACTAAAATAGTCAACATAAACATTATTTCTAATTTTCATAGTATCTTTGCAGTGTAGTTTTTATAATTTATTTGATAAAAAAATCTAGTTTGAGGAAGATTAAATAACTTACGTATATATCTTCACTAAGTACTGAAGCTCTGAGTAAAGTCTGACACGTCTGATTGTAAAACCTTGATCCAGTAATTCCTAATTGTTCCTCTTTGTAAAGACTTCTGTTCTGTTCCTGATACCCTCATTAACAAAATTAAGTACACATCACTTTCCTCTTAACTTCAGAGCCTGCACTCCCCCACATTCATCTGCCCCATGCTGCTGTTACCAGTCTTAGAGTAATTTGAATAGGTCAAAAGGCTTCTTGAAAATCTCCCAGAGGCCAGGCAGTGGCACATCTGCTTAGGTGCACACATTACAGTATGCAAAGCCTGGGTACAAGCCTCTGGTCCCCACCTGCAGGGGGAAAGGGTTTCAGATGTCTTTCTGTCTCTTTCCCTCTTTATCTCTCCCTCCCTTCTCAATTTTTCTGTCTCTATCCAATAATGAATAAATAAATATTTAAAATTTTTTTTAAAAAAGAAAATCTCCCCAGTTGAGTCACAGAACAAGATCTCTTCTATTGAACTTTTATAGAATGAATTCCCTGTAAACTAATATTGTTCTGATATCTATTTATTTATTTATTTATTTGCCTCCAGGGTTATTGCTGGGGCTCAGTGCCTGCACTACAAATCCACTGCTCCTGGAGGCCATTTTTTTTCCCTTTTGTTGCCCTTTCTTCTTGTTTATCGGTGTTGTTACTATTATTGTTGTTGCTGTTGTTGAATAGGACAGAGACAAATTGGGGGGGAGACAGAGAGGAGGAGAGAAAGATAGACGCCTGTAGACCTGCTTCACCGCCTGTGAAGCGACTCCCCTGCAGGTGGGGAGCCGGGGGCTGGAACCCAGGTCCTTGCGCTTTGTGCCATGTGTGCTTATCACACTGCGCTACCGCCCAACGCCCCCTGATATCAGTTTATTTGTTAGTCTAAAATAAGGATTAATTTGTCTATGTATAATAATTTTGCCAACTCTTTTTCTATTAGAATCAGAGACTTTAGCAGGCAAGAATTTATACCTAATAAATATTGTTTACCACACGAAACACTTATTTTTCTGCTACCTAAGTAAATTGAGTTGGTTTTTTTCTTTGAAGTAGTTATTTTTTTCTTCCTTAAGATCAACAAGGTATTAAAGGAAATACAATAACAGATTTTACTTACCATGAGAAAACTTTTTTATAAATATGTTTACCTAGCACAAGAAGACAATTCATTTTCTCCAATGGAGACTCATGCATCATTTAAAATAACACTGAAATGACTATCTTTGCTAAATCTCCCATATTATTGCAGTCTTTGCTAAGAATCTGGGCACCTGGGAGTTCAAGGTAAGATTTTACCGACATTGGTATAAAGTAACACTGTCCCCTCCTGTATTTCAAAAATCACTTTATATTGTCTACACATCTCAAAATAGCATTGCCTTTCTTTGCTGTACCATTGCACTGTGAACTCCTGTTCAATTTGTTATCCACCATCCTCCTCAAATCTCACTCAGCATGACAGCTTCCTGAGTAATACGCTCATAATTTGAATCTGTACTGCAAGTTATTTTCTCTTGGGTGCATATATTATCTTGCATGTCTTTATATTAAACCCCATCTCACTTTTGTTCAACCAGTGCCCTGTATTATCTGTATCCTGCTGGATTTGGAATATATCATTGACTTTATCTCTCCTACCTGCAAGCCCTTATGCTGTTTGCAAATCTGGTCAATATCACATTGACCTTTACAAGGTCAATTGTGAAAATAATAGGATGGTAGTAATGAACTCAGGTCTATAACCTGATGGAACACATAGGACTCACATCCCAGTTCTGTGCTTGCCCTGATAACCATTCTTTATATCCTTTGTGTAAGCCAATCCAGTTTATCCACCAACTTTCATTGTGTTCCTAACAATACATGTCTAATCTCTCAGTAAGCTGTGTGTAATAGGGGGTCAAGTGCCCTGGGACTA
Source organism: Erinaceus europaeus (assembly GCF_950295315.1). Lineage (NCBI taxonomy): Eukaryota > Metazoa > Chordata > Mammalia > Eulipotyphla > Erinaceidae > Erinaceus > Erinaceus europaeus. Next base: position 79,320,921 of record NC_080172.1, on the reverse strand, counting down.
TTATAAGCATAAAGGTGAATAGGGCAACATGTAGTACAAACTTCTTTTTTTTTTTAACCTTTCAAATAAAGGTATTAAAAGAGCACACACCATTTGGTTAACAGCAATGGTGTGCTTTATCCATCATCTCATTTTTAGATGTTTTAGCCTTTCTCTTCTGATTTTTCAACACAACATGTGAAGTTTCTCCTCTTAGAGTTCATCATCTGATGTTTTTTTTTCAGCTGAGTACTTACTTATGAGTATTTACATCTCCCAAAATATTTGCCTATCTGAATTCACCCGTTTATGTTAGGCTTATTCAAATCACCAGAGTTTCAGACTAGCTTAAATACCCTTTCTCTACCTGTCTGGATTCCAAATAGGAGTCACTACTATTGCTACCGTGTAATTCTGAATATCTTGAGCAGGAGTTAAGAGGTCTGCTTTCAATCAGTGGCTAAAGGATTAAAAGGTATGACTGAGGCTGCTACTCAGTTCTGCGTAATCTTGTTTCTCTACTGTCATGGGATTATTTGGTGGTTTTATTTGGTGGTTTTTGTAAAGAGTGAATTTTGTGGGGTTTTTTTTTTTTTGGTCTCCAGGGTTATCACTGGGACTCAGTGCCTACACTATGAATCCATTGCTCCTGGAGGCTATTTTCTCCCTTTCGTTGCCCTTGTTGTTTATCGTTGTTATTGTTATTGCTGTCATTGTTGGATAGGACAAAGAGAAATCGAGAGGGGGGGAAGACAGAAAGGGAGAGAGAAAGACAGACACTTGCAGACCTGCTTCACCACCTGTGAAGTGACTCCTCTGTAGGTGGGGGACCGGGGACTCTAACTGGGATCCTTTCGGAGGTCCTTGCACTTCATACTATGTATGCTTAACCCACTGCACCACTGTCCAGCCCCCCAGTGTGGTAGTTTTAACATCTCTGAGAAACATTAAAATCTATGGATTGATTTATAATTTTTGACAAAAAAAAACTTGAAATGCCTCTTGCTTCTATTATTACTCCCCTTTAATGTTCATGAGTCTGTCATCTCCTCAAATATTGTTTTAGGCTATTCAAAGAACTCAGGGACAGTGCAGTGGTGCACTGGGTTAAGCACAACTAGTACTAAGTGCAAGGACCCACACAAGGATCCTGGTTTGAGCCCCCAGCTTTCCACCTGCAGGGAGAAGGGGTCTCTTCACAAGTGCTTAAGCAGGTCTGCAGGTGTCTTTCTTGCTCTCTCCCTTTCTATCATACTCTCCCTCTCAATTTCTCTCTATCCTATCCAAAAAAAAAAAAAATGGAAAAAATGCCCTCCAGGAGCAGCGGAGGCATAGTGCAGGTACCAAGCCCCAGCAATAACACTGAAGGCAAAATGAAATGAAATAAAATAAAATAATAAAAAAGAACTGTCTCAGAGACACATTAGCAAATGAATGTCATCATTATACCTGTTAGATCTAGCCAAGGTCAGGAATTTCTCAACATGTACAAAACTTTTAATTCATCCCACTGTGGAACACTGTGGAATAATCTAAAATCAGTGCAAGTTAACCATCAGTTTCCTGAGAACAACAGTGCAGCAGTAGTGTACCAGACTTGTATATCCCATGTTCAGCTCCAACACCTACTACATATGAGAGCTGGACAGTCTCTGTGCCTTCTCTCTCTCATTAAGATCTTATGTTTTATTGTTATCTGTTATTAGTGGTGTGTTATAAGATTATAATGTGTAGCTCCATGCCACACTCACCCGTAAAGTTCTGTATCTACACTATCCACACCTCCTCAAAGACATGCGCCACAGTTCTTACAAGTCTTACAAACAATGTGCTTGCTTCTGATTTGGATTTTGGTGATTTGTCTTTTTTTTTTTTTTTGGCAAGTTCATGGGACTCAATTCTCTAGATTCCACATATGAGTGAAAGAATCTGGTAGTTGTCTTTCATCTCTTATTTCACTAAGCATAATCACTTCCAGTTCCATCCATTTTGTCCCAAAGGACACAGTATCATCTTTTGTGATTGCCAAGTAGTATTCCATGGAACATATACCCCATAACTTCTTTAGCTGGTCATCTGATGATGGGCATCTTTCCTATGAGTCATCTAACAATTATTGTCAGGACAGTTAAAGACTCACTTTTAAAAAAAAAAGAAGAGACATTTTTTATAATGTTGTTCAAAGTGTCACATTGTCAGGGCTAGAAAAGCAAGATACACAAAATTTTACTCAGGAAGACAAGTTTAATGTCTGACTGAGAGCCTTAGAAATAACTATCCTGAACACACATCACTATAGGAATGGAGTGGCCCAGAAAAAACTAAAAACCCTTTCCTTCAGACCTTGCCTTTCATGTGGGAACAACAATGGCTGGGTCAACCTATACACCACTCCAGGAAGACTGGTCCTGAAATGAGTGCAGCCTAGAATATTCCTAGCTATCACCATGGAATGAGATCTCAGACCTACAGGGATACAGAGATTACATAGGTTCCTGTGCTGAATATGGGCCCTAGATTAGATCAATGGAGCTTATAGATAATGGTATTTATATATTTTTCCCATATTTGGGAGCTCTTCTCTCTCCTGATTCAGCTTTCTAGTCTTATTTCCAACTCTGACACCATCTCTCCAGACAATAACTTTAGCCTACTTGCATGTTAGCTATCAGACTCAGGCAAAAATTAGTAAAGTTATGGGTACCTTGGAATATACCTAAAATAGACTTCCTAGCTTTTCCCAAAATGGAGACCCCAAATCTCATCTGCTCTATTCTATCTCATCTGCTCTATTCTCTAGTCTTATTATAAAGATGTTGCTGGTTATTAAACAGTTTGTTCTGCTTTATATCTTAATGCTTTTCAACCACCAAGTTGCAGATCCTACCATGACACCAATTTGAATTTCCTGAAGTCCATGACCTCACCAATGCGTCATGGAGCCCCAGCTCTCCAGAGCCCTGCCCCACTAGGGAAAGATAGAAATGGGCTGGGAATATGGGTCAACCTACCAACACCCATGTTCATCAGAGAAGCAATTACAGAAGCCAGACCTTTCACCTTCTGCACCCCATAATGATCCTGGATCCATACTCACAGAGGGATAAAGAATAGGAAAAGTTCCAATGGAGGCGATAGGATATGGAACTCTGGTGGTGGGAATTGTGTGGAATTGTACCCCTCTTATCCTATGGTCTTGTCGATCATAATTAAACCAGTCAATCAATCAGTAAATAAGTAAATAAATAAATAAAAGAAGTCACATGCCTTATTCAGAATATGAGATCAACTGTCTTCCATATCCTTTGATCAGTGCTGTTTACTCTGACTCCAACTTGTAGAATACAATCACTTTTCATTGCTGGTCTCTCTGCTCACTAAATACTCATCAGTATTCATTATCTGTGTTGTCCCATTAAATCTGAAAGTAATATTTAGGGGAGTGCAGGACTATTTGATAGTGAAAGGTGTCAGAGGCTGTTACAGATAGCTGAAGCTTTCTTTCTGCACAAGTAAGGAAAAGGAAGACTGTGGTCCACAGAAGGAATGAATGAACAGTACCTCTTTCCAAATAATACCAGCCGACTCCATTCCACTCCCTAATTACAGGTCATGTTCACCTCTGAGTGCACTGCTGTGTGGAGGCTGCTGGTGAGGGGGTGGTTCTCCTCTTGAAGAGGTCTGTGGCTGTGAATTCTTGGCAGCATTAGGGAAAGTGACACAGCTATCACTAATCAGATTCCTGGTGAGTGTCCTCAACTGCATGAGGTAGAAAATTAATTGGAGAACAGACCTACCATGAAGAAGTGAGACAACCAAGAGAATGACTTGATGTATGTTGTACTTGGATAGAAAAAAAAAAAAAAAAAACACGAAATCCTTAAAATTAATTACCAGGTCAGAATGAAATGAAGTAATCTCTCTGGTCCAGCAGTCAATTTCTTTCATTTTTCTTCATCCCCTTCCCTTTTCATTTTTCTTCTTTTTTATTTCTCACTAGCCTCTTCTACCCCCTTATTAGGTCATTCAAGTTGATCACTTCAGGGAGGTCCTTTTGTCCAGGAAGGACATAAAAGTCCTGAACCCTCAACAGGAACAAGAAAAGAGAACGGGGAAAGAAATTGTTTTTGTAACAAGTCTTGTACACCTAAAGGAAAAGAAAATTGAGACTCTTGCTGAGACCTTAGTGCTAGCAAAGGGTTGTCAATCTATGGGGTAGTGGTGTCTGCTTTTATTCAATGAGGTCAAAATGGGATGAACAGACAAATTAGAGTACATGGAGAAAGAAGAATTGAGGCAAAGGGACTGAAGTTTACAGGGAGGCACTGAGAATAGGGAGCCATGATTTGTATTCTCACTTCAATTGACTTAGTACAGTGGGTGCTTTGTTCCAAATAATATAATGTTGTAAACGCATCAGACTAAAGTTTTTCATTCCTGAATAATTGACATCTTAGGGTGTGTTGTGATCTGTTTATATAGTGCTATGTTTATCTTAATGGGAGACAGAAGACAGAGGGGAGAGATGGAGAGACTGGAGCTTTGTTGCATTCTATCTCCCTGCCACCTACTTTATTTATTTAATTCAATTTAATTGCTATATTATGTGTCCATTCTAATAAATGGTGGAAGCCCCATCTCAGTCTAATTGTGGTATCTCTCTGGGGTATTTTCAGAGTTCTGCTGTATGTGTGTGTGTGTGTGTGTGTGTGTGTATGTGTGTGTGTATGTGTGTGTGTATGTGTGTGTGTGTGTATGTGTGTGTGTATGTGTGTGTGTATCAAGGGGAACATGTTACAGGAACCTTCCAATCTTTTCCAAAAGACTGATCTGTGCAGGTTGCACCCAGGTCATCCTGAACAACCAGAAGATGACGATTTCCAATTTACCAGACATCTCCACTGACCTTCATTTTATTGATGTACTTTGTGAAAAACTGTAATACTAAAATTCTCCTGCACTTTCTTCATAAGATCATTCTATCCCCACCTGCAGGGGAGTCGTTTCACAAGTGGTGAAGCAAGTCTGCAGGTGTCTGTCTTTCTCTCCCCCTCTCTGTCTTCCCTTCCTCTCTCCATTTCTCTCTGTCCTATCTAACAATGACGACATCAATAACAGCAACAATAATAACTACAACAATAAAACAAGGGCAACAAAAGGGGATAAATAAATACTAAAAAAAAAAAAAAAAAGGAAAAAAGGTCATTCTGACATGCCATAGCCTTCTGGACAGAGGTTCCTCTGTGGGGTCCATGGCCAAGCTGCTTAAATGGGTCTTAGATTGCTATGTTCTCAGTCACACATGCCTCCTTCTCTCTCTTTTTCTTCTTTTTTTTTTTCCTTTTCTTTTTTTAATCAGTGCAGCTTGGTACTGGCATTATGAATTCACTAGTTCTAGTTGCTATTTCCCCTCTTTTATTTTTTCTTTCTTTTTTATTTTTGTTAGAGACAGAGGGAAACTGAAAGGTGAATGGGGAGAGAGACAGCTGCAGCCCTGCTTCACTAATAGTGAAGCTTCCTCCTTCACCCCTGCAGTGGGAACTAGGAGCTTGAACCCAGGTCCTTGCTTATGATAATCTGTGAATTCTACAGGCTGTTCTACTCCCTGACTCCCATACATCTCTCTCTCTCTCTCTCGCTCTCTCGCTCTCTCTCTCCCTATCCCCCCCCCCTCTTTCTCTTAATTGAGGGGGTTAAATGCTTTACCTATGCTTATACTTTCATTGTGTACCAGATTCCCAAATTTTTCTCCCTTTCCTTTCTTCCCCTCTCTCCACAGAGTCTTTTGCCTTGGTACAATACTCCATGTACAATCTATGTTTCACTTTGTATTCTCCCTCTTCATCCCTACTTTATTAAATCCCATTAATGAATGAGATTATTTGGTATCTGTAGTCTTTTTGGTTTTTCTCACTCAACATGATGTCCTCAAGATTCATCCAAGAGGATGCAAAAGAGACAACTTCATCATTGTTAACAGCTGAGTAATATTCCATCACGTATATATACCACATTTTTTTAGCCACTCACCTGATATTGGACATTTGGGTTGCTTCCAGGGTCTGGCAATTACAAATTGTGCTGTTATGAGCATATGTATACATAGATCTCTTCTGATAGACATACCTCTCAGAACTCTTCTCCCTGGATATGGACAGATTTTTCAGCAAAGAAGAAATCCAAAAGGCCAACAGATATATTAAAAAATGTTCCATGTCACTGATTATCAGAGAAATTCAAATAAGGACAATGAGATACCACTTTAACCTGTGAAAATTTTCATATATTAGAAAGGACAATAACAACGAATGTTGGAGAAAATTGTGGGAATGGGGGGAGAGGGTTGGAGCCCTTCTACACTGCTGGTGGGAATGTGAATTGGTTAGACCCCTATAGAAAATGGTCTTTATGCTCAAAACACTAAAAACTGGCCTATCCTATGACCCGGCAATCTCTCTCCTGGGGACATATCAAATGAAACAAATATACCCATGTGGAGAGATCTATGTATATTTACTTTATAGCAGCATAATTTGTAATAGCCCCAAACTGGAAGCAACCCAAGTGTCCAATGACAGATGAGTGGCTAAGACATTTGTGGTTTATATACACAATGGGAAACTACACAGCTATCACAATTGATGAGGTTATCTCCTTTACTTCATCTTGGATGGAATTTAAAGTTATCATATTAAGTGAGGTAAGTCAAAAAGAGAAGGACTAATATCAGATGATCTCACTTATGAGTAGAACTTAAGAAACAAGCTAGAAAAGGACAATTCAAAGTAAATCTTGGACTGGGTAGGGTGAACTGCACCAAAGCAAAAGATTCTTAAGAAGGAAGATTTGGGAAGAAGAGAAAAGGGACATGGAGTATTGATTTGCCCATATGTCAACAACCATATTGTGAATCACTAACCTCCCCCCACCGCAAATAAAATTAAAAGTAGAATAGAAACTCCCCTTCCTATTCATCTTCTCTGATTTTTGGAGTAGCCTTCCACTTCTGTTCCAACTCCTTCTTCCCACAGTAATAGAGAATTCATCTTTGATGACTTCATCTCTGGGGAGATAGGAAGGCTGCCGTTATGATTTGTTTGTTTGTTTATTTATTTCTACCTCCAGGTTTATTGCTGGAGCTTTGTGCCAGCACTACAAATCCACTGCTCCTGGTGACCTTTTTTCCCATGTTATTGGATAGGGCAGAGAGAAATTGAGAGGAGGGTAAGATAGAGAGGGAGAGAGAAAGATAGACACCTGCAGACCTGCTTCACTACTTGTGAAGCATCCCTTTTGCAGATGGGGAGCCAGGGGCTGAAACTCAATCCTTGTACTGGGTCCTTGCACTTCATACTATGTCTGCTTAAGCGGGTGTACCACTGCCAGGCCCCTGGTATATTGTTTTCTTAAATCTTTGGTTTCTCTGACCCCAAGGGCCTAAGACTTAAAAAAAGAAAGAAAGAAAGAAAGAAAGAAAGAAAGAAAGAAAGAAAGAAAGAAAGAAAAAGAAAGAAAGAAAAAGAAAAGATAAGTATACGAGGTCAAAAGATAGCTCACCCCATAGTGCACACATTTTGCCATGCGTGAGGATTTGCACTCAAGGCCCTGGCACCATCTGGGTGCTATAGTGTCTCTTTGTCTCTCTCCTTATCTTCTCTCTTTCCCTCTCTGTCTCTGCCTTAAGTTTAAAAAAGAGTCTATGAGGAGTGGTGGGATTGCACACACAGAAAAAGGTGGACTTCTTTTTATTTACTTCTTTTTCCTGGTACAGTAATATCTGAGCTAGTATATTCCTGGGAAGAGAATTCTGCAGGAATGTGGAAAAACCACTAATAAAATTAGAAAGATAGTAAGTCTATATCAGCACCTTCACAATAGTAAGAACTTTTTTAGGTAGACAGTGTAAGGACTGAAGTCAAGACCTATGGACAGAGCACATAATAAAATAATGAAGAAAGGCAAGGCAGGTGATTTGGAATAAATGAAGTTCAGCCTGTAGGGTGAAAGGAGAGACATCGTGGGAGTAGTGGAGAAGCAGTACGGGAAAGCTTTTGAATTTGAGGTGGGAAATGATTTTAAAAGACTTTTTTTTTTTTGCTTTTTAAACTATATTTTTATTTATATATTTATTATTGACTAGAGATAAATCAAGAAGGGAGGAGGAGGTAGAGAGGAAAAGAGACAGGGAGACACCTGCAACCCTGTTTCACCTCCCTGCAGGTGGGAACCCGGGGCTTGAACCTGGGTCCTTGTGCACTGTAATGTGTGCACTTAACCAAGTGTTTCGCCACCTAGCCCCTAAAAGACTTTTTAGTGATGAAGTTGTTATGAACTGAATGCTTATAATATAACCCCTCCCCAGGGTTTAATATCTAATCGCCATTTTGATGGTATTAAAATGTGAGAGTTTTAAAGATAATTTGGTTTGGAGGTTACAAGGATGGAGTTCTCACAATGGAATTACTCTTTTTTTTTAAATTTAAAAATGTTTTATGTCTCTATTTATTTATTGTATAGAGACAGTCAGAAATCGAGAGGGAAGGAGGAGATAAAGAGTGAGAGAGACAGAGAGCCACCTGCAACACTGCTTCACCATTTGCAAAGCTTTCCCCCTGTAAGTAGGGACCAGGGGCTTAAACCTGAGTCCCTGTGCATGTGTAACATGTGTGCTCAACCAGGTGCGCCACCAACCAGACCCAGATTAATCTTTATGAGTAGAAGAAGATACACTCAATTTTCTATTCTGATGTGTGAGGACATAGCAGGAAAGCAGTTGTCTACAGGTCAGAGCATTTGTACCAACTCTAGCACCCTGAACCTGTACTTGCGACCTCTAAAACAGCAAAAAGTCAGTATCCTTTGAACACCCAGTCTGTGGTGTTTGTTACAGCAGCTTGTGCTAAGACAGAGGAAACTAATGAATTTATGTGTGAGAAACCTTGTCCTGGCTTTGCAAAAAACAGAAGCCATGTCTTTTAAGTTCCTTATAGTCACAATTCTGAAGTAATTGTGTAACCTGTTAGTAAAGAAGGCAGTTTGTCGCTACATTACCCTACCTGTAAAGCAATCGTGTTATTTGTTAACTTGGTTCCACACTAAAGTAACTTAGAACTGTGTGCTCAAGAGTAACATTCCAAAAGATGTTGTGACCTCAACAGGAGTTTGGGACTATTAGCATAGGAATGACGTCAGCCTGAGGCTAGGACACAAGAGAATGCAGGGACTTAGAGCAGCTGGCTCTTTGGCTGCTGCTTCTCCTGGTCAAAAGCATCTCAGTGGAGGTGCTCCAGGTATCTGCCATGGCGACTTCTCCTGAACACTTGTGACTCTGCTAGCTGGTAAACTTTTTTTTTTAGGTTATTAAACTTCTTTTTTTTTTATTTAAGAAAGGATTAATTAACAAAACCATAAGGTAGGAGGGGTACAACTCCACACAATTCCCACCACCCAATCTCCATAACCCACCCCCTTCCCTGATAGCTTTCCCATTCTCTATCCCTCTGGGAGCATGGACCCAGAGTCATTGAGGGTTGCAGAAGGTGGAAGATCTGGCTTCTGTAATTGCTTCCCCACTGAACATTGGCGTTGACTGGTCGGTCCATACTCCCAGTCTGCCTCTCTCTTTCCTTAGTAGGGTGTGTCTCTTCTTCTTCTAGCATTTGCCCTTCTTCCGTAGCCAGTCAACAGCGTCAGGTTGAGCCTGATGTAAAGTTTCGAGACCTCCTTTGAATCTGGAGAGGTGGCAGTCGTTGACTATGTGGGTCATAGTCTGTCTGTAGCCGCAGGGGCAGTTCGGGTCGTCTCTGGCTCCCCAGCGATGGAACATAGTGGCGCACCGGCCATGGCCTGTTCGATAGCGATTGAGGAAGGCCCAATCATAACGTGCTAGGTCAAAGCCGGGTTGACGCTTGCAGGGGTCTGTGATGAGGTGTTTGTTCTTTACCTCAGCTGACTGCCAACTCTGTTTCCAAGAGTCTGGAACAGAGAAGTTCAGTGTAGGCATAGGGGACCAGATTGGGTGACGAGACGTCAAGCGTTGGACAGGGTGGGCGAAGATATCCGCGTATATTGGCAGGTCCGGTCGAGTGTAGACGTGGGAAATGAACTTAGATGATGCCGCATCCCGACGAATATCTGGCGGGGCGATGTTGCTAAGAACTGGCAGCCATGGAACCGGGCTGGAACGGATGGTTCCAGAAATTATCCTCATGGAGGAATATAATTTGGAATCGACCAAGTGGACATGGGGGCTACGGAACCATACTGGGGCACAGTATTCTGCAGTGGAATAGCATAATGCTAGAGATGATGATCGCAGTGCGGAAGCGCTCGCGCCCCATGAGGAGCTGGCCAGTCTTGCAATGATGTTATTCCTCGCGCCCACCTTTGCTGCAGTTTTTATGAGATGTTCGTGAAATGACAGAGTGTGATCGAGAGTAACGCCAAGATAGACTGGCTGGGCTTCATGCCGGATTCTCGTATTGCCAAGCTGCACATTAAGCTCACGCGAGGCCGAGGCATGGTGTAGATGGAAAACAGATGATACCGTTTTTGCAGTGCTAGGGATTAGTCGCCATTTTTTACAGTAATCAGATATCAGAGACATGTCTTTCGTGAGTGTTTCCTCGGGGATGTCGAACTTGGATGCCTGAGTTGCACAGCAGATGTCATCGGCGTAGATGAACTTCCTTGAAGAAGTTTCTGGGAGGTCATTGATGTAAATATTAAATAGCGTAGGAGCCAGAACAGAGCCCTGGGGGAGGCCACTTGAGACAAGTCTCCATCTGCTAGACTTGTCACCCAGATGCACCCGGAATCTTCTGTTTTGGAGAAGAAACGATATAGTGTTGGCCACCCATGGAGGCAGGCATCTTGAGATCTTGACTAGGAGACCACGGTGCCAGACCGTGTCATAGGCTGCTGTGAGATCAACAAAGACAGCACCTGTCTTTAAATTCTTCTGGAATCCATTTTCAATGTAAGTTGAGAGGGCCAGGGCTTGTTCGCAGGTAGATCTTCCTGGGCGGAAACCAGCTTGGGCGGGTGATAGGAATTTCTCTGTAAGATGAGAAAAATACGTGACAGAAGCAGCCTCTCAAGGAGTTTGTAACACACGGAGAGGAGAGAAATTGGTCTATAGCTGGCAGCCAGTGTTGGGTCTTTCTTGGGGAAGCTGAGGTCTAGGACATATTGGTGGGGTGCTGGTAAACTTTTAAGACACATTTACAGCCATGAGCAACCTACGCCTCAGCTGATAGTTGTTTCTCTTATGGGACTAAACTTTTGATAACTATACTCAGACTTTATGGATCTAGCATACTCTTAACCCCAGATGATAATTGCTTATTTTGCCTTTTACCTGTTTCACCTTAACAAAACCTTCTATTGTTTAAACCTGTTCTCAGCTCCCGCTGTGAATCCTAAAGTACCAAAGTCCTTCTTCTTCTAGCGTTTGCCCTTCTTCCATAGCCAGTCAACAGCATCAGGTTGAGCCTGATGTAAAGTTTCGAGACCTCCTTTGAATCTGGAGAGGTGCCAGTCGTTGACTATGTGTCAAAGTCCTAACGCCTTTTAAGTCTCTAGTTACAACACAACCTCCTGAAAACCCTTATTTTAAGTTAAAATTACAACAAAAAGGGAAATTCTGTTACTTGGTCCTTTAAATTCTATGTTGTGTTTATCTTATTCACAAATATCTGTGATACTCTTAACACTTATGCTAAGTGATGATTATATCCCAAATTGGACTTTTTAAAATTAAAGAAACTGAAATGTAGTAAATAGCTAATCAGGGTATTTTTTTTTTCCAATGATCTTAATTGCCTAAGTTCTTAGATTAATCCATGGGAGAGAAATTGCTGAGTCATAAGGTAGATCTAGTTCTAGTGTTCAGAGAAGTTTCCAGACTGTTTTCCACAAAGATTGGACAAATTTATATTCCTACCAACAACAACACTTGTGTCCATTTTTACTCCACATCTTTTTTTTTGGGGGGGGATATAGACAAAGAAAGAGAGATTGAGAGGGGAAGTGGTGATAGAATGGAGAGAGATAGAGAGACACCTGCAGCCCGGCTCCACTATTTGTGAAGATTTCCCCCTGCAGCTGGGGACCAGGGGCTTAAACCTGGGTCCTTTCACATTGTAGTGTGTGTGCTTAACCAGATGCGCCACTGCTTGGCCCTATAAATAGAATTGTAACAGAATTACTAAGAAGAGATCTTATGTCTAAGAATTGTTGATTTTCTTTGAGATTTGGTTTTATTATCCAACTTCCAATACTTTTATCTGAAAGAGTAAGTTAAAATGGCTGGATCAAATTGCTTTTCCTTTAATGAAGGGCAATTTTTAAAATTTCAGGGACATTTGAATCAGACTAGTCTGAAAGTACCTAGTAGGAGAAATTGTCAGCCAATATTGCCTTCCTTGACATTTATTTCAATAAGACATGACTTATCTTACCTCCATGTTGAAACCTCAAGCTACCTGATTCTAGAGTATGTGTTTAAAATAAGAGTCACTAAAAAGAGATACTTTAAACTTTACAGTTGAAATATTGCAAACAATATACCTTTCTGACAAAATTAAGTGCACTTAAAATTTATACTATAAAGACAACCACATTGGGTAATTAAGGTGTTGAATGTCTGTAGAAGAAGGTTTTTTTTTTTCCTTTCCTTTTCTTTCTTTCCTTTTTTTTTTTTTTTTTTGCTATTTTTCAAACTCAGAAATAATCAGCAACTCATGAAAGATAATAGCTTATTTTTCACCAGTTTACTGAAAATAGGCTCGATTACTAGAGTCACAAGGATCTTCAGGAACTATACTTCACAATGTAATTAGTAATTTACATTGCAGTTTAAACTGTTGGCTATATCACTTTAACTAGTCCAGCTCTCAGTCCTAGAATCACAGTTTACTTGTATGGTAAGCTTAGTTATGAGTTGTTGCAAATAATTTATCACCTTTAATAAACACCAAGGTGTAAGGACAATTGGTGTTTCATAAACATTAAACCAGAATCAAGACTGCATCACTGCAGCCATTTAATTCACAACTTAATACTATCTTGAGTAAAAAGGATAAAGTGGACTTAAGACAAGGCTGTTGAAAATAGAACCTAAACTACACCCAGCCTGACCCTGGCCACGCCCTACAATCCAGGTTTAGCTAACACAGTGTGGTGCACATACAGCAGCCATATGCAGTACGAGTATTGGCAGACAATAATAAAAAAAAAAAGCCATTGATCTAGTGTCACCAAAATCTACAAAATCTACACTGAAATTCTCAAAGAAAGCAGACCCAAATCAAGTTCTAAGAGGGATGCTCGGGGCCTGGTCACTACTTGACCTAGTTAATAAATATGGAGGCAAAGCAAAAATAACAAAAAGACATTATACTTGAAACCTGAAATACTGCTTTGCTTTTCCTCTGGCTTTGATGAATTGCATAGATATTTTCCTTAATCAAGTCCCAGGGCCTGAGAAAAGCAACTTAAAGCAAACAGTCTGAAGACATGCTAACAGATTAATGGAAAGGTTGAAGAGTTGAGAGAGTATAGCATGAGATAAAGTGAATAAATAACTAAAATGTAACCGCCAGGATCTTTCTAATAGCCTCCTGGGCTGCAAGATGACTCTCAGTTGATTGGGCACTAGGACACTGCAAATACATCGTAATTTAATTACACTGAAAGGGAAGGCTCTGAAAGGCTATGTTCTGAGAATTTTTAATGTTCTTGCAATATCTTTGGAATTGAGGTTCTGAAACTACATGCAGTGTTCCCATATAAATTGGATACACAGTGTCTGTGGTGCTTTCATGATGCCTCAGTATAGTGATCAGATTGAAAAGGGGAAGTGGGCTGAGACTGGCATAATTTACTCTTCATTAATAATGTTGGTTGGTGGCATTAATTGTCCTTTTTTTCATGAAAGTGGATCTTTTCTAAAATATTGCGTTGCTTACCTCTTTGCAGTTTAAGAAAACTCTTTCTTTCTTTTTGTCAAGACTATTTCCTTTGGTTAAGGATTTTCTCTCCAGCATTCCCCTTTGTTGAAAAACCACTAAATAGCATTTGAAGGTCATACCTATAAATGATAAAACTAATCTGGGATAAAGTTCATCCATACAAAAAACATTTGAACATTTCCTTTTTTAAAGTCTTATATCCTGTTCCCTATACCTAATGTTCTAATGTAGTATTTTCTGCCAAATGTAATTCTCTTTGAGAGAAAAATAAAATGTGAGTTCAGTGATTTCTTTCCTGTATGTCTCTCATCAGTAGACCCAAAGTATTGATTCCTTCCATTTGCTTTCTTGACCTTTTGAAAGAAAAAACTGTCATTATAACAAGTCAAGGATTTATGTTGTTATGTCTTCTTTAAATACATATTTCTTCTTCTAGACCATAAGTAACCTAAAGGTTGAGACCATATCTTATAATTTCACTTCCTGTCTCTGAGTCATGGTACTTAGCATGCGCCTGGTGCTGAAAAGATTCTCAGTAAATGTCAAAATGCTCTATTTTACAGAGTTCGATATGAGGGGGATATGTCAAGGGCAATTGCCCTAGTTATTCTGATTTTAATTCCATTTCTCCCTGACCTTGTCCAGAAGGACAAAATATTGCCTACATCGCTGAGGATTCAGATTCAGTGATAAGAAGAGAGTTTTTCCTAGATGAAGTCATCTATTCAGTGAGTCTGTGCTTTCTGGATTCTTATATTTTCTTTTTTGCTGATAATTCTAGTTATTTTATGAATATTATAATTGTTCACCATTATGTAAAAGAGGACATTGTTTAACCTCATTCACTTATACATTTTACTTCATTTTTTTAAAAGTTTTTTTATCTTTATTTATTGGCTAGAGACAGCCTGAAATTGAGAGGAAGGGAGAGATAGGGAGAGAGACAGAGAGACCTACAGCCCTGCTTCACCACTTGTGAAGCTTCCCCCCTGCAGGTGGGGGCCAGAGGCCCGAACTCGGGTCCTTGTACTTTGCAACATGCGCACTCAACCAGGTGTGCCACCACCTGACCCCCACTTTTTATTGTTTTATTGGAGGATTAATGGTTTTACAGTATCTTTGTTGACACATGGGTAAAATGTCTCATCTCTCTATGACAGATGTCTGCAAAACACTCTTACCTCCAATGTAGTTCCTTTTCTATCATCATTCACCAGGACTCCAAGCACCCCTCCCCCAAACCCCACCTTCAAATCTTTGCCTACCCTCCTTCCCCAGAGTCCTCTGCTTTGGCACAATACACCAAACCTAGTCCAAGTGTTTACTTTGTGTTTCTTCTTTCTGTTTTTGTTTCTTAAATTCCACCTGCAAGTGAAGTCATTTCATATTCACCTTCTCTTTTTGACTTATCTTCCTTAACATGATTACGAATTACTGCAAAGAAGATCTCATAATTCTGCATCATAGGCACTGGCAATCCTTGTATGGCCTTCTTCACCCTTCCTATATTAAGCAGTCAATTGTAGTATAGCTTCTTCTAATGGTGCCCAGAATTTTCTAAGTTAGACAAATCTGCAAAATGAGCTAGATAATTTAGAAATGCTAATGTTTCCTACTAATTGGAAATTGTGTGGCTAGGGTTTGTCATGGCAGTATGTTGATTGTTCTGAGTCTGCAGCTAAGACAATAAAACATATAGGCAAATAGGATGTTATCTCTTCTTGGATGTCTAACCCCTGGCTCCCCATCTGCAGGGGAGTCGCTTCACAAGCGGTGAAGCAGGTCTGCAGGTGTCTTTCTCTCCCTTTCTTTATCGTTCCCTCCTCTCTCCATTTCTCTCTGTCCTATCCAACAACAATAACAACTACAATAATAACTACAACAATAAAAAAAATAACAAGGGCAACAAAAGGGAATATATATATATATATAGGCCCTGGGGCTGGGGAGATAGCATAATGGTTATATAAATACTTACATGCCTAGGACGGACTCTGTGGCCCCAGGTTGAATTCCCAGCACCACCATAAGCCAGAGCAGAGCGGTCTCTATATCTCCATCTTCATCTCCATCTTTCTCTCCTTAAAACAAATTTTAAAAAATATTTTGTAATAGCAAAGGACCTGATTCCCATGGCTATTCTTCCCAGGGAGGATAGAAGGGAACAAAAAACTAAAGATACCAGTATTAGTCTGTGGAAAGACCAATAAATAAGATAGTTGGGAGCCTGAAAAACAAATTCTGGATGAGACATGGAATGCATCCAATTGATTTCTGTGCTTTCTAAATCCAAGAAGTCAGTTTCCTAACTTGACTGAAAAAAAATAACTTTCAATGAGGGGCAAAAGGTAGAGTTTCATTCTGCCTCTCTCTCTCTCTCTCTCTCTCTCTCTCTCTCATTACTTATAGTATGGTCAATTTTGGCTATAGAAACACCATTTAAGGAAGCTTTTGGCAAAGACAAATCCTTAAAGAATCAGCAGAAGTCGGTAAGGGCCCTGGTTGGCAACTGATCCCTAGAAGGTTGCTGTTCTTGAACACAAATCCCTTCCTAAGTCATGCCACCATTTGAAGCTGCCATCAGATAATCATTCACTTTCCACCAGCCAGATGATAAGTATCTTCTGGCAAAGTTGAAGTCCCCCTGGGACTAATCCCTTTGATCAGAAATTTTGTTTTATTTCAGCTTATGGAGACAGATCACAGTGAGGCTTCTGAGAGTCAATAAGCAAATGTTAATAGATTTACTCTCACTGGGGAGGCCTGTACCAGTGTTTTAATCATCTTGTGGCTGCTTAATTAACATTTGTTGGCATTATTTCTGCTACTGTTAGCAAAATGTAAATATTTAAATGGCATGTATTTTTCATGGAGCCAGAAGAGTGAGCACAGAACCTGAAGCAACGATCTGGCCTCATCTCAGTCTCAGTTCTCATTAAAAAAAAAAAAAAAGAAAAAGGAGGAGGAGGAGGAAGGAGAAGAGGAAAAGGAGTAGAAGGAATAAAGAAAAAAGAGGGAAAAAAGGAACTTTTCAGTTTGTGGTAAATGTCTTAACTTCCAGAATCTCTTACCTCCATCTCTCTCCACTCATAAATGGGGAAAACATGCAGGACTCTCTAAAAATAGTTATAAAGACTAGGTGCCAACTAGCTGGTAAAATTCTATGAAAATCAAAGTAGGCAAATACAGCACCTCCACC
Source organism: Erinaceus europaeus (assembly GCF_950295315.1). Lineage (NCBI taxonomy): Eukaryota > Metazoa > Chordata > Mammalia > Eulipotyphla > Erinaceidae > Erinaceus > Erinaceus europaeus. The sequence continues at coordinate 79,303,770 of NC_080172.1, read as the reverse complement.
AATAAGTAGAATGACTCTGCAGAGAGAGGATACGATGAGCGGTGGGATGAAGTGTAATCATCACTCTATTCATTTTGCTTTCAATCTATTTGACCTGGTCAGGGTGCTTGCAGACTGTGATGGATAATAGAAGGTTTGAGAGAGTAAGCTAATGATAACTCTAAATATAAAACTGTTCATGGTAATTAAATAAAATAATATAATTTAAATGATAATAAAATAATATAAATAAATAAAAAATAAAACTGTTCATGGTGATAAAAGAAAATGGAGCCAAAAAATTTTAGGGAAAAAAAAACAAAGTAAATTAATTTCAAAAGTATGATGAGGATGTATGAAAAGGAAAAACTAATATGAAGAAATCATGGGACACTTAGAGAAGAAAATAAATATAACTTTATATCAAAGAATAAATCCAAATATCAAAGGAGCTAGACATAGGTCTCTGCATTTTTATGTGTGAAAATTCACACAACATAAGAGACTTTGACATAATCAATGGATAATGTACTTTTAAAAAATCCTCATTCGGATGGGGGAGATAGCACAAAGACCAAGCAAAAAAGACTTACTTTTTTTTCCTTCTTTCTTTCTTTTTTTTTCTTTTTTTCTTTTCCTTTTTTTGCCTCCAGGGTCACTGCTGGGCTCAGTGCCTGCACTATGAATCCACTGCTCCTGGAGGCTATTTTTTCTCTTTTGTTGCCTTTGTTATTTATCCTTGTTGTTGTTGTTATTACTGTTGTTGTTATTGTTGTCATTGTTGTTGGATAGGACCGAGAAATTGAGAGAGGAGGGGAACAAAGGGGGAGAGATAGATACCTGCAGACCTGCTTCATGGCTTGTGAAGCGACCCCCCTGCAGGTGGGAAGCCGGTGGCTCGAACCCGGATTCTTGAGCTTTGCACCATGTGCGCTTAAACCGCTGTGTTATGACGCAGCCCCTGCAAAAAAGACTTTCATGCCTGAGGCTTCAAAGTCCCAGGTTCCATCCCTGGCACCAGATATGAGCTGTGTACTGGCGTCACGCCCCCACCTCTCCTCCCCTCTGTTTTTCCCATTAAAAAATAATATGCATAAATCCTAGCTCCACTTTTTTTTGGCTTTATTTTCCTTCACTTTAACTTAAGGTTTTTTTATATTACACATCTTTACACATTGCCTTAAAACTATCCTGAAGCAAGAAGCAGTCAAGATAAACAAACACCGTGTGCTCCTTTCTGGTCATCTTTCTGTGTCTGCTTGCTCTTTTGGGGGTGGGTATGATGTACGTGGTTCTCACCTTGTGTCCCACTCAACCCAAGTAGTTATTATATGGCTACAAACGGAAAGTATAATGTTCACTGAGGTGGTACTGAAACGTTTTTAATTTTGTGATTAACAAAATTGGTCCATTTAAAATTTCCGTTTTCCATTTCCATGTACTATCTCAATCAGGTAAGAATTTTTTTTATAAAATTATGATTGGTTTTTGGCATAATGAAAGGTCCTCAGACCTGTGGGGCTGGGCAGTGGCACACACCCAGTTAAGCACACACAGTATGAAGTTCAAGTGGTGAAGTTGGTCTGCAGGTCTTTCTCCCTATCTCCCCCCTCTTCACTCATTTCTCTCTGTCTTATCCAATAAAATGAAAAGAAAAAAAAAAAAGGCCTTCAGGAGCAGAAGCAGGAGCAGTGGAGTAGTGTCAGCACCCAGCACAGCGATAACCCTGGAGGCAGAAAGGAAGAAAGAAAGAAAGAAAGAAAGAGAGAAAGGAAAGAAAGAAAGAGAAAGAGAAAGAGAAAGGAAGGAAGGAAGGAAGGAAGGAAAGAAGGAAATGTAGAACCCTATAGAACAACATTGGCTACATTCATGAATACTTAATATCTATGGAGTAAATTGATATGTTGAGGAACTAAATGGCACTTACTCTAAGAAATTATTTTAAAACTTTAATTTATTGATATAATCTTTCGTGTGTGTAGGAATTAGGAATAAGGGGGTAGCAGAGGAATTTGTTTTATCAGAGTTACATGAGTATGATGCAGATTTTTAACTAGAATAATGGAAGCCAAGGTGGGTATAAACATACACAATTCAGATTTTTCGGAGGAAAACAAACATCAGGTGTGTTTTAAAAATACTTCTTGGGAGTTGGGAGATAGCGCAGCGGGTTAAGCCCAGGTGGTGCCAAGCGCAAGGACCGGCGTAAGGATCCTGGTTCCAGCCCCCAGCTCCCCACCTGCAAGGAAGTCGCTTCAGAGGCGGTGAAGCAGGTCTGCAGGTGTCTTTCTCTCCCCCTCTCTGTCTTCCCCTTCTCTCTCCATATATCAGGACCCTAAGGCCCTCTCTAGCCCCCCACCCCCCTTCTTTGCCCGAGTCCTTTGCTTTGGTGCAGTGCACCACATCCAGTCCAAGTGTTTTTCCTTTTCTGTCCTTGTTTAAGTTCCAACTAGAAGTGAGATCATCTGGTATTTGCCTTTCTCTTTTTGGTTTATCGCACTTAACTTGAAGGCATCATTCTTTTTTTAAATATATTTTTATTTATTTCATTTTGTTTCCCTTGTTTTATTGTTGTAGTTATTGTTGTTGTTACTGATGTCGTTGTTGTTGGATAGGACAGAGAGAAATGGAGAGAGGAGCGGAAGACAGAGAGGGGGAGAGAAAGACACCTGCAGACCTGCTTCACTGCCTGTGAAGCGACTTCCATGCTGGTGGGGAGCCAGGGGCTCGAACCCGGATCCTTATGCCTGTTCTTGCACTTAGCGCCACGTGGGCTTTATCCACTGCGCTACCGCCCAACTCCCCAGCATTCTTTTTTAAAAAATAATATTTATTTATTTCCTTTTGTTGTCCTTGTTTTTTTTTTAAATTGTTGTAGTTATTGTTGTCATTGTTGTAGGACCCAGCATTCTTTTTTTAACCCATAGGATAAGAGGGGTACAACTCCACACAGTTCCCACCACCAGAAGTCTGTATCCCATCCCCTCCCCTAATAGCTTTCCTATTCTTTATCCCTCTGGGAGTATGGACCCATAATGGGGTGCAGAAGGTGGGAAGGTCTGGCTTCTGTAATTGCTTCCTGCTGAACATGGGCATTGCATACTCCCAGCCTGTCTCTCTTTTTCTCTAGTGGCGTGGGGCTCTGGGGAAGCAGGGCTCCAGGACACATTGGTGGGTTGTCTGCGGAGGGAGGTTCCGTTGGCATCATGATAGCATCTGGAACCTGGTGTCTGAAAAAAGAGTTAACATATAAAGCCAAACAAATTATGAACCTAAAGGCTGGAATATTGCAGATGAGGATTTGGAGGTCCCTGTTTTGAAGATAGCTAGTAGGCCTATTTTAGTTATATTCCAAAGGGCCCATGACTATACTGGTTTTTTCCTGAGCCTGACATCTGATATGCAGGTGGACCCAAGTTGTTGTCTGGGGAGATGATGTCATGGCAGGATAATGAATATGCTGAATATGGGCCCCAGATCAAATTTGATGGGGTCTGTAGTCAACAATATTTATACACCTTTCCCATATTTGGCAGCTACTTTCTTGCCTGATCCAACTTTCTAGCCCTTTTTCCAGGCATCAATATTCTTAAGGAAACCAGTCTCTTCCCTCAGCTTCTCTGGCACTCTTTTTTTCCTATCAAAGAGGGAAATCTTTCAGCTTTTCTCTCTTGAGTTATGATGTTAGCTGTCAGCTTGTTGTATGTAGACTTTTTGGGTTGAGATATGTTCCCTCTATACCCAGTTTGTTGAGAGTTTCTTTTTTAATCATGCTTAATTTGAATTATGTCAAATGCTTTTCTGCATATGAATTAGCCACATAATTTTTAGCTTTCATCTTGTTAACATGGCCTATCACACTTATTTGCAGATGTTGAACTATCCTTGTGTCACAGGAATAAATCTAACATGGCCACGATACTTCCAATGTATTATTCAATTTTGTTTGTTAACATGTTAAGGGTTTTACGTCTATGTACATTAGAGATTTGGGCTGCAATTTTTTTCATGTATTTTTATTTGGTTTGGCTATCAGGGTAAAGCTTGCAAAATGAATTTGGATCTATTCTGATCTTCTGCTTTTAGTTAAGTTTGTAATATAAAAGTAACAGCTTCAGGGGTAGATAGCATAAAAGGTTATGTAAAGAGACTCATGCCTGAGGCTCCAAAATCCCAGGTTCAATGCCCTGCACCACCATAAGATAGAGCTGAGCAGTGCTCTGGTTAAAAATAAATAAATAAATAAATAAATAAATAATGATAAGAGTGTGATTAATAGGTTGTTTTTTTTTTGTTTTTGTTTTTCGGTTTTTTTTTTTTTTTGCCTCCAGGGTTATCGCTGGAGCTCGGTGCCTGCACAACAAATCTATTGCTCTTGGGGACCTTTTTTTTTTTTTTTTTTTTCATTTTATTGAATGGGACAGAGGGAAATTGAGAGGTGAGGGGAAGATAGAGAGGGGGAGAGAAAGAAAGATAAACATCTGCAGGCCTGCTTCACCACTTGTGAAATGACCCCATGCAGTTGGGTATCTAAGGGGATCCTTGCTTGGGTCCTTGCAGTTTGTACTATGTGTGCTTAACTCCGTGCAACACTGCCCTACCCCCAGATTCATAAGTTTTCGAAAAGGATAGGAAAAACATTAAGAGGATTAGCCCTGGATATAAAGAACTGTTCTCAGAAACTTCAGAGAAAACATGGTTATGTTGGCAAACAGATGAGTTTTCATTTGATTATTTTTATTGGTGTTGAAATTATGAAGTTGAGAAAAAGCGTTATGAGCAGGTAATTTATGGAGTAATCTAATATATATATATATTTTTATTAAACCTACATTTAACAAGTAAGCTATATGACACTTTGCTGAGGTATGATTTCATGTTTAATAAATAACATGGCTATTAAGTTATGTGCTAAAAATGGAAATTTATCAAGATCAATTAAAATGACTGATAAGAAACCCTGAAAACTAAGTAAGAATAGAAAAACCAAAATTGTGATGGCCCCATCTAATAGCTGTGAGTCTGTCTTCATATTTGTATCCTAAGCCAAGAATGTAAATGAAGTCTGATTTTAAGACTACACTGGCAACACAGACAAAATACACTACCAAATGGCAGGTATTTACTGCCAGAGCTTGTAGGGACTTGAAATGTGGATCCTGTTTAATATACTTTCAAAAATAATGTATTCTTAAAATTTAACATTACATGTGTGACAAGCTTTCATCATAATAAATTATTATCTCTATATATTACATTAAATTCACTAAAGTTCAGTTCCAGCCTTTAATGAATTCCATTCTTTATTAGCAACTATAGTAATCTTCCAAGGAGATATTATCCTTTTATATTCAATATATATTAAACCTATGATGATCTTGAATCAGAGATGCTAGATCTTAAAAGTCTTATAGAGATCATTTAGGACAAACATAGTTTTCAAGAAAAAAGGTTTGGTGTTCAGAATTGTAGAGCTAGTTATGTATGGTAAAACCTATTTTGGGGATTTAGCTATTCTCATGTATTACAGATCAGAATGTTATTGACACGGCTATAGTGTGACGTTTTTCCTTCTACTTATTGAATCTTTTCAGTGTTCAGTTTTCCTTAGATCAAATCTCCACTTGATCTACCATTAAAATCATTACTGCTGGTAGAGTATAGCTCACTGAGTAGGATTTCTCCCTAGCCCTTCATATGGCACAGGTTCAAGCCTTGGCACTAAGTAGGAAGTGGCACTACCCTGTGGAAGCTCTAGTGCTGTGGGACCTTCTCCTTGCTATTTGAATGAAAAAGGTAACCTGTAGAGATAAAATTACACTCATAAGCTTTTCCCCTGCAGGTGGGGACTGGGAGCTTTAACCCTGGTCCTTGCACTTTGTAACATGTGCACTAACTAGTACCGGTACGTCTGTCACCCAGCCCTATTTTCAGTATTAAAAATAAAATCTGTTTTCTGATTTCTGATTTCTGACTGTCTCTATCCAATAAAAAAATAAAGATTTTTTTTTAAAAAAGAGTAATATTCTAATTTCTACTTTTTTCTTTTATCCCCCAAGGATTCCAAAGTCATACTAAACTCAATATTGCATTATTTCAAATAAGGAATCACTCTGGGTCTCACAGTCCCCAGAAGATCAAATGTAAATGAAATATAATTAATCAACCCTTCTTCATATGGACAATTTATAATTTAACCATAACAAAGAGTTCACATGTAATTTTAGGTTTGAAAACAACTTAAAATTTAGGCGCACCAAAGTAAAAGACTCTGGGGTGGGGAGTAGTGTTCAGGTCCTACCAAGAACATGATGGCAGAGTAAGACCTAGAGGGGGTTAGATGGTTATGTGGAAAACTGAGAAATGTTACACACATACAAACTACTGTATTTTATTACTGGGGCTGCACTGGTTGAGGGGGCAACACGCCACTGCAGGGAAACGAGTGGTGAAGGTGAGCGGCAGAGAAAGATATGAACCCACAGGAGTGCTTCAGAGAGACAGCAGGCAGGGTTAATTGTATAGCAGGCAGGGTTAATATACTGTTAATATACTGTTGTTTAGGGAAAGGGAAGTAGTAGCGATCCAATCACAGAGCCACATCTCATGTCACACCACGTAATGTCAGTAGCATAAGACCATATATGTCCCCAACAGGCGCTGGCCACGCTCCTGGTCATGAGTTAAGGAATTTGTGATGAGGAAGTCTCCACCCCCAGTCTTGGCGCCATTTTAGGTCCACTTCTGCCATCTTAGGTCCGTCCATTTGATAGAGAAGGGACACACCTACTGCCTCTCTTTGGGAGTTCTTGGATCTACCCTCTCAAGAATCGATGTACGAATGATAGGCTTCGACCCAGCCCAGGGGTCGATCTCTCCCACAGAGTGTAAACCATTATTCCTAAATATTAATAAAGGAAAACAAAAATTGAGTGAAGACACATAAATCATTTTCATTGCAATATGTGGTGTATTAGATATTTGAACATGTTAGATTCCTCTAAGAATAGATTACTTTTAAAAGTAATAGATAATGGCATTCAAATTGTTTATTTTTTTTAATGAAAAAAGAGTTTGAAATAGGCCTACTATCTATAAAATGGAAACCCCCAAATCTTCATCTGCACTAATCCAGCCTTTAGGTTCATGATTAGTCAATAATTTGTTTAACTTTATATATTAACTCTTTTTTCAGCCACCAGGTTCCAGATGCTACCGTGATGCCAACCAGATGTCCCTGGGCAGACAACCCCACCAATGTGTCCTGGTGCCCCACTTCCCCAGAGCCCTGACGCACTAGAGAAAGAGAGAGACAGGCTGGGAGTATGGATCGACTTGTCAACGTCCATGTTTAGTGGGGAAGCAATTACAGAAGCCAGACCTTCCACCTTCTGCACCCCATAATGACCCCAGGTCCATGCTCCCAGAGGGATAAAGAATAGGAAAGCTATTAGGAGAGGGGAGGAGATACGAAGTTCTGGTGGTACGAATTATGTAGAGTTGTACCTCTCTTATCCTTTGGTTCTTGTCAGGGTTTCCTTTTTATAAGTAAAAATTATAAAAAAATAAATAAAAATTAATATAAATGAAGAGCTTTTGTTTTCTTGAAAGGACATTTTTAAAAATTTTTATTAGTGATTTAATAGTGATTAACGAGATTGTAATATAACAGGGGTACAATTCCAAACAGTTCCCAACACTAAGAGTTCTGTGTCCCACCCCTCTACTGGAAGCTACTATTTACCCTCTCTGGGAGTATGAACCAAAATTCCTTTTTTTAATTTATTCCCTTTTTTTGCCTTTGTTTTATTGTTGTAGTTATTATTGTTGATGTCATCATTGTTAGATAGGACAGAGAAATGGAGAAAGGAGGGGAAGACAGGGAGAGGGAGAGAAAGATAGACACCTGCAGACCTGCTTCACCACTGTGAAGCGACTCCCGTGCAGGTGGGGAGCAGGAAGCTTGAACCGGGATCCTTAGGACTATCCTTGCACTTTTCACCACCTGTGCTTAACCCACTGCCCTGGCTCCCTGGACCAAAATTCTTTATGGGGTTTTGAAGGTGGAAAGTCTGACTTTTGTAATTGCTTTTCTGCTAAACATGGACGTTGGTAAGTCGATCCATACTCCCAGCCTATTTTTGTCTTTTCCTAGTGAGGTAGGGCTCTGGAGAGGTGTGGTTCCAGGACACATTGGTGAAGTCATCTATTCACAGAGGTCAGGATGGCATCATGGTAGCATCTATAACTTGGTGGCTGAAAGGCTACGGCATGATATAAAGCAAATTGTTCAATAAACAGGCACCCAAATGTGGGAAGAGGGCAAATGAAACTTGGGGTATTTGTGTGGGAGGAAGCTGGGAAGTCTCTTTTAGGTGTGTTCCAAGGGACCCATGAGTTTAGTAGTTTTTGCTGGAGCCCAATAGCTAACACATAGGTGGACTAAAAATCTTGTCTGGGAAGATGGTGTCAGAGTTGAGAATAGGACTAAAAAGCTGGGTTAAGGCAAATAGTAGCTCCCAAATATGAGAAGAGTATATAAATACCATTAACTATTAACCCCATCCATCTGACCTTGGGCCCATGTCTACTCATATTTAGCATAGGAGTCTGTGTAACCTCTGAGTCCCTCTCAGTCTAAGCTCACAGTCTGTGGTCATGGCTAGAAATGTTCTTGGCTGCACACTCATTTTCTGACCAGAGATCATTGAGTGGCAGAGTATGTTGACCCAGTCTTCTTTCAGAAAGTGGGGAAGTTGAAAGGATAATTTTAAATGAAGTGTTATATAAAATTTCTTGCTATCAGTGAATAGTTTTAAAAGAAAAATGTCCTTATTTTAATAAATAGCTGGCCTAATATTTTTATGGGTAGATCATGTATTTGACTTGGTACCAGCAGGTTACTTCCAGAATGTTAAGCATTCTTATATAGGCTGGCAAAATAGCTCATTTGGAGTGTGCCTGCTTTGTCATGAGTGCAACCTCGATTAGGGCTGGATTTCCACCACCCTAGAGGAAGCTTTGGTATGAGGGTATCTTTGCCTCTCTTCCTAGCTGAGTAAGTTGACTCAGAGCAGTAAAGTCCTGGTGAAGACACAATTTTTTTTTTCTTTCTTTTTTACTAAAACACTGCTCAACTCTGGTTTATGGCGATGCTGATGATTGAAACCTGGGACCTCAGAGCCTCATGAATTTCCATAACCACTATGCTATCTCCCTGCCCCCAAATAAAATTCTTATATAGCAGATAGTACTGTATGTATTCTAATCTCTGTTAAATAGATGCATAAAATCAGCCGTCATCTCAGATTTTTTAGTTAATAAGTAGCTCAAATCTTTTTATTATCACTACACAACTAAAATAGGCTATGGCAAACTTTCTGATGAATCTAGTTAAATAAATGAAGGTGTGTGATAATAGTGGTAGTACATACAGTACTGACCCTCAGAGGATGTGAAATTGAAGTTTATATTAAAAATCAATATAATAAGCAATAAAACATCTGTGATTGACTGATAGACATTTCTCAAGGGCTTTATGAATAAATTTGAATCCCAGAGTCAAAGCAGTATTTTAGTGCTGACTGATTTCCTATGATAAAATAAGTTTCTTGAGATTTAACTTGAAAATAAATGAAATTTCCAGCTGCTTCATTATTGCAGCAAGATAACTTTAAGATCATATTTGTTGAAATTATGATTTTATGAATTTCAAGCAAAGCTCAAGTTTAAAATGCCTCAAGCTTGTGATTATATAATTTTCTTTAAAGTGATATAAAATAACTGATGAAAATATGAAATTCTATAATATAATTCTTGTTTTAGAACCTTAATGTATTTTGAAAACATAATGCTCTAGAAAAATACCACTGAATAGCACTGATAAAAAGCTTTTTAAATATTTCACAAATCAGATAGCTAATAATCTCAACTACAAATTATAATTACATAACAAACACTAGCCCTCTATTAATGTATTGAAATGTGTGGAGTAATTTATGATGTAAAAGACTTACTACAGACTTGATAGTTATATATTAAGATCTGATAAAAAATGATAAAACTGAATGATAGGAGATTTTGAAGAAGTCAGGAGAAGATTCTGATAAATCAATCACCATAAAGGTTGCTCTTCATCAGCTAGATACAAGATATTAATTACTTACATTTTTAAATGACTCATTTGGCTTAGCAATCCTATTCAAATAATTTCTATAGTATCTTCTGACTAGGACATCTCAAAAGTTGCTTATTTAACTGAGAATCTAGTGGAACAAGGGATGTGTGGAAGGAAAGGAAACATTAAAAACAAAACAAAACAAACTTCACTTAATCCAACAGAAGCAAATATACAGAAAAAAGCCAAATCATGGAATTGAAATTCAAATGAACTGGGCTTGGATTATTTAGTCTGATTATTTAGTAGTTGGAGAGATTGACAATGAACTGATGAACTGGGTATTTAACTCTAGTAGTTGGTATGTAAGCCAAGGACTCAAATCTGTCTTCTTTCCTGATAGTTACAAGGCGGAATGTGGGCAAGGGAAATCTGGGTCCTGACCTTCTTTCCCTCCCCTATCTCTGTCCCTATAAGCAACCATTACCAGAAGAGAGGTCTGATTTGAATAAAAAGTACTCCAGTATTGGATAGCACAGTATGGCAGGCAGACTTTTCCTAAAGACTAGTATACAAGGTTTGGCTTACTGCAGTAACAGGCAGTGAAACTTTTTTGGCCTGCATCAATGTAAAATAATAAAATTTTAGCAAGTATCAGCTCATTCTCACAAAGTTTGCACGTAGATGTGAAATTGTGTGATTTCTCTGATAGATCCCTCCGTAACATATCATTACAGAATAAGCACTGATATTTTAAGCCCTCTTTTATACATTTGGTAAAAAACATACAGTAATATGTCTATTGGTCAGCCTTTCTGATTCACATATACTTACACTTAAAATAAGAGCAATAGAAATAAAAATATATCATTCACATCATTAAAAAAAAAACTTTCCAATGTTCTTGAAAAGCCTCTAAGGTGATGCTATGTCTGGAGTTATACAGTGAGTTCCACTAAGCATTCAAAATTTTCCCTGTGGTGGAATTTCATTATATTATACACCTTGCTAGAAATTACTTTGCAAATTACTCTCTTCTGCATTGAATAGAAAGCACATAAGCAAAGAAAGAAAAGTGCTTTAAGGATAAAAGAGCAAAAGGGGTTAGTTCTTAAGCAGGCACCTTTTCATGTTCCAAGTATCATTTTCTTCTGATGGGCTCTTAGAAGTATACAAGAGTTGACTCATTCTAAGCCTGCAATGAGCACAGTCCATATGGGCACAGAGAACTGGCAGAGCATGAAAAAGGTAAACATAAAAATCTCTATTCAAAGTTGTATTGCTTTCAACGTTACTAATTATGCCATTCAGATTAGGTATGTGGGGTATGGGTAGAGGGATGTGCAGCTGTAGTGCACCAGATTTATGTCAGAGACCCCAAAGGTCCCAGGTTCAATCTTTAGTAGTATCATGCGCCAGCATTAAGCAGTGCTCTGGTCTCTCGTCTCTCACGAAAACAAATCATTAAAACATAAAACAAAAACTCTACTCACTCTATATGTAACCCTATCCATTCCTCTTGCTTAAACTTGTATCTCTATAGTAGGGCCATAACACTCCCTGCTTATTATCTAATGCCACCTCTTCATATATGCTTAAATACCTAAGTGAGTGTTGCAAAAGTTCTTTAAGGGGGTTGGCGGTGGCGCACCAGGTTAAGCGCACATAGTATGAAGCGCAAGGACCCACGCAAGGATTCCAGTTTGAGCAGCTGGCTCCCGACCTGCAGGGGTGTCGCTTCCCACACGAAGAAGCAGGTCTGCAGGCGTCTTTCTCTCCCCCTCTCTATATTCCCCTCCACTTGCCTCTCAATTTCTCTTTCCTATCCAATAAAATGGAAAAGAAAAAAAAATGGCCACCAGGAGCAGAGGATTCCTACTGCAGGGAGGCACCCAGCCCCCAGAAATAACCCTGGAAGCAAAGAGAAAAAAAAAAAAAGTCTTTAAACTGAGTCTAAAGCACAGGTGGGGAAAATTTGCCCTGTAGGCCCCATAAGACCCACAAAATCATTGGCCTGTAACTGGATCTTTTTTCATAATAATATTAGGTGCTCGTTTTTAAGTTGGTAGTTCTGTATTTAGATGTTACACATATCCAAATGGCCCTTGGCAGAAAAAAAGCTTCTCCACCCAGCCATTTAATTTAATTTTTTAAAATATTTATTTTCTTTTTGTTGCCTTTGTTGTTTTTATTGTTGTTGTAGTTATTATTGTTGTTGATGTTGTTGCTGTTGGATAGGACAGAGAGAAATGGAGAGAGGAGGGGAACACAGAGGGAGAGAGAAAGACACCTGAAGACCTGCTTCCCTGCCTGTGAAGCGACTTCCCTGCAGGTGGTGAGCTGGGGGCTGGAACCGGGATCCTTGTGCTTCGTGCCACGTGCGCTTAACCCGCTGTGCTACCGCGGACTCCCCACAGCCATTTTTTTTTTCCTAATACAGTGTAAATTCTCCCTTCTTCAAATTCTCAGTTGCCACCGCCTGCACCAATAGCATTACTTTCGCTCTGCATTATTCTAAAATGTTGCCTATCTAATCTCAGTCTATTTATTGCAATCCGTCCTTATCATCCCTACCAGTTATACAAATTTGATCACATTAGTCTTTATAAAGCATCTATTTAAAAGGAAGGTTAAAATTGTCAGCATTCAACAAGAACAACTTCCCAAATATTTTACTTTTATCTCGTGTCACTCTCTACTTCCCGTACTATTGGGCTATTGGAAAAGACATGATACATTTCTGCATAGGAAAACTGACTTTTTTGAAACCCAATATATAATGTCAGTATTGAGCCATTAACACTGTAATAAGATAAAACTTTGTGCTCCCTTTCTTCTACAATCTGAGAAGTCTCTGGATATATGCAAGAAATAGTACATTTGACTAATTTTATTTTTACCTTATTTAGATCAATAAACACATTTTTTACTCCCCTAGACTCACAGCTGGACAGATCTGACCAATAGAGTCTGACAGTGGTGTTCTCCTTCCCCTTTTATTCCCGTACTAAAATATACACCCCCAATGTATCTTCTCTATATGTAGTGTATGTGCCTCCACTGAGCATGCCCATATTTCCCCTTTATAAATATGATTTCCCCTAGAAAGCTCCTAAATATTAAGAGACTTTTCTTTTTTGAAGATTGCTCTATAACTTCCGCTAGTTGGAAACTCTCACCAACTTGGGTTTCTTTCCAGTCCTTCATTTCCAGTAAAGTCCTTCATCTGTACTCAGTTGTTCCCATGATTTTTAATAAAATGAAGCATGTTTTCCCATTACTTAGTGCCTTTGGCATCCCTTCTTGCACCTAAAATTCTCTCCCTATCCGTTTTTTCCTAGGAAATAATTACTTCCATAACTCTAGCTAAATGTCACTTAGGCTGTAGCATTCACTTTCTCCCTATGCTCTCATAGCACAATCACATATATATTTCTTTTATATCAATATGGCTATTTAATGTTCATTATTGTTGTTATTACTGACGTTGTTATTGGATAGGATAGAGAGAAATCGAGAGAGATGGGGAAGATAGAGGGAGAGAGAAAGACAAGACACTTGCAGACCTGCTTCACTGCCTGTGAAGCGACTCCCTTGCAGGTGGGGAGCTGGGGGCTCCAACTAGGATCCT